>NC_137819.1:21605157-21815157 GCF_963921795.1 Nannobrachium achirus
GGATGGTCATCCTGACAACTCCATCAATCACACACACACGCACGCACGCACGCACGCACGCACACACGCACACACGCACACACCAATCACACCCTCTAATTCTTGCCCTCCCTCCTCCTCTTTTGTGTCCGAATTTCCAGGAAGGGGTGTAGGACCCGCCGCCGCCGTCTCCGTGGCGACCGTCCGCGATGACAGGTGTGTTTATGTGCAGCGGACTAATGACTGAAGGCTTCAGTCAACAGAGCGCCATGTGGCAACAGCGGTGGAAGAAGTACTCCCATTGTTTTTTGTACTTGAGTAAAAGTACAGCGATAGGCTACTACAATGTACTTGTTGCATATGCACACAAACACACACATGCAACAGAACTGCCCATGTCCTCACGTATAGGCTACTACCTATAGGCTGCTCTTTCTCACGAAGCGTTACGCTCGCATAATGTCCACGCATCTGTGTGTCTGCGAACTACGACTGCAGTCGTTACGCGAGTCAGTCTCTCAGCTGTGCGTCTGAGACAAGGCACCTGAGAACGCGCACGGCGTTAATTACCCGGACCCTTTCGAAAGGAGGTCGGCCAAGTAGCCGGCCGTGCAATGTCAGTCACTTATTCAGTCAGGCGCTCGGCTGGCCGGTCCTAGACTTGCATAGCCAGACAATATCACTGTGTGGATATTAGCCTAATAAAAAGAAGAACATAAAAATGAAGAGTCAAAAAAGCTGTCACAACAAAGAAGAATATACATAACCAAGAAACATTCAACGCTCATAAGTGACACGTCAAAAAGCAATACTCAAAGCACAACTTAACAAAGCAATGCCAAACAAAAGTGCACATAAACAGTCAATGACACAAGTGTCTCACTGCCATATGAACACAGCAATAGTACTCAATTCAAGCAACACAACCCAATAGTGCAGGGCCCAAAACAAGTGACCATAGTCAGTGCAAATAAATCAAGAATAAAAAAACAGCAAGAACGGGTGCCACAGCAAGACGCCACAAGCAACCCTCTCTGGGAAAGTACTTAGAGGTCAGAGTCAGTACGTGTAAGGTAACAGTTGTCCTAGGTTGTCCTAGGTTATCCTATTTGGCCTTGGTTACAATCAATCTATGGTCAGACCTACAACCAATCAGAGTAGCAAAGGAGATACGCCCGCTGGTTGGATTCTTACGACCTATAAAGCCCGCCCCACATTTGCATACCTGGTTGGTTTCTTACAACCTAAATCCCGCCCCACATTTGCATACTAGGTTGGTTCCTCACGACTTGTGAGTGGTGAAATATTTGAATAACTGGGCAGGGCCAGACATAACCTGCCACGGGCAATTTGTCTTTGCAATGGCAGATTCGTCTGTCTTCGCGAGGCTAGGTCGGTCCATCCGCCATGACCGTACGTTGGTTGGTTGGCCGGTCAGTCAGTCAGTCAGTCAGTCAGTCAGTCAGTCAGTCAGTCAGTCAGTCAGTCAGTCAGTCAGACAGACAGACAGACAGACAGACAGACAGACAGACAGACAGACAGACAGACAGACAGACAGACCTGCAGTAGGGATATTTTACCAGGTCTGACGTGTCAGCAGCAATGTCTGCCCAGCTCAAATGTTTATTTAAAAAAAGTCCAACTCAAATGCTGATTTTACAATACCTACATTAAACCAACGGTTGGACACACGCGCGCACACGCACGTACGCAGCACATATGCGCGCACGCACGCACGCACGCACGCACGCACGCACGCACGCACGCACGCACGCACGCACGCACGCACGCACGCACGCACGCACGCACACACACACACACGCACACACGCACGCACACACGCACGCACGCACACGGTCACACGCACACGGTCACACGCTAGTGTCTTGGCTCAGGTAGATGTGACCCATCGTTTTTGGAATGACCCCCCGCTTCTGTTATGGGTGAAACATATGTCCATATATGCGTGTAAGAACACTGTGTGTGTGTGTGTGTGTGTGTGTGTGTGTGTGTGTGTGTGTGTGTGTGTGTGTGTGTGTGTGTGTGTGTGTGTGTGTGTGTGTGTGTGTGTGTGTGTGTTTCCTGTCAACAGCAAGTAAAATAAGTTAAGGTCCCTCAACATATTTCCTATAATAACCATGCAGGAAGGATATAGAATATCTCAGCTGCTAGGAGAAAACTTGTAACTTTTCGTATTAATACACCACACGTCCTTTCTACCATCTTCTCCTTAGGCACCCGTTTCTTTCTCTTTCTTGTCTACCTTTTCTTTATTTTTATTTTTTTCTTACAGCTCTCAAATGTATATGAAATTAGATTTAAATGGTCTTGGGTTTCATATTGAGTAGTAGTGCTCTAGTATGCTGTGTCTGTCAGGTTGCCTCCAGGCCTGTTCCCTGTTTACACTGTTGATGTTGGCTCGGAGGTTACTCTGTAGGTCAATGGTTTCCTAAAGCCTGTGGTGAAAGAAATACTATAATATTTACAATACTTAAAGCAGCACTATTTAACTTTTGACTTTTCTTTTTTAAATGAATAGCCTTCAATGTAATTCTGTTCGTTCTTTATGGTAGAGCACAGGGGTTTAACAATGTAGTAACTGAATCGAAAAATCAATTTTAACTTGCAATGATCTACTATATCGTTTGCTAAAGCAAAAAATCGTATTGTATCGTTTTAAAATGCGGTAATCGTTATCGAATCGTTTTGCAATGCAAATGATTGATTAAGAAACTTAAGAAACTAAGTATTTGTGCCTTGTATTTGGGAATGGGTTAGGGTAAATGAAAAAGAGGGGTTTAATTACCCCTCTTAAGAGGGGTTTAATTACCTTAAGAGGGGTTTAATTACCTTTTCATTCCATATAGATAATCTTGGTCTATCGATAAATGAGTGTAATCATGTCAAGGTGGGTTTGTCTATAAGTGTTGAAATATAATGTCCATGTATTTGCTAGATAATCACAGCGTTTACTTCCATAATAATAGATTTTTACACATTTTACACAGATCAAATGTCTTTACTAAATAGTTACTATACATTGAATCGAATCGTATCGTATATTACCATGAATGAACCAATATCGTTCATGTATCGTATCGTTAACCATGTATCGTGATGCGCATCGTATCGCAGTTAAAAGGTATCATTACACCCCTAGCATGTTAATGCAATATAACTTGTACAATATGTGGTGTTGTTGTATTTTGTCTCCCTGCTCTTCTATTTAGATTGTGTCAAAGGTCATTTCTCAGCCAGACACAGGATCTGACACGGATTTTGATGTGATGGTCAAGATCCACTTCATCCCCCCAGCAAGCAGACAGGCTCTATTATGTAAGCATGTTGCGCGCAGTGGTTCAAAATCCGGGGTAGTACAATATTTGGATACCTCAAAAATGTACTCAAGTACAGTACTTAACTAAATTACACCACTGTTTACAGGGGTGCCCTGTGCCAAAACTGTTTGAGAGCCACTGCCATATAGGGGTCCCTGACCCTCTAGCTGTTGAAGACCCCTATGCCTCCAGTATTGTCACTTGCGTAACTACCTGCGGGTCTGCTGGTTGTAACACAAGCGGCCCTGTTTGCCCGTGTTGCGCCCAGCAGCCAACATCAGCAGCCGCTTGACGCTCGGTGACTTTTACAGCGAGGCCCGTACCACGTTTTACTGTGCCAGCCACTTTCACGAGTTTACACCGCTCTGCCAACACTAATCTAAAGGGATCTTCCAACCTCCACCCAGGGTTTGTAACCAAGCATGCTTTTGTCCAGTGTTTCTCGACCTTTCTTCACGTCAACGACCCCGATATATGTGTATATTATTTGGGCATGGTCCGCCATCTGAAAATGTTTTGTTTCAGGGACCCCTAGAACAGAAGATTTATGTTAAGGACATTTCAAAGTTATTCAAAAGGTTTCCATACATTTTCAATATTTTTCAAAAGGTTTCAAAGATAGCGGATCTACTTACAAGCTCACAGAGCGGAACAAATAGCCAATATAAAAAAGCCAATATAAATGGATGAATTATTGTGATGCTATACATGTAACTATACTTTAGCTGGGGACCTCTTGGTCGCAGCGTCGTTGTGAGCTTGTCAATTTTCTGCAAAAAACGTCCCCTCAATGAGGATGCCTGGGTTTGAGTTGTTAAGTAAGTAAAAGTACTTTCCACAACAACCCTTACGGTATGAGACACTGTACTGTTTACCTGATACACCATCATGTAGGTCTTACACACTATATAGTCTATAGCTTTATATATTTGCCGGTATGTGCAGCGTACTGTAGAAACGCAAACACGCCCTCGAGAGAGAGCGCACGTGTGTGAAAACACGGGTGCACACACGGGTGCACACACGGGTGCACACACGCACGCACGCACGCACGCACGCACGCACGCACGCACGCACGCACACACACACACACACACATGAAATGTTTATTTATGACCACATAAAGAGAAGTACAAGGATGCCTCATACAAAGGTCATAAACAATGACAGTGCAGTCAGAAAATATGAAAGAACAGCCAGTTACAAAGAGCCTAAACGGCAGAACATTGATACTCTACATACAGTATAGATGACATACTTGTCAGACACAGCGGACATAAGTCATGGATAGAGGAAACAACGCCTCCTCCAGATTGAGCGGCTTCCTATAATGGCTGACACTGAGCAATATTTTGCTAACTGTTTGGCCCTCCTTTTGGAGAGGCCTGCCATTTGTAAGCCCCTCACAACCAACTTGTGCACATGCCCTAGGCTCCCAAAGATAAAAACCAAAAGTGTACATCTGTAGCCTAGCTGTGAGATGGTCTGCACTAGCTGTTGATATTTCAGCACTTTGGTTACACACACACACACACACACACACACACACACACACACGCACACACACACACACACACACTACTATGGTCAATAAAAACAAATGAGGTAGCTCCAAACAAGGCATCCTCTCACAGTATTTGCGATTCAAATTTCCTGAACCAAACCTCAGCAGCTCTTACCCCTGTACAAAAAAAAGTGTTTCAATAATGGAACCCGTGCCATTCGAGGCGTGACACTTTAAACGCTGAAATCGGATTATTTTGGACTCGTTTTGGCAGAAACGCACAGAGCATAACTTGTCCTATCTGAGCAGTGGGCCATAAATTGCCTGATTGCGGCGGTGTACAAATTGCTGTTTTGTCTGCGTTTCAGACGTTGCATCAAACTGCCGGTTCTCAACGGCGGGTCCGCGGACCACCACAGGGGGTCGGAAAGGGACCTCTACGGGTCTGTAACTCTGAGAGTGTAGCAGTGGTGGAAAAGTAACTAGTATCCTATGTACTCAAGTAGGCCTTTTTACTTTACTTGAGCAGCCTATTTCCAATTTTCTCTACTTTTACTTTTACTTCTACTCCATCTCAGATGTACAGATGTTCAAGCTCGCATCATGGCAGCCGTGCTCTGAGTTTGTAGATCTGTAATTTTTCACCAACATAAATAAATAGATCAATGTATAAAGTGGCTAAAATGATTGTGTTGCTATGTTGACTGCTTTAGCTGGGGACCTACCTGGAACCCCCTCATGGACCGCCGGGGGTCCCCGGACCCCACTTTGAGAAACCACTGCAATAATGAACACATACGTACATTGCAACATATTACACAAGTCAAATAGCAAAGCACAACATGGGTAATTACTCATGTAAATGGAACCAAAAGTGGGGTCACTTACCGGTTAATTCTCCCATCAGCCATTGCAGAATAATTGGCTGCTAATGAGCCATGTGTCGTTATGCGGGCACTGCCCATACCATAATCTCTGAAAAGTTACTACTGTAAGTACATTTACTCAAGTAAAGCTGCACTATAACTCTCCTCTTCTTTTTTGACCATGAGCTACAGTATAATAGAGCCTGCCTGCTTCCTCATGCGATAAATTGAATCCTGCGCCATAGCCAGTACCATCCATAGTCAGAACCATAGTCATTCATGGTAAGTACCACAGTCGTCCGTAGTAAAACCATAGTCATCCATATCAGTCCCATAGTAACCATAGTCATCCATATCAGTACCGTAGTCAGAACCATACACATTCATGGTTCAGTTCAGTTCAGTTCAGTTCAGTTTATTTTCAGTTCTTTGGGCATTATACAAGTTATTATTGAAAAAAAAAAATGGAAAAATATAATCAACAGTATAAATATGCATACGAAAATGTCTGTACATTATGGGTTGTTAAGTAACAGATTACATGTAAAACAGGTAACTTGTAAAGTCTCTGGTTACATTTTAAAATGTGTAATCTGGATTACAGTAACGGATCTGAATGATGGGGGTTACATGTGGATTACATTCTACCCTTGCCCTCATCAATTTTACAAATAAGTTATAACGCCAAACAATAAAATAATCAAATCATCTTAAAGTACTGCCACTTTGTTTAAGTACATTTCTGTTGTCCTTTTCCTAATTTCATAGGCTCAATATCATTGTCTAGTTATCAATGGTAAAACTTGTTTTATTTAATTAAAGAGAGTTTTGCTAAAAGGTAATCCAAAAGTAACTGAAAGTAACTAGTAGTTACTTTTTAAATTGTGATAATCAGATTACGTTACTGACTACATTTTCTTTGCAAGTAACTTGTAACTGTAGGGGATTCCTTTTTAAAAGTAACCCTAACAACCCATACATTTCACAGTATTTGTCCAAGTCCCTGAAAAAGGGGTAGAGAGAAGCCACAAGGCTTGTCGGGCCCTACCCCTGGTAATGTTTTTACATTTGTTTATTTTTTTATGACACTTCTTTTTAAAGAAGTAAAATGGTAAGTACCATAGTCATCCATAGTAACCATAATCATCCATATCAGTACCATAGTCATCCATAGTAACCATAATCATCCATATCAGTACCATAGTCATCCATAGTAACCATAGTCATCCATATCAGTACCATAGTCATCCATATCAATACCATAGTCATCCATATCAATACCATAGTCATCCATATCAATACCATAGTCATCCATAGTAACCATAGTCATCCATATCAATACCATAGTCATCCGTAAGTACCATAGTCATCCATAGTAACAGTCATCCAAAAAAAGTACCATAGTCATTCATATCAGTACTGGGGTAGACATTGGCTCAGGGGTAGAGAAACCTTCATTAGAACACAGAGGGTTACCAGTTCGATCCCGGGCTCCCCCAGAGTTAGTGTCAAAGAGTCCTTGAGCAAGACTGAGTGTGGGTGGGTGAATGTAATGCACATTGCACAATATCTGCAAAAGCACCTTGGATAAAGGTGCTATACAAATGCACCATTTACCATTTTAAGAGTCATCCATAGTCAGTACCATAGTCATCCATAGTACAGTATAGTTACCATAGTCATCCAAAACCGTGCTACATTAAGTAGTTAATGTAGCATCATCACAATCACCACTTTATCCATGTATTGGCTATTCAAAATAGCAGATCTACAAGATTACACCATGTCACTTATGCCGCGCTCAGAGCTTGTACATCTGTCAGTATTTTTCATTGATTTTCATTAATCTCTTATTAGTTGTCATTGTACTATAATTATAGTGGAGTAAAAGCACAACATTTGCCTCTAAGATGATGTAAAATAATAGAAAATGGAAATTCTCAAGTACAGTAAAAGTACCACAAAATTGTCACCAAGTGCAGGAAAGGTAAACGTTCCACCACTGCCAAGCGCGTATATCAAAAAAAAACATCCCAGTTCCAACAATGGAACAAGGGCGGATCGCTTGTTTTCGGTGGAGATGACGGAGGCGCACCGGCCTTATATTATAAACACAATCTGATAGCTATAACAACAATCATGATTCATGACATAGGCTATTTATTATAATCACTAATTCACTATGAAGTGTCTTTAATTATAATTAAAGTAAAAATAGTGAAATAACAAGGACAAATTGTTCTGCCCACAACCTTATCAAACCAAAATGCCTAAACTACTGTAAATGTAGGTCTATTATAACTATGATAATGGTTCTTGTAAGTCCCAATTATTAAGTAGGATACTTTACCTTATAAATATAGAATGTTTATAATGTGTTATGATTATTTATTGTGTTATATGTTATGAAACATCGCATGTAGGCCTATTACATTACCTATAATAACCTATAGTGTGTGCCAGCGGCTACGTCATTGTAGTCCTTAGCGGCCATTTCTTGGGTCAAAACACAGGTGTTTCAATTGTTTGATTGCATAGAACTAATGCTATAGTCTAATCAGAACACCTGTGTAAGGCTGTGTTTACCCAAGAAATGGCCGCTCTTAGAACTACATTTGGCACACCCTATACACGAGTATAACCTCCACATGGTCCAGGCGAACACAACGGAGCGCTCCCTACCTCCGGTTCAGCCAATCACAAGCTTCCACTGCTGTAAGCGGGATGTTGTTTTGATACACACCTGCCAAGCCCTCTCCTGTTAAAGTTAGTTCCTGTACAAAGAGCATCAGCTGAAAAAGACTCTGCTGCCATCTAGTGGAAACTGGGATGAGTACAGTTGATCAATGACCAATCTATGATTAAAGATAAATGATTGCATATTTATTGAAATAAAATAAAATACAATAAAATAGCTTTACGTGAGTGATTGTTGTGAACCGTTTCAGTCTGTTAAAAGTTGTTCATCATTGTTGAAGGGAAATACTATCACAGTGTATCAATTCCTCCACTAGTGGAAAGTAACAAAGTACATAATACCTTTTGTACTTTTATGCACATTATGTGATGATGATGTACGTAACTTTAATTTCAGGAGAAATCACATTGAGGTTCGAAACTTCATTTTCAAGGGAGACCTGGCCAATGAGGCCAAGGCAGTAGGCTACAAAACAATTACGAGGGGCAAGACAAAAATGTATACGCTTTGCCTTTTAAATCAATGACCACGGTCCTTGATCCCTGATTGGATCATGTGACTGTGTGTTGCGTTGTGTGCTGGTGTGTTGAGCTTCTGCTTTTCTTCTCCCGTCATGGTCAGTATCATGTCTTATTACCCGGCCTGTTTGGATTCTTGATTCTGATTGGTCGAGCGCTGAAATCAGAGGTCTGTTATTTCTGGATAGCAGACCGCTCAGCTCAATAACAGACCGATGGCTAATCAAAGACTCAGAGCACCTGCTGCAGTCAAGCTGCGCTGCATGAATTTAATGCCGTATCCAAAATGTCAGCCATGTAAACAACCACACAGCGACATTTAGAACTAAACGTTGCTCTCAAGAATGTTTTTAAAAATATTTTAAGCGAGAAATAGACGACGTAGTATCAGAAAATGGATTCTATCTAATCAGCACTTCCTTGTTTTCCAAGGCGACCGTGTCGCGCTGGGAGGACGCCCAGCGCAACACTTGTGGAACACTTCCAGCCGTCTGTAAACAAGGAAATACTTTGTTTTGTTTTTAGTTTTCAGTCAAATTATTAATTTTATTTAGTAGCCGGGTAATAAGCGGGATAAATACTGGCTCCTTGGGGGTTGTTCATGTATAACATCCCTTCGAACTGATAACTCCCCTCGGCTGGCGCCTCGGGGAGTTATCAGTCCGTCGGGATGTTATATATGAACAACCCTCGCGGAGCCAGTATTTATCCCTTACTTATTACCCGACCATCACACGATAACAGACCGCTCCGCTCTATAACAGACCGCTGCCTAATCAAAGACTCAGAGCACCTGCTGCAGTCAAGTTGCACTGCGTGAACCTTGTGCTTTATTACCCGGCTTGGTTCAATGCTTGATTCTGATTGGTCGAGCGCTGAAATCAGAGGTCTGTTATTTCTGGATAGCAGACCGCTCCGCTCAATAACAGACCGCTGCCTAATCAAAGACTCAGAACACCCGCTGCAGTCAAGCTGCACTGCGTGAATCTTGTGCTGTATCCAACATGTCAGCCATGAAAACAAACACACAGCGACATTTACAACTAAAAGTTGCTCTGAAGAATGTTTTAAAAAATATTTTAAGCGAGAAATAGACGACGTAGTATCAGAAAATGGATTCTATCTAATCAGCACTTCCTTGTTTTCCAAGGCAACCGTGTCGCGCTGGGAGGACGCCCAGCGCAACACTTGTGGAACACTTCCAGCCGTCTGTAAACAAGGAAATACTTTTTGTTTTTAGTCAAATTATTAATTTGATTTAGTAGCCGGGTAATAAGCGGGATAAATACTGGCTCCTTGGGTGTTGTTCATATATAACATCCCTTCGAACTGATAACTCCCCTCGGCTGGCGCCTCGGGGAGTTATCAGTCCGTCGGGATGTTATATATGAACAACACCCGCGGAGCCAGTATTTATCCCTTACGTAGCCAACATGTCAGTCATGTAAACAACCACACAGCGACATTTACAACTAAACGTTGATCTCAAGAATGTTTTTAAAAATATTTTAAGCGAGAAATAGAGGACGTAGTATCAGAAAATGGATTCTATCTAATCAGCACTTCCTTGTTTTCCAAGGCGACCGTGTCGCGCTGGGAGGACGCCCAGCGCAACACTTGTGGAACACTTCCAGCCGTCTGTAAACAAGAGCTTGTAGCTCTGCTACTTTCTGCCAATGTTCCCCCCAGAATATGGGGTTTCAAGAGGTTAAGACTCCACAATGTTTGTCATCCCTTTCTGTTAAGCATCAACAGCAGTTATAAAATAATACAGAACTGTAGGAATGATCTGAGACCAGTGTGTTTCTGTTAAGCATCCATAGCAGCTATAAAATAAGTGCATCAATGCTGATCTGAGAGCAATCTCATATACTGTAATAGTGAAGTGTTTCTGGTCATGTGACTTGTTACGACCCATGAGCTTTCATCATTCATTACTATAAGCCGTGATCTCAACTTACAGTTAGGGAATTAAACACAATGGATACATGACATTTTAATTTCATTTTTACAACAAATCTAGTTAAGAAAAGTTTGCAAATGAATATGAGCACACATTTTCCTTACATTTAGGTACTGTAAATCTGCAAAAACTAAAATCATAAAAAACAGTTTCATCATCATCATTCCTAAGTTAAAAAATGTAGACGCTCATAATCCAGATATATACAATAAGCAAGGATAACACAATACATCAAATCAAATGCATAGAAATTGTTATCTAGGATCACCAAATAACTATCATCAGTAGAAGAGTAGAATCCAAAAGATCTATCATTATCATCAAAATCATCATTGTCGTTGTGGTCGTCATCATCGTCGTCGTCATCATCATTATCATCATCATCATCATCATCATCATCATCATCATCATCATCATCCATGAATGAACAAACTACAGAAATGTAAAATAGAATGAGCTTTGCTAAGGAGACCTACTCTATGTAATATGATGATGCACAGAGACACCATTGAAAAAGGCTTGTCCATGTGTCACATACAGGACAGTATACCCATGTATTACATTTAAAAATTATTCAGCTGATTAGATGAAAAAACACATTTTTTTTCTAAAAAAAAACACGTTTTTATCAATGCTGCATTCCGACCATTAGGACTTCATTTCAGTATTTTCGTTACTGTAAAAATAGCCGACAACTGAAGATAGCCGGCAATAGCCTATAATATTTATTGTGATGATCCAACTCCACTCGCTGCAAGCAGCAGTTCAAACAACCAGATTGAAAGAGTGAAAGTCCCCACTCTTTCCGTCTTGAAGTGAAAGCCTTTTTCTGTTTCGTATCAAAAACATGAATAGTAGTCACTGGATGCGTAGATACATGTGTCTGTAGTTCCGACCGTCTGGAAAAAGTAATTGATCGGTTGAAACAACCTTTTAAGCATGTTTTAGTTTTGCCAGCCAGCCGCCTGCCTCTGTGTCTGTGACTCCATGGTGGGCGTTCATGTGCAACGCACATTCACATTCAGCGCAAGTGTTGACGTGATGTTTAAGAATAATAAAGAGAATCAAGGTTTTATTGTCACTACGTACTACTCTACAGGGACAAAAAGCAAAATGCAATGTTGTGATCGAGGTGATAATAATAAGAAAATCTAAGATAAGGTAAGATGATGATGGTGATGATGATGATGATGATGATGATTAAACTTCAACAGTATCCAATCCATAGCCTAGCTGTAAACAAAATGTGTGTACATTCTATTGCAGACAAACACTTGTATATTTACACAATATGAGCCATATAACAGTAATAGTAGTCACTCACATCAGCTACAGTAAGCCTACTACTTGACATAAAAATGGCTGAACCACTGTCTTAGATGGCCTTAATAACCCATTGTGCTGTGTATAATAGCCTATAGAAAAAGTTAAATAATAATTGTGACCGAAGTAGTTTAGTTTAGTATGAGAAATGGCACATCATGTCTCCGTCTGTCTGTCTGTCTGTCTGTCTGTTTTTGTCCGTTTTTTTACGGTCTATGGGTTTGCCACTCTGACATCACTGTGATGTCAGGGGAACCACACTAACAGAATCTCTTTTATGTGCATATGGAGATCCCTAATGTCATCATTATTATGGGAATGCCCATATATGGAGGAAGACAGCCCATAATGTGTGGCTGGTTCTACAGACAGGGATCTCCATATATGGGAATAAAAGGGATTGTATGTATGATGTCAGATGTCATAGACGAAAAAGGTTCCCAGGTATCGAGTATCGTATCGAATCAAGGGTGAAAGGGACCCATCCCTAGCATGGATGAGATGTTTCCTCACATGTTCTCTCTCCTACACTTTCTATTGGTGTGGCGTCTCTCTTTTTACCTCATCTATCTCTTCTCTCAGTGTTGTCACCTCTCTGTTCTTTACCTCAAGTTGTCTCTCAAACTCTCTGTTCTTTGCCTCAAGTTGTCCCTCAAACTCTCTGTTCTTTGCCTCAAGTTGCTCAAACTCTCTCCGCATCTTTGTGGTTGAGATCGCAAAGTTGCCGACAATCTCAGGCAGGATAATCTCCATGAAGGATCTCTCTGCCTCCACTCTGGCCTCTCCTTCGTACATCTCTCTCATCATCTTTTTTTCCTGTTCATGTCTCTCCTCCATCTCTCGCTTCTCGTTCTCGCTCTCCTTTTTAAACATCTCCAGTTTTCGTTCAATCTCCTCTCTTTTCTCAGTCTCCCTCATCAGATTTTGTTTCAGCTCTCTTATCTCCCCATCATCCCTATCTTTTTGTTTCTGCAGTTCAGTCAGTTGATCCTGAAACTCTTCCAGCTTTCTTTTCATCCCTTCATCCATCTCTTTTTGTTCCTTCAGTTCAGTCAGTTGAAGCTCAACCACACTGATGTTTCCCTCAAGCTCACCTGTTTTTGCCTCAAGCTCTTTGATGTTTCCATTAAGCTCACTGATGTTTCCCTCACGCTCACTGATGTTTTCCTCAAGCTCTTTGATGGTTTCATCTTTCTCTCTCTGAACCTCCTTAAGCTTCTTCTCATAATCCTCCTTCATCTCCTCTTCCTTGTGTTTCATCTCCTCCTCCATGTAACTCTGACATTTCTCTTCTGCCTGGGGCCTTGTCTCTATCATGCTCCTGTAAAAAGTATGCAGCTCTACACTAAGGTTGAGGTCCAGCGCATTAAACATCTGAATCATTTCAGAACTTGCGTTATTTCCCTTTTTCCGCACCATGTCAATAATAACTCGTGCCATGTCTGCCCTGTTTTTTACCCCACTGACTGATTCAATTTCCTCATCATTGATAACTTTCTTAGACAGGAGTTCGTCCAGTAGAGTCTTCAGGTTGGGCTCTGAGACTCTTTTAATGAACTGTGGCCTCACAGTCTCCAGACAATATTCTGCTTCATCGATCTCTATCGCTGTCAGATTTTTCTGAGATGTGGGAGTACCTTGAAGACAAGATGGAGGATTAATTGGTGACTGATTAATATCAGTGGTATAATTATATTGTATTTAGAACTAGCAGCCTTCTCCTGAGCTCTGTTGTGGCTAATAGGCCAACACATTAATTTCATTGTTTATTTTTTTTTAAACAAACAAACAGAGCTGCTGAGCTCCAATGATAGAACATTCGTGTAGTGTGATGATGTTTTTAATAGGTCAATTCTCAAAGTTCTCACTAAGAGATTTCTCACTTAAGGCGGCCGTACACTACGCGATAATCGGGGCATTTAATTACCCTCCCGACAATCGGGATGCCTCCGACTGAAACGGTCCCGACTATCGGGCATGAATGTCGTCTAGCGTGAGGTCTCACAGATCCACTCGGAGCCCAGCCGAGTGGCTCGGAGGGCGATCGGGGCCAGCCCGACTCTTACCAAAAATGTTTGATATTTTCCTGGATCAGTACTGGTCTGGAAGAATGGAACAGCAGCGGGGGACCGAGGAAAATACAACCGCTGTGCAAATCTGAGCATAGTATGTGACAGATCTCTCTCTTTTTCTCTCTCCACCGCTCCCTCTCCCTCTCACTCACTCGATCACCCACACACACACACATACACACGCACGCGCGCGCGGGCGCGCACATACACACACGCGCACACGCACACACACAAACACACACACACACACACACACACACACACACACACACACACACACAGACACTTTTCATGGCGTCCGTCCGTCCGTCCGTCCGTCCATTAGGTTGTATCATGAATGATTGGGATTTAAATTAAAACTCAACGGTAACGCGATCAAAAAAAAAACTAAAAAACAGAAGAAATAACGCTACCAGCCACTGTCTGCAGTCAGTCACAGACTGCGACCAGCACATCACATCAAAGAAGTAGCCTACACGCCCATCCTGAATGAGAAGGAGCAGCACTTGACTATAGCGCAGGAGAGAGAGGGGATGTCAGAGTTGGATGGACATGAAATGAAATGTGTCAAAGTTAACTCATATTATCATCAAAATAAGACACGTGTTTGAATGTGCGCGCGCATGTGTGTGTGTGTGTGTGTGTGTGTGTGTGTGTGTGTGTGTGTGTGTGTGTGTGTGTGTGTGTGTGTGTGCGTGTGCGTGTGCGTGCATGTTGCAAAGCACAGCGCTCAGAACAGCCCGTGGCATTTAATCCTGGGATAGAATCCTGTAGCGTGCAGAGCGCCCGACTGTTTAAAACGGCTAGTGTGAGCCCGTTTAGATTATCTGGTCAGATAATCTGAAAAAATTATCCTGTAGTGTTTAATTCTACCCAATTCAGTCGGGACCGATTATCGTGTAATGTATGGCCGGCTTAAGATGTGTGTTTCCAGTGGTGACATTATCCAACTCTTGTCTTTCACATCCTCAGTTTCATCTTTCTATTTTTCTAGTTCTGTCTTTAGTTTATTACCTTCTTTCAGCTGTTGGTCTTTCTCCATCTTGATCAGCTCCAGTTCCTCCTCTCTTTGGCTCAGTGTAGCTGCAAGCTTCTCTACCTGCTCCTTCCAGTCCTCCACTTGGGGTTGGAGGTCCAGCTGGTCCTGGTGCAGCATCAATGGCTCTTTTATAGAACAAAGAGATGGAACATGTATGTTTAACAGACACCATATCTATCTACAGTATCTATCTATCTATCTATCTATCCATCTATCTATCTATCTATCTATCTATCTATTAGGGGTGTAACAATACATTTTAATAGCGATTCGATACATATCACGATACATGGTTGGCGATACGATACATGGACGATATTGGTTCATTCATGGCGATACGATACGATTCGATTTCATTATATAAAATCGATATAGCAACTATTTAGAAAAGAAATTAAATCTGTGTGAAAGGTGTGGATATAGTGCAGGTTTTTAAGGGAAACCTGTATTATTATGGATATAAATAAGTAAACACAGTGATTATCTGCCACATACATGGACATTGTATATTGACAAACCTGCACCTTGACATGAACCCAGAGATTACACACATTTATTGATAGACCAGTGTAGCTATATGGAAAGGAAAAGAAATTAAACCCCTCCTTTTAAAATGTTCTTCTTAAAAATGCTAAATACAATACACAAGTAGGTAGTATCGATACAATCGATTCTTTGCACTACCGATTCGATACGATACAAAATAAAACGATACGATTCGATTTTAGCTGTTTTCATTTCGACGTACTTTTTTTTTTAAGTTAAAAACGATATTTCAATACAGTTACTATATCGTTACACCCTTACTATCTATCTATCTCTATCTATCTATCTATCTATCTAAAAGGAACACCCCAAAAAAGCCCTTAGCGGTATTGTTTCCGTTGGAGGTCCTTGGTAATCAAATTTCTCGACATATAAAAACATATACAGTATATCTATATACCTGTAATACCAGTAAGACGCCTAAGGGCGAAAAGCGACCTCGCACTAAAGGGCCCTAAAGGACGAGGTTGTGCAACATGGAATTTGCACAGGACGGAATTCATTTGCAAGTGTTTGAAGTTGTGTAATACAGTGTATTCATATTTAAATTAAGCGGCTCTATGCAGGTCCAGGAAATAAAATGGGCAGCCATGAGGTTTTCCTTATATGATAAACAGTGTTCTTTTGTTTTAATACTTGCGTATATATTTTTCCAATGCATACCAGGCCTTATTGACGGATTGGAAGAGATTTCGAAGCTATGGGTCCAAAACTGAATTAATATTTAAGGTGTAAAAATCCACAAGATTTACATTGGAGTGAATGAGGTGTCTATGAATGCTGTCGGATATTGGGGCGAAGCCAGCGTTTTTGGGAGGGGTTTTGCGAACGGTCCATTGTTTTTTCTAGTTCTGTCTTCAATGTATTACCTTCTTTCAGTTGTTGGTCTTTCTCTATCTTGATCTGCTCCAGTTCCCTGTCTCTTTGGGTCAGTGTAGCTGTGAGCTTCTCTACCTGCTCCTTCCAGTCCTCCACTTGGGGTTGGCCGTCCAGCTGGTCCTGGTGCAGCATCAATGGCTCTTTTGTAGAACATTTGTGTTTAACAGACATAATACCATATCTATATACTCTATCTATCTTTGGCAGCAATTTTTTAAATTCAGAGTTAATATTGATGACATCAGGGATCTCCATACTTTTTATGGGCATACAAGAGACAAGGATGGAATTCATTTGCAAGTGTGACTCGTGTCGGGGCAGCCACACTAGTTACACTGACACAATATGTTGGCATTCCCAGATATGGGCTTAATATTGATGACATAAGGGATCTCCATATATGGGCATAAGTGGCATTATGTTAGTGTGGTGATGGGAATGCATCACAAGCCTAGTAAACTTGACTCCTCCCATCTTCTGCTCGAATCTGAGGAATGAAGGCAGGAAGACGCTGGTTTACGAGGCTAATGCATCACACCCCATCTGTCACATCTGTCACACCCCATCTGAACGCCCCATCTGAAGCTGCTCTCATACACTCTGATAGTGAGACACAGAAAATAACCCTAACCCTAGTTTCTGATAATAGATACTTTTTGGGTTAATCTGTGAGCGTGAGCGTAACCACCATTTAACAATGTCATAGGGGAGAGCGGGGTTAACTGTGAAACTTTTTACATTTGGTCCCCTCTAGGCGAACTAAAAGATATAACAGTAAAAAAATTACACATTTCCCAGTAATTTGGGATGTTTCCTAACAATGGAAGTTATCGGAACATGTTCAAGACAAAAGGCAGAGAAAATACGATTGTTTTTAAAAAAAGTTGTCTTGTCTCTCAGTTTACCCCAGCACCGGGGTAAACTGAGACAGACCAGAGAAATCAACGGGGTAAAGTGATCCACTCACTTTTTTCACTTTAAAGCTACCATAAAAACACAAATACAAAAATGTACATAGCAGACATTCTTTTAACAGTTTTACTGCCAGATGTTATTATTTATTTATTGGGTCTTGTGCCAGCAAAAGCAGCTTACCTTTGTGAGGTTATAGACAAAGATCAATTTGTTTTTTTGTTTTTTTCTCATTACATAGTGCACTTTGGTCATACTAGCAGTAGAGGGCAGCCTCATGCAAGAATTAATGTGAAATGGCCGCGGCCGGCTGCCGTCCATTAAGACCACTAAATCGCTACAGAGCAATAGACCCAGAGAAAATAACAAGGAAGTGTTTTGTTACTCCATTGATGCTAACGTCCAGTGGGTTTTTGAGAGCACTTTTACGGGAGATGTGTTAACGGTACACACCCGCGCGACCCCTCATCAGTTTACAGACATCAAAACAAGGTACAAAAGAACGAGCCAAAGAACGTACTATTGGCATCGCGCCGCCGTGAAAAATGGGGCGAACGGGAACGTCCAAAGCTGTAAAAGAGTTAACCCTTAAGTTCTGTTCAGATTCACTACACCTTCGTTCTGTTCGGGTCATTTTGACCCGGTGGATATTTGGTTTAAAAAAAACAACACTAATATAAATTTTAACTTAACAAATCATCATGATACATTGACTTTGACTCAATACCAAACAATTCATATGATATATTTGGTAAATGTTTGCATTTCTGCTTTGCTATATCACATTAAACACTGAAAGAGCTAGGCGTTTTTACTGATTTAGCTGAAATCCATGTAAAAAAAACTACTTCATTTAATACTGGGCAATATTGCTCATGCTTATAGGAAGGGGGGGAGGGTTCGGAATGGGGCTTCGGAAGGGGGGTGTTAGAAGTGGGGGTGACTGTGTGTCTGTGTTTTGGCATAATACTGTGTATTTCTGTGCTTCCGGGTCAAAATGACCCGAACAGCACTTAAGGTTCAAAAAATATGAGGGGGGTGTAGCATGGGTGTAGTGCAAAAATATTTTTTTTACATGTTCATCTCAGAAGAATCTTTAAGGCCAGTGAGTTTCAGGTGGAAACATTTTTAACTTCTACCTTTTTTTTCCAAATGAAAATGTAAAACGGGTCAAAATGACCCGAACAGCACTTAAGGGTTAATAGGGTTTGTCCTGTCATTTCCACCCATGTGTCATATAATGTGACACATGGGCAGAAAGAAAAAACAAAAAGCCATATAAAAGATCGATAGAAGTGTTTACCAAACTTTCCTCACTTGATCCTTATGTAAATTCCCCTGTAGAATGCATTTCTGCAAAGTATATTGTTGTATTGTGCATAACAAATGAGATAATTAGTATATTTAGTAAAATATGCTAATTAACTCGTTATTTATGCACAATGCAAAAGAATATATATCAGAATTGGATTCTACAGGGAAAAATACATAAGAATCAACTGAGAAAAGTTTGGTACACCCTTTAATCAGGTTTTTACAGCTTTCTCCTGTCTATCATGTTGGAGTAATGTAAGATAGTGTCTCACTTTACCCTGAAGCAATTGTCTCACTTTACCCCACAGCCACATTTTGGGGAAAGGGATATCTTTTATCAATTCAGGATAATCTTCAGCTAGCATCTATCACATGGATTTATATGTTTGTAGTTCATCAACATGTATGATATAAAATGTTCTCCCTGCATCAATTTGCTTTGACACAACAGCTGATTATGTTGACAGCAAGAAAATTATAAGCATGAATGTGCACACACACGCACGCACGCACGCACGCGCGCGCGCGCTCGCACACACACACACACACACACACACACACACACACACACACACACACACACACACACACACACACACACACACACACACACACACAACATAGATAATCAATAATATTCATAACTGTGACTGATTGTTTCAGCATACAGTTTTCATTTTGTCATCACCTCTACTTACCAAGCTGAATCTCTGATTCCAATCTTCTGTTCTCTGTCTCATCTCTGATGTGATATTCAGCTGTAGCTTTAAGCACATAAAGACAGTTAAGATGTGTTTTAATAACAACTCTTCATCAGATTAACATGTCATACTGACTGGAATACACATTTTCATATTACATCCTATTCAAGTCATGGATACAACCACATGATGAAGAACTGGCAGGTGTATTGTGAGATATCCTATTTTGGCAAAGAGATTTGATATAGAGGGAAAACAATACGAGGGGAGCAAATAAAGACTCCTGAGGGGGGCCAATAAATTAAGCTTAAAGCACTTTTGGAACAGAAAAGAGATCTCAGCTTTTGGATCTCAATAGAGTAACACATAACAGGGTTTGAAAGGTTTATCACTCAACCTTTAAACACACTGACTGCCAGACTTAATTTTGATTGGAGGCCCCCGGAGTGATGCCAGCCATTTTGTTTAATTTCACCCTTTTCTGGGGCCCAAATAATATGTTGTACTTTCACCTACATATATAAATATTTTATCAGAATAAAGATTCCTCCTCCTCTTTCCAACAAGATAAGTTGTAAGTTTGTGGCATTCTCCATTCTTTATGTATTGGCTTCAATAGAGAATGTGCTAAATGTGCCTTTTGACCAATACATCTATATAAATATAGGCCTAGTTCACTCTAGACTAGAGGAAAAAGGATGCCGATCACCATTTAACCAAGATAGGTGTGTACTGTCTATGTCTTTACAACATTGATTCACCCACACTCATCCCTCCCCCTCCCCTGGCCAGCTATAGTAGCTTTAGCGTTCATAGCAATTGTTCCATAAGCCATTAACATCAGCGATTATGTTGCCAACAGTCCCGTATTAGCCGAAACACCCCGTATTCTGACCAAAAGTGCTGCGTCCCGTATGGGACGTCGCTTGTCCAGAATATAAACTGTGTTCAGCCCGTGAGTGGAGAAGTAAGACACTATACCCTGTGTCTACTACCTTGTTTCGCACATTAGAACTCCCTCTCTTACACTATGGACAAGAGCTGTAAACATGCCGTTGCTGCGTGTCAGTTTGTGATGAATGACGTTAGTATAGCCTGTCATGGTAGCAAACCTATGTGGTCTGAACTTCAAAAGCATGTGGGCTGCACTAACAAGCTGAACAGTGCTGTTTAATGATGCAGATACTGCAAAGAGAATCCAAGGCTGAGATGATAACAGTCAACGTCTTTTGAAAGAATGAGATTCCTGCAGAAGGTGAGCTCTGTGTCTATGTGTGTATTACCATGGGGTCTTGAAGTTTGAAGAGCTCACAGCAGCATATTAATTGTCCCCTTCTCTGTAGCAGTATATTGTATGCATCAAATACAAAATTGATCAATTTCAGGTTTGTGTGTCTTACACACAAACCGAAAACGAAGTACGAAGCATTCCATTTCCTTGTGATTATGATTATGACTTTTTGCAATCATGTTACAGTAAGTGTAATGCAGAGGACCCTAATGCAGGTGTAAGACCTGTTGTGTTTGTGATGTAGGACAGTGGTTCTCAACCTGTGGGTCGGGATCCCCAGGAGGGTCCCCAAATTATTTTGGGGGGTCCCCAGATGATGAACTTGGTGTGCAACATTGTTCTCTCACTCAACAGTAAACAAGCCAACATAAGGTTCAAGTGTATAGACTCTGTAGAGGGTATGCACATTTCTATAATGACAATTAAGGACTTTTTAATGCCTCTAAAATGACAAATTAAACATTGCTGGCCAAATTGTGAAATATTAGAGGCAGACATTACGGCTATTTTCAACTCTTACAACTCCAAGTTCTTGTCAGGGTGGGGATCCCCAGTTCAAATTTGATTATTTCAGGGATCATGACCTGAAAAGGTTTAGAACCACTGATGTAGGCTACTGTGTGTTGTAGGTATAACTGTCTGTGCCAAAATGCAGTTTTCTATATATTTCAGGAGTTTTGAGGGGATGAGTTTATGACGTCATTTACTCAGTGTTTTTAAGTTGGCCTTTTGACTCGGAGGCTTTCAGCTTTCAGGATGTAAACAAAAATACACAGGGAAGACAGATTTGTACATTATAACCCCACCAGGTGGTCTAATAGAGTAATGTTAACTTCATAGACACATACAAAAGCGTGTAAATGTACCGTAACCATATGTGTGCCTAAATCAAGCTCACACAAGATAGTACTGTTTTATAAGTTATTGTCATAAAGATTTTACATGGATCTCGGTTACCCATTCCCATTCACATTCGGGTATTGCACAACTGGACATCGATGGTGACTATTCTGCCCAACGGGCACCAGTCTGGGTATATTTATATTATATATAAAATGTTCTCCCTGTAGCCTGCCAAAACCAAATTAGGCGTAGCAAACGTGAGTGGGATTAAAAGACAATAAACCCCAATGCGTGGGGAGAAGGTGGCAGAGCTTGTGGAGCTCAGAGGGGAGAGAATGGACAATGAATTACAGTAACAGGAAAGGTCAATTCCATCTGTGTGGTACTTGGCCGGACTGCCCAATACTAGACATTAAGATACAATCACTTTGTGTTCTGCTATTGTGAGAACTTGATGTAAATCTGAAATGGAGGACAGGTAGATTTGATACTCACCAGCACTCCCAGATTGGGCAACGGGACAATCCCCTTTGGCCTGCCGTTTGATTCGCCTGTCTGTCAAAATAAAATAAAATAATTTTAAATTAAATTAAATTAAATTAAAATGGTAGTGGCACAGATCGGCGCTAGTCAGTTTAAATCAAATAGTGAAAATGTAGTCAAAATGTATCAAAGTGTTTTTGTAGAATCAAGACAATTGGTTTGTTTTACTTCCTTCCTGATTCCTGCCCCCAGAACCAGGATACTTTGTAAACAGAAGCAACGTGACAGAGGGGTGGAACAGCTGTGAAACTGACCTCTCATTATTCTGATCACTTGCCTGTATACCCCTATAATGACTCAGACTCGCCCAACCCCACATATGCGTGCATTATTTTGCAAAGAGCAAAATATTTTCTTATTAACAGTGCCATTGTGCCATTACTCACAGCATTACGCAATGCAAGTGACCATGTGAGAGGCCACACATTATTCACATAGCCTTACAGATTATTATACTTCTAGCCTATTGCCCCTCAGCTCAAAGCCAAACACACTGAAAATATCATAGACAAAAATCATCAAAAAGCATGCCCATTTAGCACAAACCTTCATTTTTGTAGTATGTAAGTCATACAATACTTTATTTTGCTCCGAGTGCAAAACAGTAGGCATTGTATAAACCTGTAAAATTATGACAAACTATGCATTTCCTTTGAGGATTTGCATTGTGCTGTCAATGGCATTGTGCATTCTTGCGCACGCTAATCATGTATTGCTTATTGTTTAATAGCTGGAATTCATATAGCGCTTTTCTGAGTACTCAAAGTCGCGGCACAGATTGTAATAATATAATATAAAATATAATATCTATATACAATATATCATGGCGCTCAATAAAGCAAACTTATAATAGGTGTAGGCCCCTCAACGTTGGTGCTTTATTTTTCCTTGCACAATGGATTAATTTAATTTATAGAACAGTATTTGGTTCGGATGAATGGCATGCTTTGCACAACTGTAGGCTAATTCCCCTCAATAAAGTAGGCCTACTTTCTATTCTATTTGCATCTCCAACGTTTGTCTCATCAGTCATCACAAAATGATTTTAAGTGATACCCTTGACATTTGTACTATAATTAGCCTAGTAGGTTATTATAAGAAGGTTATTATTAAGTAGAAGAAGCCAAGTTGCAACGTCGGGTTTAATAACCAAACACATTTCGAAATGCATGTAGCCCGCATTTCAACTAGAATAAATTCAGATGATAACATAATTAGGCTAATGAATGCTGTTAATGACACATTCTATAAAGTACACTTTGACCATATCACTCCTGTCCTCCACGACCTGCACTGGCTCCCTGTCAAACAAAGAATCCACTACAAAATCCTGCTAACCACCTACAAGACTCTCAATAACCTGGCTCCCTCCTACCTATCTGATCTTATCGATCCCTACGTCCCACCCGATCCCTCAGGTCCAGTGAAGCCAACCTCCTGGAGGTCTGCACGGCCTACTACCACACCTGGGGAGGGCTTTGTCTGTTTCTGCCCCGAACCCTCTGGAACGCTCTCCCCAACCACTTCAGAAGCGCCCCCTCACACCCCTCCTTCAAAGCCTCACTCAAAACCCACCTTTTCAGGATAGCTTATCCCAGCTGAGGTCTGGAAACTACGCCTCATATGTCCTCATATGTAGAAGCTAGTAGGCTATTCATCTTTGAAAATCGGATGATCCAAATAAACCCATGTTAGGTTTATTTTCAGTTAGGGCACCGCACATGTTGGCAAACCAAAGTGCTGTGGCTATCATTGCGCACATCATGCTTACCCGCTCAGGTTGACAAAATGATAAAGAATTATTATACAACAAGCTAGACTACAAGCCAACTTACAGTAGGTTATATTTTTAACAGTGAAGGGCAAGCTTCTTGGAAAATGTGGTTAGCCAATCTACAAGTTACTCTCGATTACATATTCGCTGTAGCCTAAGCTACAGCAAAGCTATCCCCAGAGAAATGTAGCAAGCAACACTACAAGCTACATGGCAAAAGTAGCTAGCCACATCGACAGGCCTTTATCTAGCCTGGCGGGGCCGACGTCATACTGCGTTCACTCACTCATTCCTTCCACAGTATAACGTCTGGACTTCCAGGTATTGGCAGCGAGTATTATGATTATTTTCTGATCGGGCCAATCAGTGACTGCTTCCGCACAACAAACGTAGCTGTCTTTCCTGACAACAAGTGAAAAGATTTCCCTGATTGGTCCATGTGTAGACGGTGACGTAGATGCATGCTGCAGCATTTTCAAAACAACAATGGCTGCTCTCGCGATGCAACAAGTGTAACAGTTAACGCTCTAACCATAAAACAAGCAATAAGTGCAGTTATTTCAGAGTTGGAATCAATTACAACAATTAAAAAGGAACACGGAGGATGCGCTAGTGGAGTTTATCGGCCGAAAAGACGTGTTTGTTTGCCGTTCTTCCGACTGGCTGAGAGATGTTATGCTACGCTGATTGGTTAGAGGAGTCTGTCTGTCAAGGCAAGTACTCCCGCCCACTTTTCAAGCTGCCAATAGGCCAAAGGCCAGACGTTATACTGTGGAAGGAATGAGTGAGTGAACGCAGTATGACGTCGGGCCCTGCCAGGCTAGCCTTTATCCCCAAAAAGAATCATATTTGAATTGGGGACCCCCACCCAGACAAACGCTTGGAATGTAAGAGTTGAGGCATTATTTAGTTTGACTTTGTTCTACCGATCAATATTGTGAAAATAGCATCTACAAGCTCACAACGCTTCATCCATCCATAGATGGATGGATGGACAGACAGACAGATAATCTATTCATTTTTACGCTGCAGATGCATGGATGGATGGATAGATAGATACTCTATTAAAGGTGTATTTCACTTTTCATCATTTTCTCGTCTAATCAGGCTTTTATGAACTCCCTGAACAGTTTTTAATTTGCTTGATTCAATATTTAGATAGTTGATGTAAATGTTACCAGGACCTCCTCCTGCAGGACGCCTCCCCATACACCTCCCCATACACACCCATTGTAAACTCCATTTTAACCATGATAGATTCATTAAAAACTTGTAGATTGGCTACCAGAGTCACCAGAAAAAATAATGTGTGTTTTTAATGAATCTATCATGGTTAAAATGGAGTTTGAAGTTAAAATGGGTGTATATGGGGCCCTCCTCATGGAGGAGGGGGCCGAGACACGTTGTTAGCTTGTAGATCTGTCCTTTTTGGCAAATGACACTGCCATACTATATAAGTATAAAATTAAGTATAGAGCTGTGATTCATAGAATGTAACTCTCTCTGAAAAGGCTCAACAAAGTGTGAGTCGTCATTTTTAAACCAACTATCACTACGGATTTTCACAGGGGATTTGTTTTTTCTTTTTTGCCCACAAATGTTATATTAGTAAGGTGTAGCCTTTATGGCCGCTATGTCTAAAAATGGCTACGCTACAGAAAAGGCTATTTGGTTGAAAAAGGAGCGACGCTACTGAGAAATGTAGTTAATAGTTAGGGAAAATTAGCAGAATACCTGTCAAATCTGGGAATAAATTCCTTACCAAACAATTTCTTCACCAATGTGTTCGTAAAGGTGTCTGGTAACATATCTAACAAAGATTGAAATTCAACATCCCTAGCAAAATGTTTGACAGCTTGGGTAATTCTGGGTCTCATT
The DNA here is from genome assembly GCF_963921795.1 of Nannobrachium achirus. Taxonomy (NCBI): domain Eukaryota; kingdom Metazoa; phylum Chordata; class Actinopteri; order Myctophiformes; family Myctophidae; genus Nannobrachium; species Nannobrachium achirus. The sequence continues at coordinate 21,631,139 of NC_137819.1, forward strand.
CACTTACTTATAAGGGAAAAAATCACTCCCAAAAATATGCTTTAAGTGGGATGTGAGGGGTCTAACTAGGTGTTTTTAATTATTCTGAATCCATTGCAAGCATTTGTTTTGCACAAAAAAACCTTGTGAAAAGTGATGACTCATTACTAAACCATAGGTTTTTGCGTCTGATGTTGGCCCAATGAATGTTTTTCATGCAAAACAAATGCTTGCAATGGATTCAGAATAATTAAAAACACCTAGTTAGACCCCTAACATGCTACTTATAGCATATTTTTGGGAGTGATTTTTTTCCCTTATAGTACAGTGTATAGTAAGTGAATGAGACCCAGAATTACCCTAGCTGTCACGCATTTTGCTAGGGATGTTGAATTTCAATCTTTGTTAGATGTTACTAGACACCTTTACGAACACATTGGTGAAGAAAATTGTTTGGTAAGGAATTTATTCCCAGGGTTTTATTAAAATTTCCTGACTATAAAGCTAGTAGCGTTGCTACTTATAACTCGTAGCGTTGCTACTTGTAGCTCGCTACTTACTGCCCATCACTGTTGGTTAATAAGGCTGCTGTTGTACCTTTTTTATTATCTAATAATTAATCGGCCAAATGTCTGTTTGTTCGTCTGTCTGTCCGGAACCCACATGCTGACATCGCTGATAGTAAACAGTGCCCAAATTTGGGCATCACTGATACGTCTGGGTTCTCCAACATGACTTCTGAGACTTACATCCTACATATAATCCCTCATAATACAGTGCTGTGCAAACCCCTGAGCAAGGACTAGTAAAAAGTTTATTCTTAAAAAGTTAATTACATATATACATTATTTAATACACATTTTACCGCGCGCGCACACAACAACACACACACACAACAACACAAACACACACACACACACACACACACACACACACACACACACACACACCACACACACACACACACACACGCAATCCATGTAATGAAGTGGTTCTCACCTTTGCATTGATACAACAGGAGACTTGCTAGAATCACAATCAGAAGTCCGAATATGCCTCCTACGATCATACTGGTTTCCACAGGCACTGTGACTGTCTCCTCCGCGTTCAGTGACTGTACAGTCACTGAACGCGGAGGAGACCCAGTTACTGAAGGTGGAGGAGATCCACTAGACCCAGTCACTGAAGGTGGAGGAGATCCACTAGACCCGGTCACTGAAGGTGGAGGAGATCCAGTAGTTCCAGCAGATGTAGTCACTGAAGGTAGAGTCTCAGCTAGACAGCAATGAAAAAGTAGACTCTGGTTACTGACTGAGATATAATGATCTCAATGATATATCTGCCATTGTTGGGCTTTTTTGATGACATCGGCAGATTTGCCACGGATGTGACCCGATGTTTTTTATCATCAATAATTGACTGTACATTTGTCTTTTAGAACTTGGAACTGACATTTTACTAGAACAACCCAGTAGAGGTAACACAAGTGGAATGGATCTGCTAAAACTGACTGATGTAGGCCTACTCATACCTAAATATTATATTTTTTAGAACTGTGGCAAAAATAGTGGCATGTCTATTGGGATAGCTGTGAGCAGTGACATTTGGAGCTATTGTTGTTAACTTGTGTGAAGTTGCTTGCTGGTTTGTGTCATTTGATTAAACATCGTTGCCATATGGCATTATTTTGAATTGTGAGTAATAGCATGTTTTAATAGTTTGTTTTGTGGATCAGTTATGGTAGGCTACCTGTGGGGTGAATGTGTATTTACTTCAAATAAGACTCAATTAGACTGCACAATGGTTAATATTAGTGCTATCTTTACGAATTGTAATCACAATTAATCACATGATTTGTCTAGTTAATCACCAGATTAATCACATAATAAAAAATAAACATTGTGACTACTAATTGAAGCCGAGGCCAAATTGGGCCGAATCGCTCGAAAGAGCCCTGACAGCACATGGTTGGTTCTACAGACTCCAAATTTCGCACGCAGATAGCTCAGACCTTTGCCTACGTTCTTAGCTAGGCCTCGACCCGACCCGATATGCGGTTTTCCGGAACCAACGCGAAAGGTTCGGAATCTCCATATACGGAATCCTGACTTTATTGAAGTCAATGGACGCCGAATCCGAATTGGCTCGAATCGCATGGATGAGCCCTGACAGCACATGGTTTGTGCTACAGATTCCAAATTTCGCACACACACAGACAGCTCAGACCATTGCCTACGTTCTTAGCTAGGCCTCGACTCGACCCGATACACAGTTTTTCGGATCCGGCACGAAAGGTTTGGAATCTCCATATGCGGAGATGACTGACATCGGGCTGTTCCGGAGCAAGCGCTGACTCATTGTGACATCACTTCATAAAAGGCTCTGACATCACATACGCTAGATGAGTCAACAAAAAATCTGTGAGTGTGGCATAAACTAAAGTCAGTTCAGGGTGCTCTTCAGAGCGGTTGGTTCAGGGGAATTAGCGGGCTGTGCCTTTAAGAGAACCAGGTAAATAATGTGGATAAGCCCGGGCAGTTCCCTCTCACGCTAAACTTAAATAATAATAAAGGGGAATAAGGAGCCCAGGGGCTAGGGAACTCCGGGGCGCTCTGTAAGTAAAGTAAGGCGTGAGTTACGAAGGCTCTCACTTGCTCTCACGTCATACGGGCAGTTGACAGGTTGCCATGGTTACATATTGAATCTTGAAACCCATATATGGAGACACCCGACAGATCTCATTAAGTCTTACCTCACAAGCCCCATATTTGGACCCGGACGACCTATAACTCCATACATGGAAACATCAACGTGCTGACCTCAGTATGACATCAGACCGTACACAGATGATGACGGGTTCATCTATAAAATAGATGAACCCATCATCATATTATAAGAGGACAACTGATCGGGACAGTCAGCCGGGAAACGGCCATACCCTGTCATTAGATGTGACCATGGCAACAGCTAACCCCAGTGACAGCAGGCCCCCCCTCACCAAAAAACGACGCATGGAACCACGCAGAAAAACCTCACTGGGCATTAGGACACGCAATGCCAAAATACATTGTGCGCGTCAAGCAGCTGCAGATGCAGCAACAGATAACCCTGATCAAGACAGTCAGCCCAGAAACCTCAGAGACAGCTGGACACCCCCCACCAAAAAACGACGCATGGAACCACGCAGAAAATCCTCACTGGGCCTTAGGACACGCAATGCCAAAATACTTTGTGCTGCAGCAGCAACAACAGATAACCCTGATCGGGAGTCAGCCGGGAGACAGCCACACCCTGTCATTGGATGTGACCATGGCAACAGATAACCCCAGTGACAGCTGGACACCCCCCACCAACAAACGACGCTATACATCACAAAGAAGAACACAAAAGGTAAAAAACTTTAGAAGAGCGTGGACACTGCCACAACAACTCACAGAAATAGTTGTCTTTCAAACACCTGCAATGGATTGCATCTGCATTTCATGCAAGGCTGAAATGTTCCCCTGGGAAACATCCAAACCTTCTGGCGCAAATAAAACCTTCGTGCCTGTTGCAATTATGGAAAAATCCAACTTCAGCCATTCAAGGACCCTCCTCCTGCACTTAAAGATCTGTTTGACAGAACCTCACCACAGTCCAGGCAATTTATGGACAACATCAGACAGTATAATGGCTTAGTCTCTATGGACACGGGCAAAACAGATGGTCAAAGTGGGTCCTATGATAACAGGTATAATGGGGTTTGCATTAAAAGGCGAGGCATTCTTTCCCTATTTACATAATTCTCAAGTTGGCCAGGTTGCCGACTAGACGCTCGGCCGGCCGAGCTTCTAGTATTTTTAATTGGCTCAAGAATCCCATTTCATGTCATTTCTATCTCTCTGGGACCCCAATTAATATTGTAAAATCAATGTTACAGTTTATTGTCACTCTTCCACTCATATTTCCTTCCTATGGGAGGTGCTCTTGCGCCGCAAGAACAGAGCACGCTGTGTTATTTACTCCCGACAGGCCAATGCCATTGGCCAAGAGGGCATGTCAATCATGTTACTAAGGCCCGCCTCCTCCAGGCAGCCTTATCTACCGACCAGGGGCATAGTTCCGCCGATTTAAAAAGAATCCAATACAGAACTAAAACTTCCTTTATATGTTTGGCCGCTAGTTGCGTTGTTTTTCCCCCGCGAGGTACCAAAAATAATTTGTCTACATTGGACCCCATTCGTTTTCCCCTTTGATTTTCTTACCTTAATAAACGTTGTCATAAATACTTTATGGTTCCTGTCGCTAGTGAAAAACTCCCTTTCAATCACCATGATATGCGTTTTGAGCAAATATGGTCCCATTTATGTGCTTTATTTCGGGAGGCTCAACACCACATTCTCCCATGTATCCCTGCGGTTGCACGTTAAGATATCATTGTTACAGTATTTGCCTAAAGTGGCACCAAAACAAGTTTGAAGTGCAGTACACCTCTTTCCCCACTAAGTGGGAGTGTCGCTCCACCCCTGAGTTTGGGGAATATAGGCCTTTTGAACAACAGTGTATTTGGGCAGCAGGCAGTAAGGCTGGACTCACACATATGCGTGAAACATCGTCTGAGAATGGCCACTGGGAGCGCTGTACTAATGCATTGTCAATGCAAGGTTGTTTGGTTTTTTGTCGTTGCCGTGTCTCAAGCTAGCAGCTAGCTTGAGACACGGCAACGACAAAACACCAAACAACCTTCCATTGACAATGCATTGGACCTCCCCCCTCTTTCTGACACGATAGCTGTCGCAAATGTGTGTGGCGCGCCTAAGGCTGGACTCACACATATGCGTGAAACATCTTCTCCGTATCGTCTGAGAATGGCCACTGGGAATGGGGGCGCCGTACTAATGCATTGTCAATGAAAGGTTGTTTGGTTTTTTGTCGTTGCCGTGTCTCTAGCTCAACCGCAGCCTGTCTTTTGGCCAAGAGACACGGCAACGACAAAACACTAAACAACCTTCCATTGACAATGCATTGGTACGGCGCTCCCAGTGGCCATTCTCAGACGATACGGAGAAGATGTTTCACGCAAATGTCTGTACAGCGCCTAAGAGACTGGAGAAAATCCACCTTGTTCTATACACAAGGTAAACATGTTTTATGCTGTGTTCAAACCGGAATATATTTTGTTGTTTCTAGTCGTTTCAAGCGCTTCGCTAAAGTTGCGAGGTGCATTGTTGTATAGACTATTGAAGACGCAGTTACACAAGATTGCGTTTACCTATTGAATGCATCAGCTGCCATTGGATCTACTCTTTCATGGAGTGAAGCAATGTTTTGGTGAAGGGAGATACGAGGCATTGAGTCGTGGAAAGGACACACAGATTGTTTCCAAACAGTGCAACGACTCAGCGAAAGTCGAAAACAACATTGTCAAGATCACAGCGTGTCGATGCACGACGTATGTGGGACGCTGCTGTAACTTTACAGCGTGTGGTGGAAGCGTAGCTGCTGGGAATAGCCATGTAACCATGGTGACGGATCCCAGCGAATGAGCGGTGGTCCCGGCTGTCCCATAGGCTGGGAGGTTTATTCCATAGGCTGGGAGGGTTATTTCACCATGGCGACGGCTCCGGGACACGACGGTGCGGCTAAACGGTGAAAGTGAGCTCGAACTATCCAGGTTTGAACGCAGCATTACAGTAAGATATTATGATGTCATGTGTCATTATTCTCCTCAAAAAAAAAAAAAAAAAAACGCACCCGTGCGAAGTGAGCGGTGCAAACATATTTAGGGAGTATGATATACTGTGGACTTCGATTTTCAAGCCTTGTTTTTTTCTTTAAATAATCATATATGCTTTTCCCTTTTAAATTGAAGATATTAAATAATATAAGAGGTTTTTCAAAGGCTGTTTATTTGTATTTTAAACTTGTATTAGCTGCCTGTCATCTATAACCTGAAATTATCCACAGTCTGTCTAAAATTGTGGTTATTTTCTCTGCTTATTGGTGATATTCATCTAATACAATTTCGCAATTCAAATTCAATGGTCTGTTCAGTTTGGTCAATTCATAACACATGAACGGTAGATATTGGCTAAAGCCAACCAATCAGAGGTATCTGTGCCTCCGTGTTTATGACACCATACTAATTATGTTGGCCTAAACGCGTTCTAAATCAGGGTAAACCAATCGGAGGACTCTGTGTCTATGACGTACTATTCTTTTGACTAAACACATTTTTTGATTGGTCTTTGCATGTATCTATGACATTATGAGGACACCATGTTTTTAAAAAGACAAACATTTACAAAATGGAGTTAGGGGTTATTGGTTTGATAATGAACATGTGGAATTTAATAAAGTAATTAATCTGTTTATCTATACTACTATAATTGACCAAATCCTTTTTCTGAGTTTGTTTCAAACATGATTTTATATATGAACGAGAGGAAACTGAGGAAAATGCTAAAAAAGCCCTTAGCAGCCCCTGACTATAATCCATTGTGTGAAAATGAAATGAGTGATCTCTGACGTTATGGTGGTGGTGATGTCATCTATCTATAAATGCGAGAAGTCTCTGCGTGTCTGCGTGTATGTAATCCGCGTATCTCCAGAACCGTTCGTCCCACCGGCTTCAGATTCGGCACGCGCGTTCTCCGCCGCGGCGCGGAGTGCAGTGCCCGGCCTCGACCCGACCCGACGCGCGGTTTTTCCGAAACGGCGCAAAACGTTCGGAATCTCCTTATGCGGAGCTGATTGTTGACATCAGGCTGTTCCGGAGGAAATCGGCGTAAGCTCTGACTCATTGTGACATCACTTCATAAAAGGCTCTGACATCACGTACGCCACATGAGTCAACAAAAAATCTCTGTGAGTGTGTAATCCGCGTATCTCGAGAACCGTTCGTCCCACCGGCACGCGCGTTCTCCATATATGGGCATAAAATGAATGCCCCCATATATGGGCATAAAATGGATTGCAGACAGACAGATACAGATATCTCCATATATGGACATAAATGGACAGAGGCAAACAGATGGTCAAAGATCTCCATATATGGGCATAAAATGGACGCAGACAGACAGATACAGATATCTCCATATATGGGCATAAATGGACACAGGCAAACAGATGTTCAAAACGGGTCCTATGACAACAGGTATAATGAGGTTTGCATTAAAGGGGGAACCGGCACTGTGTCTGCAATAAAGGGGGAACCGGCACTGTGTCTGCAACACAGTTGGAGGCACAGACAGATACTCCATATATGGGCATAAAATGGACGCAGATAGACAGATATCTCCATATATGGGCATAAAATGGACCCAGAACTATAACTGCAGTGATCTCCATATATGGACATAAAATGGACGCCGACAGACAGACAGACAGATACAGATATCTCCATATGGTTTTTCCGAAACGGCGCAAAACGTTCGGAATCTCCTTATGCGGAGCTGATTGTTGACATCAGGCTGTTCCGGAGGAAATCGGCGTAAGCTCTGACTCATTGTGACATCACTTCATAAAAGGCTCTGACATCACGTACGCCACATGAGTCAACAAAAAATCTCTGTGAGTGTGTAATCCGCGTATCTCGAGAACCGTTCGTCCCACCGGCACGCGCGTTCTCCATATATGGGCATAAAATGAATGCCCCCATATATGGGCATAAAATGGATTGCAGACAGACAGATACAGATATCTCCATATATGGACATAAATGGACAGAGGCAAACAGATGGTCAAAGATCTCCATATATGGGCATAAAATGGACGCAGACAGACAGATACAGATATCTCCATATATGGGCATAAATGGACACAGGCAAACAGATGTTCAAAATGGGTCCTATGACAACAGGTATAATGAGGTTTGCATTAAAGGGGGAACCGGCACTGTGTCTGCAACACAGTTGGAGGCACAGACAGATACTCCATATATGGGCATAAAATGGACGCAGATAGACAGATATCTCCATATATGGGCATAAAATGGACCCAGAACTATAACTGCAGTGATCTCCATATATGGACATAAAATGGACGCCGACAGACAGACAGACAGATACAGATATCTCCATATATGGGCATAAATGGACACAGGCAGACAGATGGTCAAAACGGGTCCTATGAAAACAGGTATAATGGGGTTTGCATTAAAGGGCGGGGCATTCATTCCCTATTTACATTGTTCCGAGTTGGCCAGGTCGCCGACTAGACGCTGGGCCGCCCGAAGGGCGGCCCAGCTTCTAGTAGTGATAAATGAGGGAAAACAACCTGCGCAAATCTTCATTGCAACCGGAACGGTCATGTTTATATGTTACGTCAGACCAGAACCCCTGGTCAGTATATAATAACATGACCGGTTTTGGAAGTCACAGTTGGAACTGTTACCCTCGTGACCCGATTCCGGATAAACCGTTGAAGATGGATGGATGGATGGATATTTAGATACTTTGAGCCATAGCTCTAGAGCTCAACACCAAGACCAAGGCCTAAGAGGTTTTTCAAAGGCTCTTTATTTGTATTTTAAACTTGTATTAGCTGCCTGTCATTTATAACCTGTGAAATTATCCACAGTCTGTCTAAAAGTGTGGTTATTTTCTCCGCTTATGGGTGATATTCATCTAATACAATTTTGAAATTCAAATTCAATGGTCTTTCAGTTTGGTCAATTTATAACATGACCGGTTTTGGAAATCACAGTTGGAACTGTTACCCCCGCGACCCGATTCCGGATAAACGGTTAAAGATGGATGGATGGATATTTAGATACTTTGAGCCATACCTCTAGAGCTCAACACCAAAACCAAGGCCAACTTGTATTAGCTGCCTGTCATTTATAACCTGTGAAGTTATCTACAGTCTATCTAAAAGTGTACTTATTTTTGTTTATGACACTATACTAATTATTTCGGCAAAGCCAAAGTATTTGAAGGCAAAACCATTCGAGAACCAAAGAGGCCAGACAGAGGATGAATATATTAGTAATATTGCATCTACATTGAGACCTTATAAGAGGTTTGGACCAACTCTGCTACCAGAGCCTGAGGACTCTGGTGGTCCCTGTCGTCAGTAGGACAACCAAGTCACAACGATATGTGACCTTATCGGCCTCTAGAGCTCAAAGCAAGGACTAACACCTAAGAGGTTTTTCAAAGGCTGTTTATTTGTATTTTAAACTTGTATTAGCTGCCTATCATTTATAACCTGTAAAATCCACAGTCTGTCTAAAAGTGTGGTTTATTTCTCTGCTTATGAGTGATATTCATCTAATACAATTTTGAAATTCAAATTCAATGGTCTTTCAGTTTGGTCAATTCATAATCAAGTAAGCATTTGATTGGACACCATGTTTATTTTCTCCGGCCTAAAGGGTGAACCAATCGGGTGCCTCCGTGTCTATGACATTGTTTTTTATGACGTATTTTCTCCGGCCTAAACGTGTTCTAAATCAAGGTGAACCAATCGGGTGCCTCTGTGCCTATGACATCATGGACAAATCAACAGAATCGAAGTGTTTCATTGGTCTAGCTAACTCATGTCATCATCATTAGTGACATCATAATTTTTGTTTTCAAAGGCTGTTTATTTGTATTTTAAACTTGTATTAGCTGCCTATCATCATTTATAACCTGTGAAATTATCCACAGTCTGTCTAAAAGTGTGGTTATTTTCTCCACTTATGACTGATATTCATTTAATACAATTTTGAAATTCAAATTCATTGGTCTGTTCAGTTTGGTCAATTCATAATCAAGTAAGCATTTGATTGGACACCATGTTTATTTTCTCCGGCCTAAAGGGTGAACCAATCGGGTGCCTCCGTGTCTATGACACGCTGAAAGCGTGTATTGTCCCAGGCCAGTATAGAGGAACACACAGCGGAGGCGGCGCGAAAGCGGCGCGTCAAAACATACAGGCCCGTTATTTTCAATGAACTAACTCACACCGGCGGCGCCAGACGCGCGCAGGCGCGGGTCTGCCGCCTCGCCTGCTGCGCCGATATGCCGCTGTTCTATTTTTCCGGCATTGCCGCACGGTGAACATGTTCTCCCATGGTTCTCCCCACCGGGGAAATGGATGTGCTGTGTGGCAGCGCGCCGCATCCAGTTGGGGTTACCGCGCGGCACTTCACGTGCGTCGATACCGCAGCGCGACGCTGCGCAGCCGTTCGCGTCCAGTGTGTGCTCCCCTTGAGTTCTCCCGAATCTTTATATACTCAGGTTATTCCCCGCAAAAAACTATCCGGTACAAAGGCAGGCCCATTGGCCAATGAGGGAGCAGGGAGCCCACACTGTTTCGTAGGAACAGTATTTCTAGTTTCATTTTATTTATTGTTGAGAAGAAATTTGATATACAAGGCGCAAGTTAGCACCTCGGCAGAATGCCAACTTTCCCACCCACACATACACCCACATATACTGTACACCCACATATACAGAGTGCAGTTGATGTCATTGATCCCCCCCCCCCCCCCCCCCCATCCTGATTGAGCTGAATGAGTGAATGACAGGCGGTGAACTGGGCCTATCCCTGTTAGCACAGGAAAAGAAAGAAAGAAAGAAAGAAAGAAAGAAAGAAAGAAAGAAAGAAAGAAAGTATATACACAAATGTATTTGAAATGAGAGATATGACATCCATTCTTACCTGTACAGATCACACCAGCATCCTCATGATGATAACAGTTGTGTTCACCAAATCCACTGTGTGGGCACTGAGTGAGAGACCTTTCACTTCCATAACAACCCACGTCATCCATCCAGATTGAACCAGTCCCTGGGCCAAAACGGTCACCTCCAGTAGCCTCCTGTGCCGTCCCACAGCCCAGCTCTCTGCAAACCACCTCAGCATCATTCAGGTCCCAGTAGTCATCACAGACTGTTCCCCAGATGATGTTGTGATAGATCTCCACCCTGCCAGAGCACCGTCCACCACCACCCACCAGCCTCAAACCTGAACATAAAAAAAAGAGAGAGAGAGAATTGGAGGGAGGAAGGAGAGAAAAGAGGAACAAAGCGCTCATACCAAAACGCAGGTTCACTCGTGTTTAAATACTATTAATATATTTGCGTCCCCGTTCAAACGTGCACTTGCCCAGTCAGGCCAGCAAAAAGCAAACCTGCCACCTGCAGCCACTGTTAACCCCTGTATAAAACAGCTTTAATAGTCCATTATGTCACGTTGCTGAAAAAAGAAAGACACTCTGTGATTGTCACATTTCAGACTCACAGAGCCTGCTTGAGCAACCACACTAATTATTGTTGGTGATGATGACGTCACTCTTATGTTGTTTTTTCAAGGGTTTTCCCATTAGATGACATAAGTGCAGACAGACAGACGGACGGACGGACGGACGGACGGACGGACGGACGGACGGACGGACGGACGGACGGAGATTTGCCTATTTTTCCTCCAGTCTTATCGTAAGATATTATGATGTCACGTGAAACTTGACCAATCATGGAAATTGGCCCATTTATAGTCTGGTTGGCCAAAATGTCATGTGAATATCACCAATCCTCAAACTTGCCATGTATGCCCATCTTGCATAATTATGCTCTGCTGCGGGCATAGACGGCCCCTCTCGTGGCCCTTATAGATGCCCCGTTATAAAAACAAATGACGCTCTGTGATTTGCCGAATAAAAACAAAAGACGCGCTGTGATTGGCCGGATAAAAACAAAAGACGCGCTGTGATTGGCCGGATAAAAACAAAAGATGTGCTTCTCATTGGATGACGTCACTGTGTGTTTTGCCAAGGGTTTGACATAAGCGTGGACTCATAGACGGACGTAGATTTGCCTAATTTATAGTTAGACACTGGAAGATTGCTCCCGCTCTTCCTGTTTTACAGTAAGATATTATGATGTCATGTGAAACTTGACCAATCATGGAGATTGGCCAATTTATATATTCTTACCTGTACAGATCACACCAGCATCCTGACCATGATTACAGTCGTGTTCACCAAATCCTCTGTGTGAGCACTGAGTGAGAGACCTTTCACTTCCTGAACAACCCACATCATCCATCCAGATTGAACCAGTCCCTGGACCAAAACGGACACCTCCAGTAGCCTCCTGTGCCGTCCCACAGCCCAGCTCTCTGCAAACCACCTCAGCATCATTCAGGTCCCAGGAGTCATCACAGACTGTTCCCCAGATGTTGTTGTGATAGATCTCCACCCTGCCAGAGCACCGTCCAACACCACCCACCAGCCTCACACCTGAATTTGAAAGAAAAAAATCAATGAGTGGTGCTTTTTATGAGTACTGTATGTACATATTACGTACAGTGGTGTGAAGTAAGTAAGTACATTTACTTAAGTACTGTACTTACTATGAGTACAATTTTGAGGTATTTGTACGTTACTTGAGTGGTTTTGATTTCCAGTACTTTTAGTTCTACTCCACTACATCTCGGATCCAAATATTGTACTTTTACTTCACTGCATTTATTTGAAAACTTTAGTTACAAGCTATTTTGCAGAAATAAATTATAATATTATAAAACGTACATTAATCCACTTTAGCCCTATTTTATACCTAGGCTATTTGAAAATAGCCTAGGTATAAACTCACAACGCGTTGCATCGCGACGCGTTGTGCGCATGTAGATCTGCTATTTTAAAACAATTTTTACTTTTTCTTTTGTTACATTAAGTACATTGTAACAGAGTATTGCTATATTGCAGTATTGATACTTTACTCAAGTAAGACACGTTAGTACTTTTTCCACCTCTGATTACGTACATACAAACATACAGACAAAGCCAGATGTAGGAGCTTTGAGTGTTGGACCCACACTTTTTTCTTTTTTTGAGTGGTGGTAAACCGCTCCTAATAGTGGCTGTGCGTGTGTCTGTAGCCACTTTTCCTCAGCGTTTTGCCATAGCAATGTGTTTTCCTCAGCGTTTTGCCATAGCAATATGTGTGTGTGTGTGTGTGTGTGTGTGTGTGTGTGTGTGTGTGTGTGTATACCATATTACATCATATTACATCACCAATTATCCGTAGCCACTATCTGTAGCCACTTTTCCTCAGCGTTTTGCCATAGCAATGTGTTTTCCTCAGCGTTTTGCCATAGCAATGTGTGTGTGTGTGTGTGTGTGTGTGTGTGTGTGTGTAGCCATATTACATCACCAATTACATCCTAGACTTATATCGTAGTCTTTTTCCTCAGCGTTTTGCCATATCAATGTGTTTTCCTCAGCGTTTTGCCATAGCAATGTCCGTGTGTGTAGCCTGTATTACATAACCAATTACCAATTGAAGACGTTATGCAAGCACGACCACCGCTCACTTCACATGGTGTGATTTTTTAATGTACAAAACCTAATCTTTTCCTGTTTATGTCTTACCCCTTTATTTATAGTCTGGATGGCACCAAAATAAAGAAAGAAAGAAAGAAAGAAAGAAAGAAAGAAAGAAAGAAAGAAAGAAAGACAGAGTGTTGGGCCTGGACTCTTTTAAATATACACAAATGTATTTGAAATGAGAGATATGGCATCCATTCTTACCTGTACAGATCACACCAGCATCCTCACTATGACCACAGTCGTGTACACCAAATCCTCTGTGTGAGCACTGAGTGAGAGACTTTTCACTTCCTGAACAACGCACGTCATCCATCCAGATTGAACCAGTCCCTGGACCAAAATGGGCACCTCTAGGAGCATCCTGTGCCGTCCCACAGCCCAGCTCTCTGCAAACCACCTCAGCATCATTCAGGTCCCAGTAGTCACCACAGACTGTTCCCCAGATGTTGCTGTGATAGATCTCCACCCTGCCAGAGCACCGTCCAACATCACCCACCAGCCTCACACCTGAACATTTAAGAAAAAAAATCATACTCAGTCAGCTGTACTGCTACTAGTCAGCTTTGACCGTTCGTTGTGGCACGTGGCACGGCCTGCTGTAATCTTGTTTCAGTAGTCGATTTAAGGGATTAGGAAAGCGCAACACAAATCCGACAACAATTGTTTTGTTTAGTTTTTTGTCTTTTTGAGCGGTGGTCACACCGTCTCCTATACGCGGCTGTGTGTGTATGCGTGTATGCATGTCTGTCTTTCTGTATGTAGCCTGTGTACCGCTGGGTGACCAGAGAGGTGCTGTTGCGCAGCCTTGAATGCATGCATGCATGCACACACACTCACACGCACACTTACACACACGCACACTTAAGGTCCGTACACACTGAGGGCGAATTGGCGAATAGCGAATTAGCGTATAATTTGCCTTTTTTTAAAAACCTTATAAAGTCAATGGAAGCATCCACACCAAACGCGAATTTCGAAAAAGCGAAAAGGCGTCTGTTTTTTATTCGCCCTTGTGTCGAATATAGCGAACGTTCAAAGGCGAATTCCTCTCTCTCTGTATCAAAGTAAGCACACTCTACCCTATTTCAAGAGAGAGAGAGAGAGAGAGAGAGAATGGTGGAGGGACCTTCACGTTACATTGAGGCCGAGGGGAACAGTGTCTTTCTCCTTTTCCGTGTCTCGTCTGCGTGGCTGCTTGGAAAAAGTATCCTACTCGAATGTCTTACTAGTAAAAGCATGGTTTATGTGTTTGTTATTGTAGGCTACTTTATATCTGCAAAAAGACTAATGTTTTAGCCTAAAATAAATCGCTGGGTATTAAATAGCCTACAATAGGATCCGAAATGAGTGGATTAGAAGGAAAGTACTACTGGAAATTTGACTCAACACTCAAGTACAAATACCTACAAGTACAGGCTACTCAAGTAAATGTAGGCTACTTTTAGTTACTTTACACTGACTTTCTTTTTTTACAGACCGAAACCCGTGACATGTTGTCCCGAAATCCTTTTATTTCCGAGACCCGACCATAATCATTATTAAAACCCTCTTTCATGTAACTCACTGCAGCAGTGCAGCAGTACCAAGGAATCTATAATATTAAGATCGAAACAAAAGCCAGAGATTAAAAGGAATACTTTCAGGCTATTTTAACTACAGAGAGGTAAGTCATGGTTTAACTTGTACGCGGTCGCGGCTGCTTTATGCCATAATTAATTCGTATTCGTACTTTTCCTTTTTTTTACTCGTAAACATTTTTACCAAAAAAATTACACGTAAACAAATTAATTTTAAAAATATATCCGTAAAAAAAAAAAGTACAAAGTTGTTTTTTTGGTTACTTCATCACGAATGCTTTCATCATCTGCACGACTACGAATCTCAGTCAGCAGTTAGGAAACTGCCAAAAATCACATGATCGACAGAGAGCCAATGATGTGAGGCCTGTCTATGGGGTTATCTTTGTGCCATAATTAATTCGTATTCGTACTTTTCCTTTTTTTTTTACTCGTAAACATTTTTACCAAAAAAATTACACATAAACAAATTAATTTTAAAAATATATCCGTAAAAAAAAAGTACGAATGTTTTTTTGGAAGCTGCAGTGATTATTTTGCCAAAACTAAAAAAACAAGCCAAAATATGAATATTTTCTTACTGTTTTACGAGTTGTTTTTTTGGTTACTTTATCACGAATGCTTTCATCATCTGCACGACTACGAATCTCAGTCAGCAGTTAGGAAACTGCCAAAAATCACATGATCGACAGAGAGCCAATGATGTGAGGCCTGTCCCACTAGCCAATCAAAAGGCTCCGGAGTTGGCTTGGCAACCAGCTGTTGCCATGTCTTTTAAAAGTGAGTACTCTGGGCTTTCTTATCCATAATTTTAGCTAATTCCATCACCAGTCCCTATGGAAGTCTAAATGCTCAAAAAATAATACATAAATACTACAATGAAATGAAATAAAATAAATAACAAAATGATATAAATAAAACATACATAGTTCTATAGATCTAGGGAGTCATCCATATGTTTTCAGATCTATATGCCCATCCCCATGTTCTATTAATAGATCTATGGAGTCATCATATGTTATATTGTACTTATTTTAAATAAAGAGGCCTCGGCATCGGCCGAGGGACCCCCCGGGGACCCCCTGGAGCTCCGGGGACCCCCGCGGACCCCCTGGCGCCGCCGCAAAGGGGCTCCGAAGGGGCCCAAAAATAGGAGCGGCACTTTCATGGTACTGCAGCGCACATAAAAACCCATAACTCGGGCTAGGAGTGACCGTTCGAGACGGGACCAGTACCCACACGTCCGGCTCGGGGCCCCGGAGCCGGCCGTGGCTGTGCGCCTGGTGGCCGAACGCCGGTACTGCAGGCGGGTAAAAAAGGCCATAACTCTGCCCCCGAGCCACCGGGAGAGACGGGGCCGGCTGCGGGGGAGTCCCCGAGGGGTACCCACCCCGGGGAACCCCTGCGTTTCCCCGCGCCGCCCCAAAAAAATAGGCTGAAATACCCAAAAGTAGCCGATCTACGAGCTCCGGCTCCACTCCGCGGGCCTTGCCGGGGGTCCCGGGACCCCCGCATCTCGGAGGGGGTCCCCGGCCGCCCACCCTGAGTGCCCAGGCCCCGCCTCACCGCCCGGGGGCACCCCTGGGCCCGAAACAATGCCAAAAAATATTATGGAAAATATGGAATATAGCACATGTACAAGCTCAAAACGTGTCGCGGATACGAGGCATTGGGCGCGTGGGTACCTGGCTCGAGCGTGAGGCCCGCACAGCGGTTGAGCTGCGGCCTTTTCAGTTTTCAAGATGGGGAGCTACTACAAGATGGTGTTTTTTGGCGTTGTTTCGGGCCCAGGGGGGCCCCCGGGCGGTGCGGCGGAGCCAGGGCGCTCAGGGCGGGCGGCCGGGGACCCCCGGCAGGACCTGCGGAGTGGAGCCGGAGCTCGTAGATCGGCAACTTTTGGGTATTTCAGCCTATTTTTTTCGGGGGGGCGCAGGGAAACGCGGGGGTTCCCCGGGGTGGGGGGCCCCTCGCTGCCTCACGGCTAACAGACCATGATCCTTGGTCAGGCCAGCCTAAACACAGCACACACGTTAAACAGAACTCCAGTAGTTCGTTCCTTATAGCGCACGCCAGCGTGCACACACACATTGATTGATTGCTTTACAGTTTGCATGAAAAAAGCAGAAAGTACACACACAGTAGGCCTACGGGTCCTCTTGGGTCCTCTCGGGTAATACACATAATGATTGACAGCCCCGTATTCCGTGGGTGATGCGGCCATTCCGACCCGGCTATGATAAAACACTGACCGACCCTGTCTACTCTGCCCCCGGCCGGAGCTGAGGGGAGGGGGAACGGAGAACGCGTGTTGTCACTTGTCTCTTCTGTTCTTTTTCTTATTTAATAGGCTAACAACCACGGCCAGGTCTCATCATCACTTGAGGATGTAGTTTCCATTGTTTTATTTGTTTCCCTGTCTCTGTTCTCCTCTCTCCTCTCTCTCCTTTTTTCTCCTTTCTCCTGTGGCTATATATGCAGGCAGATATCGCCCCCTCGTTTTTAGGCGAATGAAGCGAATATTATACGCATATTCGCGTCGCTTTTTGGTGTGTATGGAAAAGGGCGAATCGCGAATACTTCGCCTTTTTGGTTCGCTTATTCGCGTCGCTTTCGCTAATTCGCCGGTCTGGACAGAGCATTACACGCACGCACGCACGCATGCAATAACGCACACACACACACACACACACACACACACACACACACACACACACACACAAACATGCGCCTGCAAATATAGAACACATAATTAATAGATCTAGAACAAATAGAATTGAAAAATATACATCTAGAACACATAGGCCCTCATTTATCAATGGAGTGTAAAAAACGGTGTCTTTTTTTCCCCACATTTTTCGTAGGGCAACGTTCACGTGGCATTTACGAACACGTCCTAAACAGACACACCTGGCGTACATTTGATCCCAGCGTTGATAAATGCGCAGGCTGGAAACGCCCCGATTTTACGACTAGAAGAACCCGAATACGCCCTAACAACGAAAGGAAAGCCAATAGAAGAGGGTTTACTCCGCACGCTTCAAGTTCACTCCCATGTCCGCGTCCCACACAGACAACGCACACATGCACGCACGCGCGCATGCACGCACACACCACAAAGCCCAGCAGCATTTTGGTTCAATGTGGAACCATTATTACCATTTATTTCGTATAGTAAGCTTGCAGCTTACATGAGTGACACCACACCAGTCATTGTCACAAATGGAATATTAATTTAACCCAATATTGGCGACAGTGCAGTGCGCTTTTGAGTGGTTACAAAAAAAAGAAAGCAAAATCATGTATCCCCCAAACCACGGGATGCCGTGCATGCTATGTTACTGAGAGATACTGACAAGGAGGCAGTCTTAATCTGAAGGTTTGAAGCGTCGGGTGGGTTTAATCCGTAATTGCGACCGTATGTCGCATTTACTACCAAAACCTCCCCGGTCTGTCTGTCTGTGAGTCCGTCACACTTTTGCCCTGCTCATATCTCCACAACCGTTGCCTCCATCCATGCCAAATTTTGCACACACACTCCTTGACTGCCAAACTACAACCTCCAAGGACCCCCGGAGCCCCAGGGACCCCCAGGTCCCTGGGGGACCCCCAGATGTAAAAAATGACCAAATGTGCTCACACGTCACACGTCACACTTTTTCCCTGCTTATATCTCCGCACCCGTTGACCCGATCCATGCCAGATTTTACACACACACTCCTTGCCTGCCAAACTACAACCTCCAAGGACCCCCGGAGTCCCAGGGACCCCCAGGTCCCTGGGGGACCCCCAGATGTAAAAAATGACCAAATGTGCAAAAATGACCAAATGACCACCCCAACGGGGCTGCTCACGGGGAATTACCGGGGACCACCGACTCCTGGTGCTCCAGAACGGATGCAAAAGTGGTGGCGCCCCCAGTGGAGGACCCCCTGCCACTGCAGCGCACATAAAATGCCGTACCTCGGGCTAGGAGCGTCCGGGAGAGCCGGGGCCGGTACCTATTCGTCCGCCAAGGCAACGCGGAGACCCCACCCCTCATTTCTCACATGGCCCTATTCTAGCGCCACCTTCAGGCCGATTTTTAAAACACATTTTTGGACACTGCTCCTACAGTTTTTGCCCTAAAATCACGAATATCACTACACAGCATGTCTACACTCATGTCATCAACATGGATCAGGAAGATTTGGGCAAAACAAATTTTTGCCCTATTTGTGGAGATAAGCCACCTACGGTCGCTTATCTCCCGATTAGGGAGTCTTACTGGTATAACTAACTCCATATAGGACACACTTGTATAATAGTTGGATACCTCACGGTCCACGAAAAGAAGCAGCGCACACACACACACACACACACACACACACACACACAGGGGCGGCATAGCTCAGGGGTAGAGAAACCGTTATTAGAGCACGAAGGGTTCCCGAAGGTTACTGTCGAAGAGTTCTTGAGCAAGACTCTGAACCCCTAGTTGCTCCCGGTGAGTAGGATGGTGCCTTGCATGGTTTCCTCCGCCACCGGTGTATGAATGTGTGGGTGAATGTAATGCACAATCTATGTAAAGCGCTTTGGATAAAAGCGCTATACGGTAAATGCACCATTTACCACACACACACACACACACACACACACAACCCTGAAATGAACAGCTACACACACACGGCCAGGCACACACACACACACACACACACACACACACACACACACACACACACACACACACACACACACACACACACACACACACACACACACACCAGAGATATGACATCCATTCTTACCTGTACAGATCACACCAGCATCCTGACCATGAACACAGTTGTGTTCACCAAATCCTCTGTGTGAGCACTGAGTGAGAGACCTTTCACTTCCTGAACAACCCACGTCATCCATCCAGATTGAACCAGTCCCTGGACCAAAACGGGCACCTCTAGGAGCATCCTGTGCCGTCCCACAGCCCAGCTCTCTGCAAACCACCTCAGCATCATTCAGGTCCCAGTCGTCATCACAGACTGTTCCCCAGGTGTTGTTGTGATAGATCTCCACCCTGCCAGAGCACCGTCCACCACCACCCACCAGCCTCACACCTGAACATGAAAGAAAAAAATCACACCCGGTGTGAAGTGAGTGGTGCTTTTCATGAGTTCATTTCATTAAGCGTCCCGCAAAGCATGGCCAATGGGTCAAGTGTGGACAGACATACTGTATGTACATATTACTTACATTGGTGTATCAGTAAGTACATTTACTTAAGTACTGTACTTACTATGAGTACAATTTTGAGGTATTTGTACGTTACTTGAGTATTTTTGATTTCCAATGCTTTTACTTCTACTCCACTACATCTCGGATCCAAATATTGTACTTTTACTTCACTGCATTTATTTGAAAACTTTAGTTACTAGTTATTTTGCAAATGTAGTGGGTTGAGCTATCTTTGAGTCATGTGACTCCCCTAATCACCCAATATGCTTGTCAGGGCCCCTGCCCTGTTGTCTTTATTATTATATTGGGTTTCTGATTAATATGGGGAAAAGAGACGGAGGAGACGGAGATGACGCGGAGGCGTGGAGAGAAGTGACGAGCGACGCCGGCCGGGGAGACGTCCTCCGCCCCCAACGTGTCGCTATAAAGGGCGACCCGTCCCATGCCACGCCGAGCGCCTGCTTAGCCTAGCCTCCCCGCTGTGTTGCATGTTACCCTTTCTTTTGTTTTGTGTTGGGTTTTGGATTACTGTTTATTTTTGGGGGACCCCTCGGACAGGTCACTCTTTGATTAAGTTGATTCCTTTTCGTTATCTGTTTATTTAGCTTATTATTATTTTGTTTTGATATCTTGTGTTTGGACCATCGTTGTATTATTATTTGTATTTGTTTGTAGCATTTAGCCTAGACCACGGCCTCGCGCCGCAGTCTTCTGTCTAACTCTCCAAATCATCATATTACTAGTCTTCCACCAGTAACAGTCCTCATAGTAGTAAATAATATATTTTCGATACGAAACTTTTACAACTATATATATATATTTTTCTACTTGACTGTTTAATGAAATCTCAACCCACTCTTTTGTAATAAATATGCTCTATTTTTGCAAACTGGTGTCGAGTCAATATGTTCTGATTCACTACGAGCCGTGGGTCATAACAATGCTGGACAGCTGAGACTAGTCGTATAAAATGGAGCCACACCCGGCCAGCAGAGCTGGCTTGTGGTTGCCTGGTGGTATTGGGTTCTAGGTGCTGGGGTCATAGAAGGTATGCTCTGTTCTCACCTTTATGTTAGCTGATATGAGGTTCTGGGCATAATATGAATGTTTGATGTTGCAGGCACGACAGTGGGATGTGCTGCCATTTCCCCCCACTTGTCATTAGGTCTACTAGCCTCGTATGCTCTGCATGCGGTGCCACTGTCTAGCCCTTGATGTTGACTTGCCTTGTGGACCAGCCAAAGCACTGACTGTGTGGACCTCTCCACGCCATGGCTTCGTATGCGTTTGCATGTGGTGCCGCTCAGCTCCGGGTGGCTCATGATGCGTAGCCTTACCAGGGTGTGACTGCATGGCCTCTCTTTGTACTACTGTGACTCTCAATGAGGTAAAGGTCTGCCTGTTTTTGCATTGTTCTAAATTGTTTCAATTTGTGTAGTTTATTAATTATGTATTTGTTTTGTTTAGAGAAGCTCTGTATTTGCCTCTGCTGTTTTTGTCCTCTTTAGTTTTATTTAGTTTTGGTTCATGGTTTAAGTTTATTTTGTGTTTGTGTAAACCAGCTGTTTATTTGGTTAGATTATTATTTAAAGGGATCCCTGGCTAATATGACAAATATGCCTTAATACATTATAATTGTCCTCTATAAATACAATGTAAAATTAAAAACACCTTAATTATTTTATTTCTTCTAGAAATAGCTAATCTTTCACTCAATAGGGGAAATGCCTGTCGCAAGTTGATGATGTCATAAATGTAATTTGTGATCTATCCCTATTGAATTTATGGCATGCATGTGCAAATAAAAACAAACGTAGTACTTCCTATGGTTAATATGAGCATCAAATCAATATTTCAAATGTGTTTGTGTTTTATTTTTTTACACGTGCATGCCATAAAAATGACACATGACATTTATGACATCATCAACTTGCGACAGGCATTTCCCCTATTGAGTGAAAGATTAGCTATTTCTAGAAGAAATAAAATATTTGAGGTGTTTTTAATTTTACATTGTAGTTATAGAGGACAATTATAATGTATTAAGGCATATTTGTCGTATTAGCCAGGGATCCTTTTAAACAAATAGGGCTGACAGCATACCATTGCAGGTGGAAGGGTGGCCAGAGTTAAGACCCAACAGGTGGTTGGTCACCACTGGTGTTGTACTTGGGGGGTTTTAGTGTTTTTAAATAGTGCATGATCAATAATGTCTGCATGCTCTTTTCCTTGTTTTATTGCGTGTCTAATGTATGTTTCTCTTGCAGTGTGTTGGGCGTGCGCTCCCTTGGTGGTAGTTTATTCCTTTCCCCTCATTTCCCCTCACCTCCTTGCCACCCTCCTGTAGTCAGGACACCTCTCTGCACACCCACCCACTGGTATAGTTATAGCCTTTTGGCACAGTAGCCTATTGTCATTTTAACCCTTGATATACTGATAGGTTATCTTGTAATAAAGTTTCACCTCATGACTATAGCTCCTTTGTATTGAAATAAATATATACATTTCTAATCCTATTCTTGCCCTTTGATATTACGTACATTATTCTGCTTGAATTAATAAAACAAGTATATTCTTTTAAACTGGAAATGCACGTCTCTGCTCATCACCCCTGTGATTCTGGTATGCAAATGGTCTATATGGTATTCTTTGGGTGAAATTCCCAGAGTGGCGTTGTCTGGCTTCCTGTTTCCGGGCCTAAGTGCCCTGGTTACACAGATAAAAATTATAATATTATAAAACGTAGATTAATCCACTTTAGCCCTATTTTATACCTAGGCTATTTGAAAATAGCGTAGGTATATACTCACAACGCGTTGCATCGCGACGTGTTGTGAGCTTGTAGATCTGCTATTTTAAAAAAAAAATTACTTTTTCTTTTGGTACATTAAGTACATTTTGAAGCCAATACATTAATACTTTTACTCAAGTAAATTTTGAATTCTGGACTTTTACTAGTACAGAGTATTGCTATATTGCGGTATTGATACTTTTACTCAAGTAAGACACTTTAGTACTTTTTCCACCTCTGATTACGTACATACAAACATACAAACAGACAATGCCAGATGTAGGAGCTTTGACTGTT
This sequence comes from Nannobrachium achirus, assembly GCF_963921795.1. Lineage (NCBI taxonomy): Eukaryota > Metazoa > Chordata > Actinopteri > Myctophiformes > Myctophidae > Nannobrachium > Nannobrachium achirus. The sequence continues at coordinate 21,654,291 of NC_137819.1, forward strand.
GGACCTGCTGGAAGAGTGTTAGACCCACACTTTTTTTAAATATACAAAACCTAGTCTTTTGCTGTTTAAGTCTTACCCGTTTATTTATAGTCTGGATGGCACAGGGAAAGAAAGAAAGAAAGAAAGAAAGAAAGAAAGAAAGAAAGAAAGAAAGAAAGAAAGAGATTGTTTGACCTGGAATCTTTTAAATATACACAAATGTATTTGAAATGAGAGGTAAGACATCCATTCTTACCTGTACAGATCACACCAGCATCCTGACCATGATGACAGTTGTGTCGACCAAATCCTCTGTGTGAGCACTGAGTGAGAGACCTTTCACTTCCTGAACAACGCACGTCATCCATCCAGATTAAACCAGTCCCTGGACCAAAACGGGCACCTCTAGGAGCATCCTGTGCCGTCCCACAGCCCAGCTCTCTGCAAACCACCTCAGCATCATTCAGGTCCCAGTCGTCATCACAGACTGTTCCCCATCTGTTGTTGTGATAGATCTCCACCCTGCCAGAGCACCGTCCAACACCACCCACCAGCCTCACTGAACCTGAACATGAAAGAAAAAAAAAACACACCCAGTGTGAAGTGAGTGGTGCTTTTTATGAGTTCATGTCATTAAGCGTCCCGCAAAGCATGGCCAATGGGTCAAGTGTGGACATACGTACGTACATATTACGTATAGTGATGTGAAGTAAGTAAGTACATTTACTTAAGTAGGCCTACTGTACTTACTATGAGGTATTTGTACGTTACTTGAGTATTTTTGATTTCCAATACTTTTAGTTCTACTCCATTACATCTCGGATCCAAATATTGTACTTTTACTTCACTCCATTTATTTGAACATTTTAGTTACTAGTTATTTTGAAGATATAAATTATAATATTATAAAAAGTACATTAATCCACTTATTACATTAATCCAGCCCTATATTTTATACCTGAGCTGGTTGAAAATAGCCTAGGTATAAACTCACAACGCGTTGCATCGCGGCGCGTTGTGAGCTTGTAGATCTGCTATTTTAAAACTATTTTTACTTTTTCTTTTGTTACATTAAGTACATTTTGAAGCCAATACTTTCGTACTTTTACTCAAGTATATTTTGAATTCCGGACTTTTACTTGTAACAGAGTATTGCTATATTGCAGTATTGATACTTTTACTCAAGTAAGACATGTTGGTAATTTTTCCACCTCTGATTACGTACATACAAACATACAAACAGACAAAGCCAGATGTAGGAGCTTTGAGTGTTGGACCTGGCTGGAAGAGTGTTAGACCCAGACTCTTTTTAAATATACAAAACCTAGTCTTTTCCTGTTTATGTCTTACCCGTTTATTTATAGTCTGGATGGCACAAGAAAAGAAAGAAAGAAAGAAAGAATTCTTTCTTTCTTAGATAGAAAGTCAGATAGAAAGAAAGAAAGAAAGAAAGAAAGAAAGAAAGAAAGAAAGAAAGAAAGAAAGAAAGAAAGAAAGAAAGAAGGAGAAACTAAGAAAGAAAGAAAGAAAGAAAGAAAGAAAGAAAGAAAGAAAGAGATTGTTTGACCTGGAATCTTTTAAATATACACAAATGTATTTGAAATGAGAGATATGACATCCATTCTTACCTGTACAGATCACACCAGGATCCTGACCATGACTACAGTTGTGTACACCAAATCCTCTGTGTGAGCACTGAGTGAGAGACCTTTCACTTCCTGAACAACGCACGTCATCCATCCAGATTGAACCAGTCCCTGGACCAAAACGGGCACCTCTAGGAGCATCCTGTGCCGTCCCACAGCCCAGCTCTCTGCAAACCACCTCAGCATCATTCAGTTCCCATTGGTCATCACAGACTGTTCCCCATCTGTTGTTGTGATAGATCTCCACCCTGCCAGAGCACCGTCCAACACCACCCACCAGCCTCACTGAACCTGAACATGAAAGAAGAAAAAAACACACCCAGTGTGAAGTGAGTGGTGCTTTTTATGAGTTCATGTCATTAAGCGTCCCGCAAAGCATGGCCAATGGGTCAAGTGTGGACATACATACTGTACGTACATATTACGTACAGTGATGTGAAGTAAGTAAGTACATTTACTTAAGTACTGTACTTACTATGAGGTATTTGTACGTTACTTGAGTATTTTTGATTTCCAATACTTTTAGTTCTACTCCATTACATCTCGGATCCAAATATTGTACTTTTACTTCACTGCATTTATTTGAACATTTTAGTTACTAGTTATTTTGAAGATATAAATTATAATATTATAAAAAGTACATTAATCCACTTTAGCCCTATTTTATACCTAAGCTGGTTGAAAATAGCATAGGTATAAACTCACAACGCGTTGCATCGCGGTGCGTTGTGAGCTTGTAGATCTGCTATTTTAAAACTATTTTTACTTTTTCTTTTGTTACATTGAGTACATTTTGAAGCCAATACTTTCGTACTTTTACTCAAGTATATTTTGAATTCCGGACTTTTACTTGTAACAGAGTATTGCTATATTGCAGTATTGATACTTTTACTCAAGTAAGACATGTTGGTAATTTTTCCACCTCTGATTACGTACATACAAACATACAAACAGACAAAGCCAGATGTAGGAGCTTTGAGTGTTGGACCTGGCTGGAAGAGTGTTAGACCCAGACTCTTTTTTAATATACAAAACCTAGTCTTTTCCTGTTTATGTCTTACCCGTTTATTTATAGTCTGGATGGCACAAGAAAAGAAAGAAAGAAAGAAAGAATGCTTTCTTTCTTTCTTAGATAGAAAGTCAGATAGAAAGAAAGAAAGAAAGAAAGAAAGAAAGAAAGAAAGAAAGAAGGAGAAACTAAGAAAGAAAGAAAGAAAGAAAGAGATTGTTTGACCTGGAATATTTTAAATATACACAAATGTATTTGAAATGAGAGGTAAGACATCCATTCTTACCTGCACAGATCACACCAGCATCCTGACCATGAACACAGTTGTGTTCACCAAATCCTCTGTGTGAGCACTGAGTGAGAGACCTTTCACTTCCTGAACAACGCACGTCATCCATCCAGATTGAACCAGTCCCTGGACCAAAACGGGCACCTCTAGGAGCATCCTGTGCCGTCCCACAGCCCAGCTCTCTGCAAACCACCTCAGCATCATTCAGGTCCCAGTGGTCATCACAGACTGTTCCCCATCTGTTGTTGTGATAGATCTCCACCCTGCCAGAGCACCGTCCAACACCACCCACCAGCCTCACTGAACCTGAACATGAAAGAAAAAAAACACACCCAGTGTGAAGTGAGTGGTGCTTTTTATGAGTTCATGTCATTAAGCGTCCCGCAAAGCATGGCCAATGGGTCAAGTGTGGACATACATGTACGTACATATTACGTACAGTGATGTGAAGTAAGTAAGTACATTTACTTAAGTACTGTATTTACTATGAGGTATTTGTACGTTACTTGAGTATTTTTGATTTCCAATACTTTTAGTTCTACTCCATTACATCTCGGATCCAAATATTGTACTTTTACTTCACTGCATTTAATTGAACATTTTAGTTACTAGTTATTTTGAAGATATAAATTATAATATTATAAAAAGTACATTAATCCACTTTAGCCCTATTTTATACCTAAGCTGGTTGAAAATAGCCTAGGTATAAACTCACAACGCGTTGCATCGCGGCGCGTTGTGAGCTTGTAGATCTGCTATTTTAAAACTATTTTTACTTTTTCTTTTGTTACATTGAGTACATTTTGAAGCCAATACTTTCGTACTTTTACTCAAGTATATTTTGAATTCCGGACTTTTACTTGTAACAGAGTATTGCTATATTGCAGTATTGATACTTTTACTCAAGTAAGACATGTTGGTAATTTTTCCACCTCTTATTACGTACATACAAACATACAAACAGACAAAGCCAGATGTAGGAGCTTTGAGTGTTGGACCTGGCTGGAAGAGTGTTAGACCCAGACTCTTTTTTAATATACAAAACCTAGTCTTTTCCTGTTTATGTCTTACCCGTTTATTTATAGTCTGGATGGCACAAGAAAAGAAAGAAAGAAAGAAAGAATCATTTCTTTCTTTCTTAGATAGAAAGTCAGATAGAAAGAAAGAAAGAAAGAAAGAAAGAAAGAAAGAAAGAAAGAAAGAAAGAAAGAAAGAAGGAGAAACTAAGAAAGAAAGAAAGAAAGAAAGAAAGAAAGAAAGAAAGAGATTGTTTGACCTGGAATCTTTTAAATATACACAAATGTATTTGAAATGAGAGGTAAGACATCCATTCTTACCTGTACAGATCACACCAGCATCCTGACCATGACTACAGTTGTGTACACCAAATCCTCTGTGTGAGCACTGAGTGAGAGACCTTTCACTTCCTGAACAACGCACGTCATCCATCCAGATTGAACCATTCCCTGGACCAAAACGGGCACCTCTAGGAGCATCCTGTGCTGTCCCACAGCCCAGCTCTCTGCAAACCACCTCAGCATCATTCAGGTCCCAGTGGTCATCACAGACTGTTCCCCATCTGTTGTTGTGATAGATCTCCACCCTGCCAGAGCACCGTCCAACACCACCCACCAGCCTCACTGAACCTGAACATGAAAGAAAAAAAAACACACCCAGTGTGAAGTGAGTGGTGCTTTTTATGAGTTCATGTCATTAAGCGTCCCGCAAGGCATGGCCAATGGGTCAAGTGTGGACATACATACTGTACGTACATATTACGTACAGTGATGTGAAGTAAGTAAGTACATTTACTTAAGTACTGTACTTACTATGAGGTATTTGTACGTTACTTGAGTGTTTTTGATTTCCAATACTTTTAGATCTACTCCATTACATCTCGGATCCAAATATTGTACTTTTACTTCACTGCATTTATTTGAACATTTTAGTTACTAGTTATTTTGAAGATATAAATTATAATATTATAAAAAGTACATTAATCCACTTTAGCCCTATTTTATACCTAAGTTATTTGAAAATAGCCTAGGTATAAACTCACAATGCGTTGCATCGCGGCGCGTTGTGAGCTTGTAGATCTGCTATTTTAAAACAATTTTTACTTTTTCTTTTGTTACATTAAGTACATTTTGAAGCCAATACTTTCGAACTTTTACTCAAGTATATTTTGAATTCCGGACTTTTACTTGTAACAGAGTATTGCTATATTGCAGTATTGATACTTTTACTCAAGTAAGACATGTTGGTAATATTTCCACCTCTGATTACGTACATACAAACATACAAACAGACAAAACCAGATGTAGGAGCTTTGAGTGTTGGACCTGGCTGGAAGAGTGTTAGACCCAGACTCTTTTTAAATATACAAAACCTAGTCTTTTCCTGTTTATGTCTTACCCGTTTATTTATAGTCTGGATGTCACAGGGAAAGAAAGAAAGAAAGAAAGAATTCTTTCTTTCTTTCTTAGATAGAAAGTCAGATAGAAAGAAAGAAAGAAAGAAAGAAAGAAAGAAAGAAAGAAAGAAAGACAGAAAGAAAGAAAGAAAGAAAGAAAGAAGGAGAAACTAAGAAAGAAAGAAAGAAAGAAACTAAGAAAGAAAGAAAGAAAGACAGACAGAGTGTTGGTCCTGGAATCTTTTAAATATACACAAATGTATTTGAAATGAGAGGTAAGACATCCATTCTTACCTGTACAGATCACACCAGCATCCTGACTATGACCACAGTTGTGTTCACCAAATCCTCTGTGTGGGCACTGAGTGAGAAACCTTTCACTTCCTGAACAACCCACATCATCCATCCAGATTGAACCAGTCCCTGGACCAAAACGGGCACCTCTAGGAGCATCCTGTGCCGGCCCACAGCCCAGCTCTCTGCAAACCACCTCAGCATCATTCAGGTCCCAGTCGTCATCACAGACTGTTCCCCAGGTGTTGTTGTGATAGATCTCCACCCTGCCAGAGCACCGTCCAACACCACCCACCAGCCTCACTGGAACTGAAAATGAAAGAAAAAATCACACCTAGTGTGAAGTGAGTGGTGCTTTTTATGAGTTCATTTCATTAAGCGTCCCGCAAAGCATGGCCAATGGGTCAAGTGTGGACATACATACTGTACTGTACGTACATATTATGTACAGTGGTGTGATGTAAGTAAGTAAGTACATTTACTTAAGTACTGTACTTACTATGAGTACAATTTTGAGGTATTTTTACATTACTTGAGTATTTTTGATTTCCAATACTTTTAATTCTACTCCACTACATCTCGGATCCAAATATTGTACTTTTACTTCACTGCATTTATTTGAAAACTTTAGTTACTAGCTATTTTGCAGAAATAATTCATAATATTATAAAACGTACATTAATCCACTTTAGCCCTATTTTATACCTATAGGCTATTTGGAAATAGCCTGGGTATAAACTCACAACGCCTTGCATCGCAACACATTGTGAGCTTGTAGATCTGCTATTTTAAAACTATTTTTACTTTTTCTTTTGCTACATTAAGTACACTTTGAAGCCAATACTTTCGTACTTTTACTCAAGTACATTTTGAATTCCGGACTTTTACTTGTAACAGAGTGCTATATTGCAGTATTGATACTTTTACTCAAGTAAGACATGTTAGTACTTTTTCCACCTCTGATTACGTACATAAAAACAGACAAACAGACAAAGCCAGATGTAGGAGCTTTGAGTGTTGGACCTGGCTGGAAGAGTGTTAGACCCAGACTTTTTTTTTATATACAAAACCTAGTCTTTTGCTGTTTAAGTCTTACCCGTTTATTTATAGTCTGGAGGGCACAGGAAAAGAAAGAAAGAAAGAAAGAAAGAAAGAAAGAAAGAAAGAAAGAAAGAAAGAAAGAGTGTTGGACCTGGACTCTTTTAAATATACACAAATGTATTTGAAATGAGAGATATGACATCCATTCTTACCTGTACAGATCACACCAGCATCCTGACCATGAACACAGTTGTGTTCACCAAATCCTCTGTGTGAGCACTGAGTGAGAGACCTTTCACTTCCTGAACAACCCACGTCATCCATCCAGATTGAACCAGTCCCTGGACCAAAACGAGCACCTCTAGGAGCATCCTGTGCCGGCCCACAGCCCAGCTCTCTGCAAACCACCTTAGCATCATTCAGGTCCCAGTGGTCATCACAGACTGTTCCCCAGATGTTGTTGTGATAGATCTCCACCCTGCCAGAGCACCGTCCAACACCACCCACCAGCCTCACTGAACCTGAACATGAAAGAAAAACAAACACACACACACACACACACACACACACACACACACACACACACACACACACACACACACACACACACACACACACACACACACACACACACACACAAGGGGGTTTTCGGGGGGTCAGCAGGTCACCCTCTCACACACACAATTCAATTCAATTCAAAGGAGCTTTATTGGCATGAGAAAACATACGTTTACATTGCCAAAGCAAGTGTCACAAACACAAAATAAAAACAGTTGAAAATGCGGAACATACCGGCGGTATATACACACACACACACGCACGCACGGTCACACGCATGCACGCACGCACACACACACACACACACACACACGCGTGCGCGCGCGCACGCACGCGTCGCACACACACACACACACACACACACACACACACACACACACACACACACACACACACACACACACACACACACACACACACACACACACACACACACACACACACACACACACACACACAGACAGACACACACACAGGGGGGGGGGGGTCAACAGGCCAAGGAGGGGAGGGGTTGAAAGTCATATGAAGCTTTGATCAATCCTTAAGCTTAAACCTCACCAAACATAAAGTGTTAGTTCCGGATGGACGGCCGGACAGACATTCTGTCGATTAATAATTATATTGGAGGATTGCACCCTCTCCACCTGTTTTACAGTAAGATATTATGATGTCATGTGAAACTTGACCAATCATGGAGATTGGCCAATTTATATTTAAAGTGACGCTTTATTTGATTTGATTTATTAGAAGTTGAGAAGAAATTTGATATAAAAGGCTAAGTTAGCACCTTGGCAGAGTGCCAACTTGTCCCCCCACATATACACCCACATAGTGTATAGTGCAGTTGATGTCATTGACCCCCCCCCCCCCCCCCATCCTGATTGAGCTGAATGACTGACTGACAGGCGGCGAACTGGGCGAAGAAAGAAAGAAAGAAAGAACGAAAGAAAGAGTGTTGGACATGGACTCTTTTAAATATACACAAATATATTTGAAATGAGAGATATGACATCCATTCTTACCTGTACAGATCACACCAGCATCCTGACCATGAACACAGTTGTGTTCACCAAATGCTCTGTGTGGGCACTGAGTGAGAGACCTTTCACTTCCTGAACAACCCACGTCATCCATCCAGATTGAACCAGTCCCTGGGCCAAAACGAGCACCTCCAGGAGCATCCAGTGCCGTCCCACAGCCCAGCTCTCTGCAAACCACCTCAGCATCATTCAGGTCCCAGTTGTCATCACAGACTGTTCCCCAGATGTTGTTGTGATAGATCTCCACCCTGCCAGAGCATCGTCCACCACCACCCACCAGCCTCCTCACTGAAAAAAATCACACCCAGTGTGAAGTGAGTGGTGCTGCTTATGAGTTCATTTCATTAAGTGTCCTGTGAAGCATGGTCATACATACGTACATAAAAACAGACTAACAGACAAAGCCAGATGTAGTATTGTTGAGTGTTGGACCTGTCTGGAAGAGTGTTAGACCCAGACATTTTTGAGCGGTGGTCACACCGTCTCCTATACGGTACATGGCCATGTGTGCATGCGTGTCTGTATGTAGCCTGAGTCTGTATGTAGCCTGAGCATCAACTGCAATACCAGTGGTGGCCTGGGTGAGCAAGTATGTCTCTCTCACACACACACACACACACACACACACACACACACACAGGGGGGTGGGGGGTGGGGGGGGGTTGGGGGGTCAGCAGGTGGTCACCGTCTCTCTCTCTCAAATACATACACACACTTACACAGGGAGGGGGGGTTGGGGGGTCATCAGGCAAACGAGCGGAGGGTTTGAAAGTCAAAAAACACTCACTCACCACACACACACACACACACACACACACACACACACACACACACACACACACACGCAACTACACTTCAGAAACACACACACGCACACAGACACAAACACACACACACACACACACACACACGCACACACACACACACACACACACACACACACACACACACACACACACACACACACACACACACACACACACACACACAGGGGGAGGGGGGGCAAAAACCTCACCAAACATAAAGGATTAGTTCCGGATGGTCGGATAGACAGACAGACATTCTGTCGATTGATAGTTACCGATATGGAGGATTGCGCCCTCTCCACCCGTTTTACAGTAAGATATTATGATGTCATGTGAAACTTGACCAATCATGCTTCATTTGATTTGATTTATTAGACGTTAAAGAAGACATTTTATGTACAAGGAGCAAGTTGCCCCCCCCCCCCCCCCACCCCATCCTGATTGAGCTGAATGAATGAGTGACTGACAGGTGGCGAACTGGGTGAAGAAAGAAACAAAGAAACAAAGAAAGAGTGTTGGACATGGACTCTTTTAAATATACACAAATGTATTTGAGATGAGAGATATGACATCCATTCTTACCTGTACAGATCACACCAGCATCCTCACCATGTTTACAGTCTTGTCGACCAAATCCATTGTGTTTGCACTGAGTGAGAGACCTTTCACTTCCTGAACAACCCACGTCATCCATCCAGATTGAACCAGTCCCTGGACCAAAACGAGCACGTCCAGGAGCCTCCTGTGCCGTCCCACAGCCCAGCTCTCTGCAAACCACCTCAGCATCATTCAGGTCCCAGTCGTCATCACAGACTGTTCCCCATTCGTAGTAGTGATAGATCTCCACCCTGCCAGAGCACCGTCCACCACCACCCACCAGCCTCACTGAACCTGAACATGAGAGAAAACACACACACACACACACACACACACACACACACACACACACACACACACACACACACACACACACACACACACACACACACACACACCCAGTGTGAAGTGAGTGGTGCTTTTTATGAGTTCATTTCATTAAGCATCCTGCAAAGCATGGCCAATGGGTCAAGTGTGGACATGCATACCTTTGTACTCGTACATACAATACTAATAGACCCCCAGCAGTCTTCTCTGTCTATTTTTGGTTACTTCCTGAAAGCTGAAAGCCTCAGAGTAAAAAGGCCCAACGTTGTGCCGCAGCATTTTGGATCAGTTGGAGAGGCTTAAGTGCACATGCCGGGAGGCCAGTGAGGAGAGAGTTACAGAAGTCAAGTTTTGATATGACTGATGTCTGGATGAGGAGCTGGGCTGACTCCTGTGTGAGGCGCACATCACAGACTCGCGACTGAACAAAACTCCTCTGTGTGACACAGTGTTTGATACATTTCAAACACTTATCAGTGGTTTGAAACGTCAGAAACGTACAGTACAAAGGAAAGGTTACTTCTCAGATGATACTGCTGTATATCAAGGGTGGACAGGAGGAGAACAGGGGCCTGGTTAAATGGTGCATTTATATAGCGCTTTTATCCAAGGTGCTTTACATAGATTGTGCATTACATTCACCCATTCACACACACATTCATGCACCAGTGGCAGAGGAAACCATGCAAGGCACCAACCAACTCACTGGGGTTCAGAGTCTTGCTCAAGGACCCTTCCACAATAGCTCAGGGGGAGCCCGGATTCGAACTGGGAACCCTTCGGGAACCCTTCGTGCTCTAATAACGGTTTCTCTACCCCTGAGCTATGCCCGGTCTGGTCTGGTTGTCAGTGGTTTTAATAATATCCACCTCAGTCCACTTCCAAAGCCAAATAGATGCTATAAGTCCAGGCCTCCCCTGCCGTCAGTCTCCATCAGTGGTGGAAAGAGTACTCAAATCTTTTTGTGAGTACCAGTAAGACGCCTAAGGGCGAAAAGCGACCTCGCCCTTTCTTATTGATGGCATAAAAGGGATTCTAATGTATGGGCATTGCTTAATATTGATGGGCATAAACGTGATTCTATTATTGTGGTTGTCCTAACATGGCATCATCTGGGAATCAGATGTAGAGCTCAGATCCATATATGGAGATCTAGGTGATGATCCAGTCATCTCCATGTATGGATATCCAGGGTTTGATCTTTGATGAGGTGATGTCACAACAATGTGATGTCACAATGTCAACAATGTGATGTCCCAAAAATGTGATGTCACAACAGCTAGACATCGAGGTGTTATTTCTCACTCACTCACTCACTCACTCACTCACTCACTCACTCACTCACTCACAGACATATGGACACAATGTGACGGTTTTCATAGTTACTGTAATTGCGAACTACGGTTGCAACCAATACTGCAATGTAGAAATACTGTTACAAGTAAAAGTCCGGAATTCAACATTCATTTGAGTAAAAGTACAAAAGTATTTGCATCAAAATATACTTAAAATACCAAAAGTTAAAATACTCATTATGTTGACGTTTCCAAAAGATCTTTTGAAAATAAAGTAGGTCGGGAGTGGCTTATTGTCGGTATCAGCCGGTAACACGCGGGAGTCTGTCCCCGTTACAATGCGCTAGACCCCTGGGAGATGGACTGCTGAGGTGGAGCGCCACACCTACCATCAGCTCCCAGTACTTGCCGCACGACTTGCCAAGCCGTGCTACTCATACGCTGAGTTGGCGGTGCCCGGAATCGAACCCATGACCTTGCGGTACAAAGGCGAGAGCTCTACCGACTGAGCTACCCGGGCACATTGTAGATCAGCTATTTGAAAATAGCTGATCTACAATCTCACAATGCATTGCAATAATCTAAATCTACAAAGTAACTAGTAACAAATGTTTTCAAGTAATTGTAGTGGAGTAAAAATACCAGTAAGACTCACTAATCGGGAGATTAGGGAGTCCGTTAGGTCGCATGTAAAAATCAGCCTGATGGTGGCGCTAAATGGGACAGATCCATGTTGATGACATGAGTCTAGACATTAGTGGTGCGCGGGCTGACCCGGTGCCCCCACCCGCCCGCCAACCCGCCCCGCAAGCGGGTGGGTGGGTCAAGGTTTCAGACCTTTTCAGGCGGGCGGCGGGCGGGCGGGTTATCACCACAATCACGTGCAATAAATAAATAAGAATAATCACCTGTTCTTATTTGCCTTTTATTCTTAATAAGAGTAGGCCTATAAGAATAAGAATACAACGTTTGAATACGAGCACGAACGAGCGAGTTTTAAAATGCGCCAGAGAGGAGCAAGGTTTCTCCTCCGCTCCTTGGTGCGAGGACTGTCCCAATTCCGCTCCTGTTGGTGCCGCAAACCACATCTTGCCAACATTTGACACAACGTGAGCACAGCAGAGAAGATGCACAAACAATTCAGCGCGTACGCTGATCAGGATCATCCACACAACAAGTCTGTTTATAAATACTATGTGTCGGTTAAGTTATATAACCAGCCAGTCAACGGATACGATTTGAAACACAACTTTCGAAAGTGAGGCGGATTTTTTGACTGAATGAACCAACCACGCTTACCTCGAGTCGCTCCCATCTCTCCAATCTGGTCATTAATCAATAACCAACAGGATTTAATATTGTCCGTCTTTTGCTGTTTGTTTAAAGTGCGAGGCGCTGTATAAATATGGTTGACATAAAACCGCCATTCTTACCCCGACGATGCCCGGTGATTTAGAGAGATTGAACGTCTTTGAATGAATGTCTTTTAGGCTAAACCCCAATTTGAACAACACGTTTATTTAGCCCATGTTGTGCTACTGTAAACCTTTCTGTAAAGCGACTTTGGGTACTTAGAAGAGCCGTATATAAAGATGAGCTATTGTGGAGATGATATACCATCTTTTTTTTAAATGCGGGTTGCGGGGTGGGCGGATTCGTTGATTTGTATATTGTTTGCGGCGCGGGCGCGGGCGGGTTACGTTCCGTGCGGGCTGTGGGTCGTGCGGGTTATGAAAAAAAGATGACCCGCGCATCACTACTAGACATACAGTGTACCGATTTGTGTGATTTTAGTGCAAAATTTGTAGGAGCAGTGTCCAAAAATGTGTTTTGCAAGAATCGGCCTCATCTTGGCGCTAGTAGAGGGGTATATGAGAAATGAGGGGTGGATGGGGCAACAGTGGCGGAGATATGAGTAGGGCAAAAGTGTGACGTGACGTGACGTGACGTGACGTGACGTGACGTGACGTGACGTACGGACAGACTGATGGACAGCCGGTGGAGGTTTTGATAGTAACTGCGACCTAATGGTCGCAATAATATTTGCCTCTGAGATGTGGAGTAGAAGTAGTTGTAGTAGTAAAAGTACTGAAAATTGGAAATACTCCAGTAAACGTAAGTAGGCCTACAGAGTAAATGTACTTAGTTACTTTACAGTTTACACCACTAAGAGAGGGATGATACAGTATATTGTTCAGACCTACTTATTGTAGAGGCTTGTAATGAATTAATAGAAATTAATCGCATGTTTAATTGCATATGCCTATAAATATTTGACCTGAGGAGATTTCTGTTTTCTTTTCTTTTCTTTTTTTCATCAAAACACATTTTGGTATACGAGTGAAACAATGATTGAGTTATTGTCTAAATTTCTAATTCACTGGACCAAGCAAAGCGGTCTGATCGTCTTCGTCTCCCCGTGTACTTGGGTTTGTTGTCTGTTGGTTGGTGCACCGTTATGATCGCTACGCCTGAAACTCCAGTGAGAAGGGTTCCGTGGTACAAAAACTAAGCACGATTAAAATGTGTTAATTTTTTTATCACATTATTTTTCTGTAATTAATTCATAAAAATTAATCAGTTAAAGTCCCAGCCCTAATCTGTACATCTTTGAATCTGTGACTGACTGTATAAATATCTTTTGTATTAGTCCTATCTACATATCTCACCTTTGATAACATACAACCCCAGGCAGCTGTATGGTATTTGGTGTAGCCTATGTACCTTTATCATAGTGTTCTACATGTTTAAAGATACAATATGTACAGATCATATTAGAAAGGCATTAGAAAAGCAGCCAGGATCTTGGTTCAGACCAGTTTGAGTGAAGGAGTCCAACATGGAAGTTAAGCATGGTCTACCTGGTCTGTGTTCTGATTCTCTCAATAAAACCTCCTGCTTGTTGTGAAGCCAGCAGGTCCTGTCACGTTGTGAAAGCATCAGTGAGAGATGTGTGATTTGTAAAACCACAGCAGGCCCAAATGGCTTAGGTGTGAAGGTTGTGACCATATGCAAATGTGTGCCTCAAGTAAGTCTCCTTTGTTTTTGACTATTTGCAACTCGGTAAAACTGTCAAAACCAATTTCGCTGACTCGTGGGGGAGGGTCAAGGTGGTCCGCGTGAGGGGGCCCGGACGCCTTTTGCCCCCCAGCCCCCCCCCTGTGTGTCAGTCTTGTATGATGAAACATTGCTTTAGCCCCACAGTGACGATATCGTCTCTGTAGGTTGGACACCTCATACAGTGTGTCCAAGACTGTTACTTTTCAATTCAAAAAGTCCGAGCAGCTTGGCTGCATGGGTCAGTGCAAATGTGCATGTGTATGTGATGAGAGGATGAAGGGAGATCCCTGTTACTGAACAAACACAATAGCAATCATTACTATTAGAAGTGCTTTAACCTTTTTTTGTTTTAACCTTAAAAAAAACTAAATAGAGGACGGACGCTGACAGTAAACAAAAGGACAATCAACATTCATTGTGAATCAAAGGATATGACACCTCCCGATGGAACAGCTGGCCACAGCTGCTGCATGTCTGCTGTAGGCCTACTTTAGCAGACTGATTAATGTCCAGAATATAGTTTTACAGTTAGATCATACCGTGTGTAGCATATTAATATTAAAACAAAATACATACATTTGTTTAAAGGAAAACCTATTTATCAAGGGGTGAAAGTGAAACAACACAGATTCCCTCCCCCGCGCATCAGCAAAACCGGTTTTACCGAGTTCTCAGGTTCTGGTTGAGCTGTTCAGTTCAGTTGAGTTCAGCTGAGTTTTATTTTCAGTTTCAGGGAGACTGGAGGGGAGACTGGAGGGGGACATGTTTTGTCTACTTCCAGACTTTTACTTGTAACAGAGTGTTTCTATTGTAATATTTATTATTTTACTTCATTTAAGAATGTGAGTACATTTTCCACCGCTGATCGTCTCTGTCAGGGGAAACCTCATATGTGCAAAACTGTGACTTTTCAGGGTACAAATAAAAAAAAATAGCAAGAGCAGCAAGAGCAGCAATCTGAACCCCAACTGCTCTGCATCCATGCACTGTCTTGATTCAACAAGGTAAAATAAATGCTCATGCAAATGAATAAAGTGAATGGCAAATTGAGTGGCAACGTGAGATTAAAGGGATATAACACTTTCAAAAAACTTTTGGTCATTGTATCGTCTAATCAGGCTTTTATGAACACCCTGAACAGTTTTTAATTTGCTTGATTCAATATTTAGATATTTGATGTAAATGTTACCAGGCCCTCCAGGCCCAGGGCCTCTCCCCACACACACACACATTGTAACTTCAAACTCCATTTTAACCATGATAGATTCATTAAAAACACCCATTATTTTTTCTGGTGACTCATACTACCCTCCTAATATGTGAGCAGGCCGTGTTTTTTCAATAACTTTTTTCATTTATTTTTAATTATTATTTTTGGTATTTAATTTATTCCATTTTCCCAAATAATTATTAAAAATACATGAAAACAGTTATTGATAAAACACGGCCTGCTCACATATTAGGAGGGTAATATGAGTCACCAGAAAAAATAATGGGTGTTTTTAATGAATCTATCATGGTTAAAATGGAGTTTGAAGTTACAATGGGTGTGTGTGTGGAGAGGAACCCTTCCACTGTTACAAGTGTTTCCCTGTTGAAAGTGGAATATCCCTTTAACGTTCAATTCAATCAGATAGGATTTTTCTGTTTGGATGTATGGGCTGTTAAAGGAGTAGTTCACCCCCAAAATGACTTTTTTTCTATTGATTACTCAGGCCATGGAGAGTAGAGTTCAATAATATTTTTTGGTTTTTGTCACATTCCTAAGACAACATTTTGATTGGAGTAAATTTACCCCCATTGATTCCGGATGGTGACCCGTTTCGAAACGGGTCACCATCCGGAATCAATGGGGGTAAATTTATTGTTATCACATTTTAGTCTTAGGAATGTGACAAAAAACAAAATATATTATTGAACTCTACTCTCCATGGCCTGAGTAATAAATAGAAAAAAAGTCATTTTGGGGGTGAACTACTCCTTTAAGGCCAGAAAGTAGTTTTTGTAGGCCATTCTTACCCCGACGATGCCCGGTGATTTAGAGAGATTGAACGTCTTTGAATGAATGTCTTTTAGGCTAAACCCCAATTTGAACAACACGTTTATTTAGCCCATGTTGTGCTACTGTAAACGTTTCTGTAAAGCGACTTTGGGTACTTAGAAGAGCCGTATATAAAGATGAGCTATTGTGGAGATGATATACCATCTTTTTTTTAAATGCGGGTTGCGGGGCGGGCGGATTCGTTGATTTGTATATTGTTTGTGGCGCGGGCGCGGGCGGGTTACGTTCCGTGCGGGCTGTGGGTCGTGCGGGTTATGAAAAAAAGATGACCCGCGCATCACTACTAGACATACCAGTGTACCGATTTGTGTGATTTTAGTGCAAAATTTGTAGGAGCAGTGTCCAAAAATGTGTTTTGCAAGAATCGGCCTCATCTTGGCGCTAGTAGAGGGGCATATGAGAAATGAGGGGTGGATGGGGCAACAGTGGCGGAGATATGAGTAGGGCAAAAGTGTGACGTGATGTGATGTGATGTGATGTGACGTGACGTGACGTGACAGACAGACGGACAGACTGATGGACAGCCGGTGGAGGTTTTGATAGTAACTGCGACCTAATGGTCGCAATAATATTTGCCTCTGAGATGTGGAGTAGAAGTAGTTAAAGTAGTAGTAAAAGTACTGAAAATTGGAAATACTCCAGTAAACATAAGTAGGCCTACAGAGTAAATGTACTTAGTTACTTTACAGTTTACACCACTAAGAGAGGGATGATACAGTATATTGTTCAGACCTACTTATTGTAGAGGCTTGTAATGAATTAATAGAAATTAATCGCATGTTTAATTGCATATGCCTATAAATATTTGACCTGAGGAGATTTCTGTTTTCTTTTCTTTTCCTTTTTTCATCAAAACACATTTTGGTATACGAGTGAAACAATGATTGAGTTATTGTCTAAATTTCTAATTCACTGGACCAAGCAAAGCGGTCTGATCGTCTTCGTCTCCCCGTGCACTTGGGTTTGTTGTCTGTTGGTTGGTGCACCGTTATGATCGCTACGCCTGAAACTCCAGTGAGAAGGGTTCTGTGGTACAAAAAGCACGATTAAAATGTGTTAATTTTTTATCACATTCTTTTTCTGTAATTAATTCATAAAAATGTATCAGTTAAAGTCCCAGCCCTAATCTGTACATCTTTGAATCTGTGACTGACTGTATAAATATCTTTTGTATTAGTCCTATCTACATATCTCACCTTTGATAACATACAACCCCAGGCAGCTGTATGGTATTTGGTGTAGCCTATGTACCTTTATCATAGTGTTCTACATGTTTAAAGATACAATATGTACAGATCATATTAGAAAGGCATTAGAAAAGCAGCCAGGATCTTGGTTCAGACCAGTTTGAGTGAAGGAGTCCAACATGGAAGTTAAGCATGGTCTACCTGGTCTCAGTGGTCTGTGTTCTGATTCTCTCAATAAAACCTCCTGCTTGTTGTGAAGCCAGCAGGTCCTGTCACGTTGTGAAAGCATCAGTGAGAGATGTGTGATTTGTAAAACCACAGCAGGCCCAAATGGCTTAGGTGTGAAGGTTGTGACCATATGCAAATGTGTGCCTCAAGTAAGTCTCCTTTGTTTTTGACTATTTGCAACTCGGTAAAACTGTCAAAACCAATTTCGCTGACTCGTGGGGGAGGGTCAAGGTGGTCCGCGTGAGGGGGCCCGGACGCCTTTTGCCCCCCAGCCCCCCCCCCCCCCCCCCCCCCCCCCCCCCCCCCAAAGGTTGTTTTGTGACATAGTTTTGTGTGTCAGTCTTGTATGATGAAACATTGCTTTAGCCCCACAGTGACGATATCGTCTCTGTAGGTTGGACACCTCATACAGTGTGTCCAAGACTGTTACTTTTCAATTCAAAAAGTCAGAGCAGCTTGGCTGCATGGGTCAGTGCAAATGTGCATGTGTATGTGATGAGAGGATGAAGGGAGATCCCTGTTACTGAACAAACACAATAGCAATCATTACTATTAGAAGTGCTTTAACCTTTTTTTGTTTTAACCTTAAAAAAAACTAAATAGAGGACGGACGCTGACAGTAAACAAAAGGACAATCAGCATTCATTGTGAATCAAAGGATATGACACCTCCCGATGGAACAGCTGGCCACAGCTGCTGCATGTCTGCTGTAGGCCTACTTTAGCAGACTGATTAATGTCCAGAATAAAGTTTTACAGTTAGATCATACCGTGTGTAGCATATTAATATTAAAACAAAATACATACATTTGTTTAAACGAAAACCTATTTATCAAGGGGTGAAAGTGAAACAACACAGATTCCCTCCCCCGCGCATCAGCAAAACCGGTTTTACCGAGTTCTCAGGTTCTGGTTGAGCTGTTCAGTTCAGTTGAGTTCAGCTGAGTTTTATTTTCAGTTTCAGGGAGACTGGAGGGGAGACTGGAGGGGGACATGTTTTGTCTACTTCCAGACCTTTACTTGTAACAGAGTGTTTCTATTGTAATATTTATTATTTTACTTCATTTAAGAATGTGAGTACATTTTCCACCGCTGATCGTCTCTGTCAGGGGAAACCTCATATGTGCAAAACTGTGACTTTTCAGGGTACAAATAAAAAAAAATAGCAAGAGCAGCAAGAGCAGCAACTCTGGTTCTGAACCCCAACTGCTCTGCATCCATGCACTGTCTTGATTCAACAAGGTAAAATAAATGCTCATGCAAATGAATAAAGTGAATGGCAAATTGAGTGGCAACGTGAGATTAAAGGGATATAACACTTTCAAAAAACTTTTGGTCATTGTATCGTCTAATCAGGCTTTTATGAACACCCTGAACAGTTTTTAATTTGCTTGATTCAATATTTAGATATTTGATGTAAATGTTACCAGGCCCTCCAGGCCCAGGGCCTCTCCCCACACACACACATTGTAACTTCAAACTCCATTTTAACCATGATAGATTCATTAAAAACACCCATTATTTTTTCTGGTGACTCATACTACCCTCCTAATATGTGAGCAGGCCGTGTTTTTTCAATAACTTTTTTCATTTATTTTTAATAATTATTTTTGGTATTTAATTTATTCCATTTTCCCAAATAATTATTAAAAATACATGAAAACAGTTATTGATAAAACACGGCCTGCTCACATATTAGGAGGGTAATATGAGTCACCAGAAAAAATAATGGGTGTTTTTAATGAATCTATCATGGTTAAAATGGAGTTTGAAGTTACAATGGGTGTGTGTGTGGAGAGGAACCCTTCCACTGTTACAAGTGTTTCCCTGTTGAAAGTGGAATATCCCTTTAACGTTCAATTCAATCAGATAGGATTTTTCTGTTTGGATGTATGGGCTGTTAAAGGAGTAGTTCACCCCCAAAATGACTTTTTTTCTATTGATTACTCAGGCCATGGAGAGTAGAGTTCAATAATATTTTTTGGTTTTTGTCACATTCCTAAGACAACATTTTGATTTGAGTAAATTTACCCCCATTGATTCCGGATGGTGACCCGTTTCGAAACGGGTCACCATCCGGAATCAATGGGGGTAAATTTATTGTTATCACATTTTAGTCTTAGGAATGTGACAAAAAACAAAAAATATTATTGAACTCTACTCTCCATGGCCTGAGTAATAAATAGAAAAAAAGTCATTTTGGGGGTGAACTACTCCTTTAAGGCCAGAAAGTAGTTTTTGTAGGTATGACGATGATGTCACACGTATACCCTGCAGTGGTTCTCAACATGTGGGTCGGGGTCCCCACATTTTTTGTAGGGTCCCCAGATGATTAACTTAATGTGCAACATTCACGGTCAGAAAAGGTTGAGAACCACTGCCTTAGCACTGTTTCAGTGCTAAGGGCTTCTCGAAGTCAAGGACAACCAATGTATTTGGCCGGAGACGCCCATCTGAAAATGTTGGTTGCCAAAAGAGAAGATTTATGTAAAAACATTATGAAAATTATAAAATGATTATAGCAGATGTACAAGCACGCGGCGCAGCACGAAGTTACGTGCTGTGAGCTTGTAGATCCGCTGTTTTTTTAACGTATAAATGGATAAAATGGTTAAAATGATTGTGATTGCTGTATATTAACTCATTTTACTGGGTATGCCCTGTAACCTCCCCAAGGACCCCTGGGGGTCCCCAGACCCCACTTTGAGAACCAATAGCAAACCGGCCTCTGTTTCCTCCAGCTACTGTATAAGCGGAAACATTGTATCAAACATACGTCATCAGGGCATTGATGCCGTATACAGACGTATAGACTATACACGGTACAGTAGGCCTATTTATCCCATCTAAATTGGATAAGGGGTTAATTTGTGTGTGAGACACGCGGTAGGGCCTACGTCGTCGATTGTATAACTTGGATGATGGATAGGCCCCAGGCGGGCACCCTAACCATTCAGCTATGTACCCGTTTATGACATACTGTCCATTATACTTGCACTTTACATGTGGGGGTCCCTGCTTCATTTCTCTCTCAGCTAAGGGGTCCTTGGCCTGAAAGATGTTGAGGCCCCCTGGCCTACAGTGAGTTAGGTCCTACAGTGATGTAGCCTATAAGGTTCTATGAGTAAGATTCCAGTGAAGGTCGTAGGTAAGAATAAGTGAACTATGGGAGTAAATTTAATTACTGCCTAACATGTCCTCATGGTGGCACATTTATGTCCACATGTGCATATGATGCTAATGTTCTAATGTTCATACCTGCAACTATAAACCTCTTAAGCCTCGAGTGTAGTCTTTTTGAGTCATGAAACTACAACGTTACGTCATTCCTCGCGGTGAAGCGCTTTCCACCGCGAGTCCCGACACATCTCTCTGTTTTTACTATTGGACAGATAGGCTCTTCACCCCGTTCACTGATTGGTCGATCTATACCAGTCAGTCACGGTGAAAAGGACTTCACCGTGACTGACTATGATGGCCTTCACTTATTTTCTGACTGAATTTGCGGTGGATAGCTCTTCACCGCAGACTCTGATCGAGGCTTTACTGTATCTCCTAACTTTAAGTGTTTTTTTCATAAACCGCCCTATTTGATCACACTTCAGCGTCCACACAAATGCATCAAAAGTGTCTCAGATCTACAAGCTTGGAATACGGTGCAAGGCAACACATTTTGAGCTTGTGGATCTACTACTTTTTCTGCTTTTGAATTTGAATCCTGAAAAGTAACAGTTTCCACCTGTTTCCACGAGACTTTACTGTAGCATTATCTGTGAGACACTTCCGGTTAACAGCAGACATACAAGCTCACCTTGCATCGCTGATGCAACCGTTGTGAGCTTGTAGATCACACTCGGCTGCGGCCACTAGCGGAACAATTCAGAACCGGGCCGGTATGCGAGCCACAATGCTCGCATACCGGCCCGCCCATACCGTCACCCGTCCAAATGTCGACCGTCATGATTAATGCCTTGCTTGCTTGTGCTTCGCTGCCTGTCTCATTTGAAAGTGTCTGTGGTATATTTTAATTGATACAAATTACAAAAGGTTTTGAAAGTGCGCGGTTCCACTGCAGCCATCACTACACGTAAACAACATTGTCTGATTGTCTGTCTGAGAATACTCTTCCTGTTGTCCTTCAAAATAAAGTGTCCCCCTTTACTTGCGTGACATTTTACCCAGAAACATAACAGGAAATAGGTGTAACAGAGGCAGCGCGCCAGAGCATACGAGCGGAGTGGAGCGCGAGCGGTGCGGGTAGCGGAGCGAGCCGTTTTTTAGTTGAGTGTGAGCGAGCGACTTTTATAATGGGTCTGAGCGCCGCATGTTTCCAACAAAACAGTGGCGAGTGGACAGCTCTCCAAGTCTCCATCAAAGCCGAGGCTCACGTTAGCGCAGCCATTTGTGTTGGGAACACACTGGCAAAGGAGAAAGTGTTTCGGACACGATAATAAACTACTTTTTTGACTCTGATTGATGGCCCTGAGCGGAGCGTGGAGCGAGCGCGGAGCGAGAGATGCGAAAATCAAGTTGAGCGCCGGAGCGGCGGGGAGCGGAGCGGCCCGGTGGCCGACCATAGCGACTAGCGAGTGGGACAAGAGCCCTCTGGAACGCGGAACGGCTTTTGTAATCGCTCCACTCCGCGTGTGTGTTCTGCAGCGCGCTACAGAAAGGGGACCCAATTGCGAGGGAGGGGAACGAGGGGGACTCCGACAGATGGTCGGGCAGATTGACAGTCATTTGGACTGAGACTGACGGTAAGTCGGAGGCTGGCGGCCGGGCCTCCGTGGTCCGCGGGCCGGTAAGCGGCCGCGTACCCAGCTTAACCGGACGCTCCGCCCCTGGCTGTGGCGCCGGAAGCTGCCGCACACCACAACATATATATTTACCTGGGTCTGTTAGAGCGCCACCAGGAGGCGGATTTGTGCAAACACATTTTTGGACAGTACTCCTTCAGATTTTATCAAAAACTCTGGCAAATCTCTAAAGTCAATGAACGAAACAGGTCTTTCAGATTTTTCATAATTCTATCTTGATTGACTAAGATTGGCTTCCAAAGTTTGCAAGAGTTATTCCTTTTGAACAAAATGCCTCAAATCATGAACATGAGTGCGATTTCCGTGAAATTATGCACGCACATTCCCACTAGACAGAGGAATGCCACTTAAAAAGAAATCTGCCTCATGGTGACGCTATAACAGGGCGATATGTGTTTTTACCTATAACTTCACCGATCAGTGTAAAATGTTGTATGCACACTCCCTAGAGGCCAAGGAAAAACCTTTGCCCTGAATTTTTCACATCTGACTTGTATAGCGCCACCAGGAGGTCGACTTATGTAAAACACACTTTTGGATATTACTCCTTCAGATTGTATCCAAAAATCACGCAAATCGCTACACATGCAGTATCTATAGTCATGTGATCAAGACTGGTCTGTCCGATATTTCATATTCCTTCCTAATTTGCTAAGACCTTTTGTCAGCCTTCTGATTGGTCCCTGAGACTCCCTGACTGGCCAACCAGAAAAAAAACCATTCACTTTTTGCTATCGGGGTGGAGTTTGTGCAGTGGAGAATGTTGCTTCAGGCTTTCAACAACGGTCCGCTCTGCGGAGCACGGCGTTCGTGCAGTACGGCCGCGCGAGGTGATAGCGATTTCGCTCATTATAATGAATAAGCTTCAACAAACTAGTTCACATGGACCTTATCAATGTAACTAAGAGTTTCGATTGGGTACATATATTTTAAATGGGCAGAATTACGAAAGCCAGCCTATTATGTGAGGAGAACTATAGGCTGGCTTTCATTTTCCTACCCAAAATGCACTGCGCTTTCTCTTTCTATTTATGTCCTCTATCTGATCCAGAGGATTAAACTAATTAAAACATATATTTTCGGGGGAAAACTACTGTTTTGCTATGTAATTACTGTACTTTTTTCTTCCCTTTTTATTAATATCACGTAGATGTGTTTTTTTTGGTACTTTATATAGCTGTAATGAGGCTATGAAAAAAAAATCCCATCCACTTCCACTATAAAAGAATCTGCAATGGTGATTCTGTCCCACTGGGATTAAACAAATTAAAACATATATTTTCGGGGGAAACCCCCTGTTTTGCAATGTAACTACTGTACCTTTGTCTTCCCTTTTTATTAATATCACCTATAGATGTTTTTCCTTTGGTACTTTAAATTGCAATAATGAGGCAATGAAAATACCCTCTCCCCCCATTCACTGCCACTAGAAAAACAATCTGCCCAGGGTCATCTGTACCACCATAGTAACAGGGCAGAATGGGGCGGGATTTGCAAATGAGAGAATTGGCTTCCAAAGTTTGCAGGATTGGTCCGTTTTGAACAAAATGCCTCAAATCATGAACGCAGGGTGCAATTTCTGAGAAAATGTGCACACATATTCCCACTAGGTTGAGGAATAAATGCCATCCTTTTCACATTGGCCTGTTATAGCGCCACCAGCAGGTCGACTTTTGCAACACACATTTCTGGAACAGAATGCCTCAAATCATGAATGCAGCGTCAGATTACAGTGAAAGGCCAAAGAAGACATGCCACCCTTTTCACATTGGAGTATTATAGCGCCACCAGGAGGCCACAATAACATACCTGACCTGGCGGAGACCTGTGCTTGGAAGAGCACTGCTTCTAGTTTGACCTATTTCTATCCTGTAAGTGTTCTCTCATACACTATCTTCTCCCTTCTCACAAAAAAAAAAAAAAAAAAAAAAAAAAAGAATCCACACAAAATAATGACTCTGATTCTGACTGTGTTTTGTACAAGTTGTATTGATAATTCAGAGCAGCTTGGCTGGATCAGTGCAAATGTGCATGTGTGTGTGTGTGTGTGTGTGTGTGTGTGTGTGTGTGTGTGTGTGTGTGTGTGTGTGTGTGTGTGTGTGTGTGTGTGTGTGTGTGTGAGTGCACGCGCGCGTGCGTGCGTGCGTGCGTGCGTGCGTGCGTGCGTGTGTGATGAGTGGATGAAAGGAGACCCCTGTCGCTGAACAAACACAATAGCAATGATTACTATCAGAATATAGTGCTTTAACCTTTTTGTTTTAACCAAAAAGATACCACGTACCCTACCTTTAATAACATGGCCGTAATAGAGACACCAGGGTGAAAGTGATTAAAAACAACACAGATTCTCAGAGCCAGTCAAGGTTCTGGTTGAGCTGTCAGTGTTTGTGTGATATTCTCAAAAAAAAGCGTATCAAATATTCTATTCATCCAGTCAGCCGATCTGTCCCTGTCAGGGAGACAGGCGGGGACATGTTTGTTTTCATACAGCCTACAGACGTATAGATGGTACAGTTTATCCCACAGGGGCAAATCAGTTGCCAATGGCATTTACAGTTAACCCAAGGAAGCCTTGCACACATACTGTAAGTGGCTATGTACGGAATAACTAAAGTGGATATGAGGCTAATTTGTGTGTGAGACACGCGGTAGGTCCTACGTCAATTGTATAACTTGATGGTATTTTACATCGGCAACACATGAACCCCTTAGAAATGTATATGACATACCATCCAATATACTTGCACTTTACATCTGTCTCTCAGCTAAGGGGTCCTTGACAAGAAAGATGTTGAGGCCCCCTGGCCTACAGTGAGTTAGTTCCTACAGTGATGTAGCCTATAAGGTTCTATGAGTAAGATTCCAGTGAAGGTCATAGGTAAGAATAACTATAACATAGCCTATCATAACATATGAACATGAATGATACATATCATACATGATATAATAGAATAACGCTATAACATCATGACTCACCAGAAGCCAGGTTCAGCAACAACACTCCTGTTACACACACAAACAGTAGCATTCTGAACACAGACATACACAAACACACACACAGCAGTACTGACTCTGAGTGGGAGAACAAGTCTTTGTGTGTGTACAGTATGTGTGTGTGTGTGTGTGTGTGTGTGTGTGTGTGTGTGTGTGTGTGTGTGTGTGTGTGTGTGTGTGTGTGTGTGTGTGTGTGTGTGTACAGTATGTATGTGTGTGTGTGTGGCTGTGGTGAGACGGGGGCGTGGCTTCCCTTCTGATAAAACTGAAACTAAATTCTTTCTAGACAAATCCCAACCTGCAGACAGATAGAGCGTAAACATAACTCCTACTGTATGAAGGACAAACACACCCAGGATGCATCCATGCATGTATGGATCACACACACACACGCATGCACGCGCGCACACGCACGCACGCGCGCACACGCACGCACCCATGCACGCACGCACGCACGCACGCACGCACGCACGCACGCACGCACGCACGCACGCACGCACGCACGCAATAAAGCCCCTTTTCGACTGCAGCTTTAACACCACACTACACAATACTACACGTGACATCACACCACACCGCACCACATAAAAATATCTTCATTTTCCATTACACAAGAGTACCCGGTAATCAGGAATAAATAGAGCTTTGTTTTTCTCTAGTAAATACCTGTCCATATATCTATTCATCAGTATATGAATTAAGTCCAAAACTATTAACTTATTGAAGTTAATATTTGGGTTTATTCCAGAGACCTTACAAGAGTCATTAATGCAATGCTCAGAGTGAGGTTCCATGTATATTCTTCTGATGTTCAAACAGCGATACAGAGTTTTATATACATAGCATGGAGTCATCACGTCCACCGCTAGCCTAGGATGGGATTATTGTGACCAAAGAAATTGCGATTTACGATATTATCGTGATAATCAAAATATCCCCAACATCCGTTATCCTGGGGTAAATAGGCCTAGCAGATCTACAAGATCTACAGATCTATTACACTTATTCCAGTACACTTATTTCCCTATGACACTATTACTCTATTACACTATTACACTATTACACTATTACACTGTAAGTTATTACGCTATTACACTTATTGCCCTATTACACTTATTGACCTATTATACTGTTGGCCACTAGAGGGTGCTGATAGCTTGACAGACAACTAGTGTGACAGACAAGTGTGAAAATTGATGCATGTTTTTATAGTAAATTGCTCCCTGACAGTCGCAACCACTTAAAACCCAGAACCGTTTGTTGTTTGTCGGCCAAGGAGTGTGTGTGCAAAGTTTGGCATGGATGGGGCAACGGTGGCGGAGATATCAGTATGGAAAAAGTGTGACGTGACGTGTGATGGACAGACGGACAGACAGACAGACAGATTGACTGACGGTGGAGGTTTTGATAGTAACTGCGACCTGACGGTCGCAAAAACGTAAGATAATTTCTTGTGTTGAGTAATAACAAATCAGGCCTTTTTGGATTACAGATTTTTACAGTTGCAAATATTTTGTTTATTAGAGACACATGAATAAACCTAATCTGAATATTTACATTCATCCACTAAACATACACTTGATTTTTCCCCTATATTTAGTTGACCATATTCACATGGCCTACACTAAATATTCACAGGAAATAGTATCTGCAAGCTCAATGCGAAAATGTAGATCTGCTATTTCCGACAAAATTTATGTTTTCCCAGAATAGGGAAGGGTTAGCCTCTATCAGAGTCCAGGGTGAAGAGCTATTCACTTCACCGTGTTGTAGTTTCCTAGCTATCACCTAGGCTTTGTTACAGTATGTATTTTTAAGTGATAGCTAGAAAACTACACCGCGGTGAAATGAATAGCTCTTCACCCTGGACTCTGATAGAGCCTTTAGTGGTTGAGGTTTGGTTCTAATTAAGGAGTCAGGTACACACTGTACAACTGTATAATTGACTTATGTGTATGTGTGTGTGTGTGTAATAGAACACCTTTAACCACTTTTGTTGTTCTGCACAAAAACATTATACCAATATGAAAGTATGAATTAGTTGCATGCTAATTTTATTATTTTATTCCATGTCGCTACGCTCTCCATATGCCTCTGATCTTTTGTGTTTGACTGTGGTGTCTGTGAATCCAGGAGGAGGGGACTTCATATCCCACAAAATAGTTACTATAGCCAATCTACAAGCTCACAACATGTTGCGATGTGATGCATTGTGAGCTATTCCTGCTGTAAGACACTGTGGTACAAGGAAGTATGATATTGGTGTTTAAACGGTAGTGGGTCAGCCCTCTCTCACTCTCTCTTCTCCTGTTTTAGTTAGAGACCAGAGGCAGATTGTTCTTTAGATTAGAACAAGGCTGTTAGTTCATCCACACACACGATCTACTACA
Organism: Nannobrachium achirus; assembly: GCF_963921795.1. Lineage (NCBI taxonomy): Eukaryota > Metazoa > Chordata > Actinopteri > Myctophiformes > Myctophidae > Nannobrachium > Nannobrachium achirus. The sequence continues at coordinate 21,682,322 of NC_137819.1, forward strand.
ACTTACATTTTTATAATTAAATAAATATACTGTACACATGTAGGCCTGTCTATAGTTATACGGTAGAGTTGTGACAACTATTGATCATTTTTGTCATCAATAATTAATGTAACTATAATATTACAATTATGTTGTTGTTATTTGTTTAGTTTCTTTAGAATGAACAAATAGTCCGGCTGCCAGCTTAGCATTTATGCTAAGTTGGTATCAAAGGTATGATATTTGGTATATAGTTTTTTTTATTGGCCTAAAATGTTGTCTATATATATACGTTCATGAAACCACCTGCTGACGGCCTGTCAGCATTGAGCAATTTTTTATATAGGGGGTAAAAGTCTGGGCCCATCACTTACTATACACTATACTATAAAGGAAAAAATAATACCCCCAAAAAGTCTGCTTTAAGTAGCATGTGAGGGGTCAAACTAGGGGTTTATAATGATTCTGAATCCATTGCAAGCATTTGTTTTTATGAAAAACCTTCCTTGGGCTTAAAAAGCCCCACACGAAATTGTGAAAAGTGATGATTCATCACTAAACCATATTTTTGTTTGTATGTTTTTAGGCAAAGGAATGTTTTTCATGCCAAACCGATGCTTGCAATGGATTCAGAATAATTATAAACCCCTTGTTTGACCCCTCAGGCCCTCACATGCTACTTAAAGCAGATTTTTGGGGGTATTTCTTTCCTTTTATAGTATAGTGTATAGTAAATGAATGGGCCCCACACTTTCACCCCCATAAAAGAAATTGCTCAATGCTGATAGGCGGTCAGCAGGTGGATTCATGACTGTATGTATATAGACAATATTTTAGGCCAATAAAAAAAACTATATACCACATTCCATACCCCTCCTCAGCCATGACAAAACTGTCAAAAGTGATGACTCATCACAAAATCATATTTTTGTGCGGCTGTTTTTAGGCCAAGGAATGTTTTTCATGCCAAATCAATACTTGCAATGGATTCAGAATCATTATAAACCCCTAGTTTGACCCCTCACATGCTACTTCAAGCAGATTTTTGGGGGGTATTTTTTTCCTTTATTGTATAGTGTATAGTAAGTGAATGGGACAAACTTTTACCCCCTATAAAAGAAATTGCTCAATGCTGACAGGCCGTCAGCAGGTGGTTTCATGAACGTATATATATAGACAACATTTTAGGCCAATAGAAAAAACTATATACCAAATATCATACCTTTGATACCAACTTAGCATAAATGCTAAGCTGGCAGCCAGACTAAAAATGTAATAATCCGGTTCACAGCAGCCCAGTTGGATTTCACGGTCCATCAGGAGATTGATCAAAGTCACTAGGGGAGCAATCTCTGTCCACACCAACATCGTGTTTTCTACGTCCATCTGCTACTCAGATAATGACTCATTTTTATAACAGGTAGCTTTAAAATAATATGAACACATCGGATTATTATAAACGGTGCAATGGGTGCATTTATATGGTGCCGTTATCCAAGGTGCTTTACATTCACCCATTCACACACCGATGGATATTTCATGGGAAGATGTGACTTGTGGCCTATATTTTTATTGTAAACAATGATAAAGAAATCGCTGGCTTATTGTCTCCAAACATATATAGTTAGCCACTTGCATGCAAATCAAATCCAGTAAAATGATAGTGAGTGTTAAAATGAAAACACTCATCTTTTATTTGTTCTAAACACTGTCCAAAATATGAACCCTTGTTGAAAAAGAGTTGTCCTTTAACAAAATCTTATTGTACTGTAAACTGTGTAAGATACAGTAATCACAATTCAGTTTGAATATACAGTAGGACTCCATTCGGTTTGTGTTCTGCTATTGTGAGAACATTGTGTAAATCTGAAAATACCTAGTCATGTTCCCATTCATAGTCATAATTCATGAAAAGACAAACAAATTCATGATTAGAAAACGTATAGGCCTACGTCAAATACAGAAATATAACTCATCATCATTTACAGACTGTTTATAGAGGAATAAATAACACAAATCTGCTAGGCGCTCGGTTGGTGCCGTGGTAAACTGCCTGCCCACCCACCACCTCAGAGGTTGTGGGTTTGACTCCACCTTGACGCATCCAACTTTGTAGAGCGTCTAGTGCACGAACCCAATAGGCTCATGTTTGGGGGAGGATGGACTGGGGTGGCATCAGGGAGTGACAGGTGACTCAACATCCTCCTGGTTGGTACAACCGGCTCAACCGGGGAAACTCCGCCCTGTCATGTGAAAAGAAGCAACTTGGATGCATAGAAGGAAGCAAGAGGTCAGTCCCTTGTCTCCCCATGCAGGTTGACAGAGGGAGTGTAGCGCCCAGGATTACAAGATAGTTGACACTGGGTTACAAATAAATTATGTCAAGAAAATGAAACAATAGTTTTGAACCTGATTTATGTCCCCTAAATACAAGCAAATTAGGCATTATTTGTGCATATAATGCCTACTTTGCATATTAAACATAATTTCAGAAAACTTGTAATATAAGAATGGTTAATGTTTTCATGTGTTTGTTATATTTTTCAACAAAGTACAAACAAAAAAAATCACACCCGTGTGAACTGAGCGGTGGTCGTGGGGGGGGGGGCCTGTGTGTGTGGGGTGGGTGTGTGTGTGTGTGTGTGTGTGTGTGTGTGTGTGTGTGTGTGTGTGTGTGTGTGTGTGTGTGTGTGATTTTGTGCTTAAGTGCACATGCCGGGAGGCCAGTGAGGAGAGAGTTACAGAAGTCAAGTTTTGTTATGACTGATGTCTGGATGAGGAGCTGGGCTGACTCCTGTGTGAGGCGCACACCACAGACTCGCGACTGAACAAAACTCCTCTGTGCGACACAGTGTTTGATACGTTTCGTCAGAAATGTACAAAGAAAAGGTTACTTCTCAGATGATACTGCTGTATATCAAGGGTGGACAGGAGGAGAACAGGGGGCCTGGTTGAGGCCTGGTTGGCAGTGGTTTTAATAATATCCACCTCAGTCCTCAGATGAACACTTCCAAAGCCAGAGAGATGCTAGAAGTACGGGTCTCCCCTGCCGTCATTCTCTATCAGTGGTGGAAAAAGTACTCTCATTTGTTTGTGAGTACCAGTAAGACGCCTAAGGGCGAAAAGCGACCTCGCCCTTTCTTATTGATGGCATAAAAGGGATTCTAATGTATGGGCATTCCCAGATATGGGCTTAATATTGATGGGCATAAACGTGATTCTATTATTTTGGTTGTCCTGACATGGCATCATCTGGGAATCAGATGTAGAGCTCGGATCCATATATGGAGATCTAGGTGATGATCCAGTCATCTCCATGTATGGATATCCAGGGTTTGATCTTTGATGAGGTGATGTCACAACAATGTGATGTCACAATGTCAACAATGTGATGTCCCAAAAATGTGATGTCACAACAGCTATAGACTAATAGACATCGAGGTGTTATTTCTCACTCACTCACTCACTCACTCACTCACTCACTCACTCACTCACTCACTCACTCACTCAGTTACTGTAATTGCGAACTACGGTTGCAACCAATACTGCAATGTAGAAATACTGTTACAAGTAAAAGTCCCGAATTCAACATTCATTTGAGTAAAATTTACAAAAGTATTTGCATCAAAATATACTTAAAATACCAAAAGTTAAAATACTCATTATGTTGAAGTTTCCAAAAGATCTTTTGAAAATCTACAATCTCACAATGCATTGCAATAATCTAAATCTACAAAGTAACTAGTAACAAAAGTTTTCAAATAATTGCAGTGGATTAAAAATACCAGTAAGACTCCCTAATCGGGAGATAAGCACCGTTAGGTCGCATGTAATCGGCCTGATGGTGGCGCTAAATGGGACAGATCCATGGTGATGACATGACTCTAGACATACTGTGTAGCGCTTTGAGTGATTTTAGGGAAAAATCTGTAGGAGCAGTGTCCAAAAAAGTGTTTGAAAAAATCGGCCTGATGGTGGCGCTAAATGCAGGACATTGTTGTCAGCACACTGAAAGTTAGAATAAACACATCAGGAATGCATCCGTGCATGCATGGATCACATACACACACACACACGCACGCACACACGCACGCACAATAAAGCCCCTTTTCGACTGCAGCTCCACACCACACCGCACCACATAAAAATATATTTTTTTCCATCACGCAAAAGTACACAAAAGTACCCGTTAAGAAACAAATGACCCTTTTAACTGTGATTATGATACACTATAAATTATTATAATATATTTCTATTATAATTATAATACATTATAATAGAATATAACAGAATAGAATCTATTATAATCAGTATTACAACTATATCCGGGTGGTCAGTGACCACATTTTGAATTCCGGACTTTTACTTGTAACAGAGTGTTTTTACTTCATTTAGTACTTTTTCCACCACTGATCGTCTTTGTCGGGCGGAAACCTTGTGTAAAGCAAATTAAAAAATAGCAAAAGTATCAGATCTACAAGCTCAAAACACGTCGATTCGTGCAGCGTCTTGAGCTTGCAGATCTGCTATTGATGCTTGACGCTGCACTACTCTGTAGTATGATCAAGTAGGGCCTTCATTTACAAAAACAAGTTATAATATGGAGAGGTAACGGTAGGCTTTAGGTGGCTAACCAGCTGGTCAAATGTAAAACTAGCTTTTGTCTGAGTTCTGGTTCTGAACCCCAACTGCTCTGCATCCACTGTCTTGATTCAACACAGCCCACCAAGATAACCTTGGTTCTAGCATCACGATAAGAATTAGGGTTCTTGGAATCATGGTGCCTCAACCTGTGGGTTTGGTCCCCACATTATTTTGTGGGGTCCTCAGATGATTAACTTAATATGCAACATTGTTTTCTCTCTCAACAGTAAACAAACCAACATAAAGTAGAGCACATTTATATAGTGAACGTTTAAGGATGTTTTAATACCTCTAAAATGACAAATTAAACATTGTCCATTTTTCAAATATTAGAGGCAGAAAATGTGAAAATATAGCAGATCTACATGCTCACAACGCCTCGCAACGCGAACACAGATTACAGTGAAAGGCCGAAGAAGACATGCCACTCTTTTCACATTCGACTATTATAACGCCACCAGGAGGCCACAATAACATACCTGACCTGGTGGAGACCTGTGCTCGGAAGAGCACTGCTTCTAGTTTGATCTGTTTCTATCCTGTAGTGTTCTCTCATACACTATCTTCTCAAAAACAACAAAATTACGTGCACAAAATAATGACTCTGATTCTGACTGTGTTTTGTACAAGTTGTATAGATAAGTCAGAGCAGCTTGGCTGGATCAGTGCAAATGTGTGTGATGAGAGGATGCGAAGGGAGACCCCTGTTACTGAACAAACACAATAGCGATGATTACTTTCAGAATATAGTGCTTTAACCTTTTTGTTTTAAAACATTATACCCTAACCCTACCGTTAATGACATGGCCGTAATAGAGACGCCAGGGTGAAAGTTATTAAAACAACACAGATTCTCAGAGCCAGTCAAGGTTCTGGTTCTGGTTGAGCTGTCAGTGTTTGTGTGTTATTCTCAAAAAAGCGTATCAAATATTCTGTTCATCCAGTCAGTGGATCTGTCCCTGTCAGGGAGACAGGCGGGGACATGTTTGTTTTCATACAGCCTACAGATGGATAGACGGTACAGTATTTATCCCGCAGGGCAAATCAGTTGCCAATTACAGTTTCCGCAAGGAAGCCTTGCACACATATTTAAAAGTGTCTGTGTACGGAATAACTAAAGTGGATATGAGGCTAATTTGTGTGTGATACACGCGGTAGGGCCTTTGTCAATAACTTAGATGATGGATGCTATTTTACCTCAGGTTCCCTGCTTCATCTCTCTCTGTAGGCCCCCTGGCCTACAGTGAGTTAGGTCTTACAGTGATGTAGCCAATAGGGTCCCTTCACTTTTCAGGGTTGGCCGGAACTATCAAACCGGATAGTTCGGGCTTTTAGTCCAACTCGTAGCAACTGACAAGACTACACTAGGCTACTCTAGCATTTTAATAGGGATCGGGGAAACAAACCTGGTGATGCGAGGTTAACAGTGATGTAGCTTGTAGCCTATAAGGTTCTATGTGTAAGATTCCAGTGAAGGTTGTAGGTAAGAATAAGTGAACTATGGGAGTGGATTTAATTACCACCCAACATGGCCTCATGTTGGCAAGTGTACTGTATGTCCACATGTGCATATGCTAATGTTCTAATGTTCATAGTCATACCTGCAACTATAAAACCTCTTACTGTATCTCCATACTGTATTCTTTTTGTGTTTTTGTAAAACGCCCTATTCCCCTCTCCTCTCCTCTCCTCTCCTCTCCTCTCCTCTCCTCTCCTCTCCTCTCCTCTCAAATGACATAGCACCAACAACATGAAGCCACACTATAACATAGCCTATGATAACATATGAACATGATACATATCATACATGATATAATAGAATAACGCTATAACGTCATGACTCACCACCAGAGGCCAGGTTCAGCAACAACACCCCTGTTAAACACACAAACAGTAGCATTCTGAACACAGACATTCACAAACACACACACAGCAGTACTGACTCTGAGTGGGAGAACAAGTCTTTGTGTGTGTACAGTATGTATGTGTGTGTGTGTGTGTGTGTGTGTGTGTGTGTGTGTGTGTGTGTGTGTGTGTGTGTGTGTGTGTGTGTGTGTGTGTGTGTGTGTGTGGTGAGACAGAGGGGGGCGTGGCTTCCCTTCTGATAAAACTGAAACTAAATTCTTTCTAGACAAATCCCAACCTGCAGACAGATAGAGCGTAAACATAACTCCTACTGTATGCAGGACAAACACACCCAGGATGCATCCATGCATGTATGGATCACACACACACACGCACACACACACACACACACACGCGCACACACGCACACGCACGCACGCACGCACACACACACACACACACACACACACACACACACACACACACACACACACACACACACACACACACGCACGCGCGCACACACGCACACACGCACAATAAAGCCCCTTTTCGACTGCAGCTTTAGCACCACACTACACAATACTACACGTGACATCACACCACACCGCACCACATAAAAATATCTTCATTTTCCATTACACAAGAGTACCCGGTAATCAGGAATAAATAGAGCTTTGTTTTTCTCTAGTAAATACCTGTCCATATATCTATTCATCAGTATATGAATTAAGTCCAACACTATTAACTTATTGAAGTTAATATTTGGGTTTATTCCAGAGACCTTACAAGAGTCATAAATGCAATGCTCAGAGTGAGGTTCCATGTATTCTTCTGATGTTCAAACAGCGATACAGAGTTTGGAGTCATCACGTCCACCGCTAGCCTAGGATGGGATTATTGTGACCAAAGAAATTGCGATTTACGATATTATCGTGATAGTCAAAATATCCCCAACATCCGTTATCCTGGGGTAAATAGGCCTAGCAGATCTACAAGATCTACAAGATCTACAGATCTATTACACTTATTCCAGTACACTTATTTCCCTATGACACTATTACTCTATTACACTATTACACTATTACACTGTAAGTTATTACGCTATTACACTTATTGCCCTATTACACTTATTGACCTATTATACTGTTGGCCACTAGAGGGTGCTGATAGCTTGACAGACAACTAGTGTGACAGACAAGTGTGAAAATTGATGCATGTTTTTATAGTAAATTGCTCCCTGACAGTCGCAACCACTTAAAACCCAGAACCGTTTGTTGTTTGTCAGCCAATGAGTGTGTGTGCAAAGTTTGGCATGGATGGGGCAACGGTGGCGGAGATATCAGTATGGAAAAAGTGTGACGTGACGTGACGTGTGATGGACAGACGGACAGACAGACAGACTGACTGACGGTGGAGGTTTTGATAGTAACTGTGACCTGACGGTCGCAAATAGTTAATTTCTTGTGTTGAGTAATAACAAATCAGGCCTTTTTGGATTACAGATTTTTACAGTTGCAAAGATTTTGTTTATTAGAGACACACATGAATAAACTTAATCTGAATATTTACAATCATCCACTTAAACCATACACTTGATTTTGCCCCTATATTTAGTTGACCATATTCACATGGGCTACACTAAATATCTTCACAGGAAATAGTATCTGCAAGCTCAATGCGAAAATGTAGATCTGCTATTTCTGGCAAATGTTTTCCCAGAATAGGGATGTTTAGTGGTTGAGGTTTGGTTCTAAAGCAGGAGTCAGGTACATACTGTACAACTGTATAATTGGCTTATACTTATGTGTGTAATAGAACACTTTAGCCACTTTTGTTGTTCTGCACAGTAAAACATTATACCGATATGAAAGTATGAATTAGTTGCATGCTAATTTTATTATTTTCTTCCATGTCGCTATGCACATGTGCCTCTGATCTTTTGTGTTTGACTGTGGTGTCTGTGAATCCAGGAGGAGGGGACTTCACATCCCACAAAATAGTTACTATAGCCAATCTACAAGCTCACAACATATTGCGATGTGATGCATTGTGAGCTATTCCTGCTGTAAGACACTGTGGTACAAGGAAGTATGATATTGGTGTTTAAACGGTAGTGGGTCAGCCCTCTCTCACTCTCTCTTCTCCTGTTTTAGTTAGAGACCAGAGGCAGATTGTTCTTTAGATTAGAACAAGGCTGTTAGTTCATCCACACACACAATCTACTACAAATTACATTTTTATAATTAAATAAATATACTGTACACATGTAGGCCTGTCTATAGTTATACGGTAGAGTTGTGACAACTATTGATAATTTTTGTCATCAATAATTAATGTGAAAAATTATAACTATAATATTACAATTATGTTGTTGTTGTTGTTTGTTTAGTTTCTTTAGAATGAACAAAATGTATTAATCCGGTTCACAGCAGCCCAGTTGGATTTCACGGTCCATCAGGAGATTGATCAAAGTCACTAGGGGAGCAATCTCTGTCCACACCAACATCGTGTTTTCTACGTCCATCTGCTACTCAGATAATGACTCATTTTTATAACAGGTAGCTTTAAAATAATATGAACACATCGGATTATTATAAACGGTGCAATGGGTGCATTTATATGGTGCCGTTATCCAAGGTGTTTTTCATAGATTGTGCTTTACATTCACCCATTCACACACCGATGGATATTTCATGGGAAGATGTGACTTGTGGCCTATATTTTTATTGTAAACAATGATAAAGAAATCGCTGGCTTATTGTCTCTAAACATATATAGCCTAGTTAGCCACTTGCATGCATGCCCCATGCAAATCAAATCCAGTAAAATGATTATTTGTTCTAAACACTGTCCAAAATATCAACCCTTTGTAGTATCCTGACAATGGTTTAGTCCAGACGCAGGCTAGTGACGTCAGAGATACATATGCGCGCCAGGGTGTATTGTTTGTATTGCAACCCAAGTCCTGAAGTAAAGACTGAACGCTCAACATATTGCCATTGTGTGGACATTACATTATTCTTGTAAGCACTAAGAGTGACATCAAGGCAAGAATACTACATGGTGTCAGAACTTTAAGTTTGATTTACTACATCGACCGACGACGACGGAAGATATGGAGACCTCCGGTGTACCAATGCCAAGGATGGACTGGGACTCGTCCAACTTGCCCGACGCATGGAGGAAGTTTCGCCAGCATGTGGAACTAATGTTTTCGGGACCCCTGAATGCTAAAGAAGAGGTGGAAAAGTGTAGCTACCTACTCCTGTGGATAGGAGAGAAGGGCAGAGACATCTTCAATACATGGACTCTGTCAGAAGACGAGAGGAAGGTACTGAAGACTTACTACGACAAGTTTGAAGCATATGTTATTCCCAAAGCCAACCACATTTTTGCACGTTATAAATTCCACGAAAGGATGCAAGGCGAATGTAAGAGTTTTGATCAGTTTGTAACAGAGCTAAGGCTGCTGGTGAAGGACTGTGATTATGACAGGATGATGAAAAGTGAAGATATGGTCAGGGATAGAATCATATTTGCCACTAACTCACCAAGAGTGAGAGAGAAACTCTTATGTCACGGTCCAGAACTAACGTTGGAGAAGGCGATTGACATAGCAAGATCGCATGAAGTGTCACAACAACAGCTAAAATCAATGGATAGTGCAACTGCGTGTGGAGCTACAGCTAACCAGTCTGTCCACGCAGTTAGCAGGAGACCATTTAGACCGGACCAAGCACGCTATGGTCGTAAAAATGTAAACAAAGCTGACGTGATGCCTGAGGAATGTGGAGCATGCGGGAGAGAGCACAGCCGTGCTGAGGAATGTCCAGCTAAGGGACGTCAATGTAACAACTGTAACAAATACAACCATTTTGCTAAGATGTGCAGGACACCTACACAACGACAGACAAGGCCCCAGACAAAGAGGATGCATGCCATCTCAGACACTGGTGAGCAGCAAAGTGAGGATGAACTGTACATTGACACTATTACAAAACAGCATGCTGACACAGACAAAGAACAAGCCTTTGCAGAGCTGCAAATAGGAAAAAAGGGGCACAAGCTAAAATTTAAAATTGACACAGGTGCCCAGGCTAACGTAATACCAGCCAACACATTCCATGAGCTATTTGGAAATATAGTACTAGGCCCACAAGCCAGCAAGTTGTCAGGCTATGGTGGGCATATGCTTAATGTTAAAGGGGCCTGCAAGTTAACATGCAAATACAAAGAGAAGACTGTCATGCTTGACTTTGATGTAATTGATGCCAACGCCCCCCCTGTGCTGGGCATGAGAGCATGTTTAGACTTGAATATAGTCAAAATAATCCATACGGTCGATGCACAGCCCGAACCACGCATGAGCATTATGGATGAGTTTGCAGATGTGTTTAAAGGCATTGGACTGTTTCCTGGAGAGTGTAGCATCCACCTCAAACCAGAAGCAACACCAGTGGTGTGCCCGCCTCGCCGCATACCATTCGCCTTACGCAGCCGACTCAAGGATGAGCTGGACGAAATGGAGAGGACAAGCATAATCCAGAAGGTCACTGAGCCAACAGATTGGGTTAATGCGCTGGTGGTCGTAGAAAAGCCAAAAACGGGAAAGCTTAGAATTTGTTTAGATCCCCGCCCCCTGAATAAAGCCATCCAGAGACCCTACTATCCTCTCCCTACTCTAGAGGACATTACCCCCAGACTAGCAGGTGCACAGTATTTCAGTGTACTAGATGCCAGGTCTGGATACTGGGCAATAAAACTCAACCGTGAGTCGTCCATTCTAACCACTTTCAACACCGTCTATGGCAGATACAGGTTCAAGAGACTCCCATTTGGGATCGTGTCTGCACAAGATGAGTTCCAGAGACGGATGGATGAGGCCTATGAGGGGCTTCCAGGTGTCGCCGCCATCGTGGATGACATCATAGTGTATGGTTGCACGAAGGAGGAGCATGATGCCAATCTGCGTGCCATGCTAGAGAGGACCAGACAGCGAGGAATAAAGCTGAACAAGGACAAGAGCACCATCTGTGTGACAGAGGTGAACTACTTTGGACACACACTGACACGAGAGGGGATCAGACCTGACCCCAACAAGGTTAAGGCGATCAATGACATGGCCGCGCCACAGAGCAAAGCAGAGCTAGAGACAATATTGGGCATGGTGACGTACCTGTCCAAGTTTGCCCCCAGACTCTCTGAGGCAACGGCCCCACAACGGCATCCTAACACAAGAGCCAGGTCCAGTACTGGCCTACTTTGACCACACCAAGGATGTGACCTTGCAGGTCGATGCATCCAAATATGGATTAGGAGCAGTGCTGCTACAACAGGAAAGGCCAGTGGCATACGCATCCAGAGCACTGAATGAGACTGAAGTCAATTATGCTCAGATCGAAAAGGAGCTATACGCCGTGCTCTTTGGATGCAAACGATTCCACCAATACCTGTACGGACGTCAGGTGACCGTCGAGTCAGATCACAAGCCCCTGGAGTCAATCATGCGCAAACCCCTTGCAGCCGCACCGCCTAGGCTCCAACGCATGATTCTTCAGTTGCAAAGATACAACATTAACATTGTTCACAAGCCCGGAAAGCAGATTCCAGTAGCGGACACACTATCTAGGAAGCCGCTAGAGTGTGGTCATGACTCGCTGAGTGAGGGCATGGACTCACAGATACACACAGTGATGAGCAGTGCTCCTGTGAGTGACCGAAAGATGGAGGAGATTAGAACTGCTACAGCCAAAGATGAGCAGCTCTCAGCCTTAAAAAGAATTATCCAATCAGGGTGGCCAGAAACAAGGAAAGAATGTTCCCCTGCCATCACTGAATATTGGAACCACCGGGATGAACTAACAGAGACAAATGGCATTCTGCTAAAAGGAGAAAAAATCATTGTGCCACACTCACTCAGAGCCGACATGCTTTCACGCATTCACACAGGCCACTTCGGCATGGAGAAATGTAAGCAGCGGGCAAGAGATGTTTTATTCTGGCCAGGGATGTGCAAACAAATAGAGACACTTGTTGGATCTTGCAGCATCTGCCTCGAACGACGCGACTCCATCCCCAAAGAGCCAATGCTGTCACACCCCATTCCAGAGCAACCTTGGCAAGTGATAGCCACTGATCTATTCAAATGGAACAATACTGATTACAACCAGAACTTGTCTGTCACAGTGCTGTTCAAGACAGGAGAGAACTGTGCCAAGAACGACAGAAACAGTACTACGACAGGAACACCAGACCACAACCTGCACTGCCTGTGGGAGCCGCAGTCCACTTCCAGCAACCGACAGGGGCATGGAAACCTGCCACAGTAGCTGGACCAGCAGGGACACAGCGATCCTACAACATCGTCACAGATGAAGGCCACACGCTCCGACGCAATCGGCGCCACCTCCTACAGACCACCGAAGGAGGTACAGGTCACGAAGTTGCAACAGAAGGCCAACAGGTGGAGCCTCAGACCACTGAGACTTTACAGCAGACTTTTGCAAGTTCCCCTACAGTGCCACCACAGGGCACTACTACTAGGTCAGGCCGCTTGGTTAAACCAAGGGACATTCTAGACCTGTGACCTGTGAAAAAAAAGAGAGAGAGAGAGAGAAACTGAGTTTGTTATTTTGCTTTGATATTTTGATTATTACTCCACTGTGAATTGAGTGATTGTTATCTGACATTAATATTTTGACTACTGTTTCAGAGATGTTGGTTGAGCTGTTAAGGGACGTTGCAGAGTTCATTAATTAAGATGCGCTTACTTAATTTTGTTGTTGACCTAACCAATTTGTTTCCCCAGTGATACAGAGTACATGCATGATGAATGGGACTGAAAAGAAAAGACTGTTAAGTTACACTATGGCTTGTATGACACTTTATTTTCAGCCAACAGCTATACAGGTCATGACATGTCTTATTCCTTTAAAAGAAGGGGGATGTAGTATCCTGACAATGGTTTAGTCCAGACGCAGGCTAGTGACGTCAGAGATACATATGCGCGCCAGGGTGTATTGTTTGTATTGCAACCCAAGTCCTGAAGTAAAGACTGAACGCTCAACATATTGCCATTGTGTGGACATTACATTATTCTTGTAAGCACTAAGAGTGACATCAAGGCAAGAATACTACACCCTTGTTGAAAAAGAGACTCTAAAGAGTTGTCCTTTAACAAAATCTTATTGTACTGTAAACAGTGTAAGATACAATCACAATTCAGTTTGAATATATACAGTAGGACTCCATTCGGTTTGTGTTCTGCTATTGCAGTTTACAGTTTACAGTTTAGGCATTTAGCAGACGCTTTTAATCCAAAGCGACTTACAATAAGCAGATAACATCACAATAATAAACAAGATAATATGTCAAAAACATCAACAATATAACAAATGCAAATGGATATCTATCTAGAAAAAAGCACAGTATAATCAAAGTTCTAAAAGCCTAAAGACAAAAAACTAATGCTAACTAGCTTCATGTATGGTCACTGACTTTTCTGTAGTGCTAAGGGTTTAGGTGGAGTCTGAAAAGGTGAGTCTTCAGTCCACGGCGAAAGCTAGCGAGTGAGTCCGTTGTTCTATTGTGAGAACGTTGTGTAAATCTGAAAACACATTGGAGGATATGAAGTAGAATAGATTTGATACCTAGTCATGTTCCCAGTCATAATTCATGAAAAGACAAACAAATTCATGATTAGAAAACTTATACTTCAAATACAGAAATATAACTCATCATCATTTACAGACTGTTTATAGAGGAATAAATAACAAAGATCTGCTAGGCGCTCGGTTGGCGCCGTGGTAAAGTGCCTGCCCACCTCAGAGGTTGTGGGTTTGACTCCACCGTGGCGCATCCAGCTTTGTAGAGCGTCTAGTGCACGAACCCAATAGGCTCATGTTTGGGGGAGGATGGACTGGGGTGGCATCAGGGAGTGACAGGTGACTCAACATCCTCCTGGTTGGTACAACCGGCTCAACCGGGGAAACTCCGCCCTGTCATGTGAAAAGAAGCAACTTGGATGCATAGCAAGGAAGTTATTTAAGAAGGAAGGGAAACACGTGACCACATGGGCATTCGTATGGAGCTCAGCATGGGTGCCAGAACTCGCACCGGAAGTACGATAAAATACATGTCAGTGAAGCGACCGCAGTTTTCCCAGTGACCCTGAGCGCAAAGGTGGGGGCCGATGGGCAATAGGCTTCCCACACTCCCGCGCCCCCACCATTGCGCTCAGGGCCGTTGGGAAAACCATGGTCGCGTCAGTGAATGGAGCCGGCTTGATCAGCTCATGAACAAACCTGGAACAAAAACTATTTATTAACTACTGAGACCTTTGTCATCTAATCTGTTCAGGAATATAAAAGAAGACATACCAAAGGTATTTTTACAATCACTTGCTTTTCGATGTGCACAGTACATAATGAAATAATAATAATAACTGTAAATAATAATCGTTTCTGTCCCCGAAGTATCGCGAGATTTGGTTCCCAGACAGGAAACGGTGGATAGTCTCGCGATACTTGGCTCGTTTAGAAACATACTTTTTGCTCTTTAGATAGGCCTACTGCTATAAAATGACACAGTGCACACATCGAAAATCCACACAGCACAAAAAAATGTGTAACATGCCTTCTTTTATTTTCCTGAGCTGAGTATGTTATAAAGGTCTCAATTGTTCAGAAATAGTATTTATTCATGAGCTGCTCCCAGCCGTCCCAGGGCTGCCTTGTGCATTCTGCCGAACTTCCGGCTGCAGTTTGGCACCCATGCTGAGCTCCATACGCATGCCCATGTGGTCACGTGTTTCCCTTCCTTCTTAAATAACTTCCTTGATGCATACAAGGAAGATCAAAGAAGGAACGGACACCAACGTCATTTTCGTCATTTCAGGCTCCATGGGACGCCGCCATGACACTTTGGCCACCCAAAATTAACATTAGCGTCTATGAGCACTTCGTCACTTCCGCCACCCAAAAGTGGCCACCCGGCGTGCCAACTTCCGGGTGTTGTCTGTTCCTTGTAGATATTCCTTGGATGCATAGAAGGAAGCAAGAGGTCAGTCCCTTGTCTCCCCATGCAGGTTGACAGAGGGAGTGTAGCGCCCAGGATTACAAGATAGTTGACACTGGGTTACAAATAAATTATGTCAAGAAAATGAAACAATAGTTTTGAACCTGATTTCAATGTCAAGCATAAGCATGAACAACGCTATGTAACAACATAATAACGTCCCACGCGTTAATATCACTCTGGTTTCTATTTCCTGCTCCGCTCTTAGATCCGGTCCAGAGCCCGCCTAACTGTATCCGGTCATTTCCACGCACACACCCACGCTCAGTCCTCTTTATTTCCGTATCCGTTCAAAACCGGATATGCAAACTGCAAAGTGAAAGATTCATCTCCCACAGTGCGCCTCAAACTGTCCAATGGGCCGAGGGCTCGTGACCGCGACCAGCCAATCACAGCACAGAGGGCGGGAGATGCTGGTTAGAGAACTCCCACAATCCACTTCGTTCGGTCCTCAGAAGTATCAAGATGGCGTCGAGGGCACCAGGTAACACATCTCCCCTTCTGTCTGTTTATGTGTTTACTGTGTATCTGAACAGCTATAAGGCTTATAAACACATCACGTATTCGTTTATTATTCATATTCATGTTTTTCTTTATCATTATAGTGTTCGTTGATGTTAATAACGTTATGTGACGTGTGTGAGGGGTCACTCTTCTCCCATGTTGTATGTCCTCTAACTATCCGTGCTAACGTGGCTAGGCTAACGTTACGAAAATAGCAGATCTGTAAGCACACAACGCGTCGCATCCTTGACGCGTTGTGAGCTTGTAGATCTGCTATTTCCATGCAAGTGAGACCGACGTACGACGAAGCTTTCTGACAGTCAGCTGGGTCTTTTTAGACTGTTTACATGATGGGGGGGACTACTATTATTATATTATTTACTGTCTGGTTTGATTATATCTGGTATTATATTGTTTGACACCATAGTCCTTAGTTTTTTATTTAGCTAAGCATTATGCATTTATTATAACATGAATGTAGTGTTATCTGATGCAGTGGCTTGTTTTAGTTGTCAATATTTGACATACAAATGATTGTGGTTAATGATGATTGCACTTTTGGCATTGAATAGGAACATACTGTATAAATAATAAATGCATTAAATGCTGATTTAAACCATTCTGATGTGTATGCAATAAAAGAAAAGAAAAGGAAAAACGTGATCATCTAAGATAATTGTGCTAGTCCTACTATCACAAGTATTACTATCTACACATCCACACAAGATATAAACATCAAAGCAGAAGCTGCATTGTGCTTTCACAGGGGTTGACACTAAGGTCTCAGAGGCCTTGGTGTCAATCAGGCAAGTCTAGGACATGTTCTACCTGCCCAAAGGTCATGCCCACTTGGCCGAAAAGCTAATTCTCCATTGAATAACTGTTTAATTCAACACTTCAAAATGTCATACTTTACCTCAGTACGTATGCCAAATACCCTACATATAGCTATGACTATGGGTTCACACGTTATTTTATATATTTCTCTCTGGTCCACAGACCATCGTTCACGTTCAGGTGTTTAGACTGATATCTCGTGTTGTGTTTATAGACGGTTGCGCCCCCTCTCAAATGCACACTTGCCCAGGTGGGCAAGCTGAAAGCAATCTCCACCTGCCCGGAAATGTTACTTACCTGCCAAGGTGGGCAACCCTTACTGTCAACGCCTGCTTTCAATGGGGTGTCTGTGAAACACTTGTAATGACAGAGGAGGCAAAGTTGGTGTTGAATCGGATCTCACTGCCGCTGCCCTCAGACCA
Source organism: Nannobrachium achirus (assembly GCF_963921795.1). NCBI lineage: Eukaryota > Metazoa > Chordata > Actinopteri > Myctophiformes > Myctophidae > Nannobrachium > Nannobrachium achirus. The sequence continues at coordinate 21,699,631 of NC_137819.1, forward strand.
GGGACCCCTGTCTGTCCAGACCAGTCTTTTTATTACATAAAAGCATGGTCGCAATGATTTTAGGATTATCACATTCAACCCTAAATTCATCTGTTGAAATTTTCTAATGAGCAGAAATGGCGCATCTTCTACAAGATCACGTTTCACATTGAGGTTAAGTGTTGGCTTTCAGATCAGTTATTTCAGCGTGTTTTATTTTTCTTTCTTTCTCCCCCGCTTGGTATAAAATGTTTCTATTTGTCATATCTTCCATGTACAGTTTGGGATTACAATACAAACCCCAAAAGGCATTTTTTTATTTATGTTTCAGTGGTAAAAAAACATCAATGAAAACCCAGAAATGCCAAAGTGTTGATCACAACGTGTTGATGTAGATCGGCTAGTTGATCTATTATAAAATGTATTTAAAAATAGTAAAACATAACTAATAAGTTTAGGGCTAAAAGTGTAAGGCGACGCCCAAGATAAGGCCTAAAATGTCCTCCGAAGATAGCTGATCTACATTGCTTGTAGATCGTATATTCTCACTGAATGTTCACCCACGCAATAGGAACATTAGGCTTCATGACATGTGGTTAAATCATACTTTGTAATGACGCTGCCGTTTGCCCACAGTCTTGCATGTCAGTAATTGTTGCCCGTGTGTTTTTCTCGTCTCTTCACAGTGGCGACGGGGAGGCTCCTGGTTGGCTTCCGAAAATGGTACTATAACCTGTGTGGCTTCAACAAGATCGGTAAGAACAACGTAACATGCAAACAATCGGGAGCGCAGTGAGCATCAGAGAGATGCCTCTTAACAGATGATTGCGATAGAAAGATAGCTATTAAAAACACATCATTCCAGTCGTGTATTTAAAAAACAAAAAACAAGAGAACCCGATTTATCACATGTAATTTAAACAAACAATCATCAAATCAATACAGCACATTCTCAGCATTTCTACATAGTACTGTATGTGCATCTGCCGGGTGATTATAGGACAATATTTGAACGGAACCATCTAAATCTCATTGTTCTGATGTGAGGAGATGATTGCATCATAATATACCGGTAGGCAACCTTAGGCACAGGTGCCAACATGGGAGGCACAGGGGAGGGTGATCACTGGCACACTGGCAGAAGAGTGAGAGAGAGGATTTTTATTTTAAAATCAAACATTGTTTTAAACGTGGTCAGTTAAATTAAGTCACTCAATTCGCAGCAAATGACATCCTGCACATAATTCTACATTCATTAAAATGATCATTATATAACGGTGTGCCTGCCAATCAAAATATGTCCAGATTACTATGTTGACATGGCACACTGACTGTCTAGAAAATAAAAACATGGCACTTCATTTCAAAAAGGTTGCTGACCCCTGCTGTAGAATAAAGGCTCATTCATACTCCAAGGTGAGGCGAGTAGCTACTCGCCTTGTGTCGGTCAGTAAAAACAGAGATGTGTCAGGGTCAGAGGTGAGTTACTACCCACCGTGGTGGGTGACATAATGTTGTAGTTTTCTGACTTTAGAAAACTACACCGCAGTGAGTTTCAACTCACCTAAACTGGAGTATGAATGAACCTTAAGGGGGAGCAGGGTGTACATTTTGGATTAATGAGGTTTGGAATATCCGGGTTTTACTGAATAATAACAACAAACGGACACACATCGTTTGCATGAACAAAAATGTCATGGGAAAGAATCTGGCATGTGTTAACATCACTGCTTCTCTAGTATTTTCATGTCAAGGGCCCCTAAATGTTTATTTATTTGACCAAGATTTGTGTTAAAACGTCTCAAAATGATTTACGTTTTTTCCAATAATGTTTCAAAAATACAGCCGATATACAATCTCACAATGTGTCCTGATTGTGTGTGTGTGTGTGTGTGTGTGTGTGTGTGTGTGTGTGTTAAGGTTTGATGCGTGACGACACCATCCACGAGGACGACAACGTGAAGGAGGCGTTGCGGAGGCTTCCAGAGGACGTCTACAACGACAGGATGTTCCGCCTCAAGAGAGCCCTGGACCTCAGCATGAAGATGCAGGTCCTGCCAAAAGACCAGTGGACGCAGTATGAGGAGGTAAGACCTCCATGGGAGGACTTCTGGACAGTTAGTATGAGGAGGTAAGACCTCCATGGGAGGACTTCATGACAGTTAGTATGAGGAGGTAAGACCTCCATGGGAGGACTTCTGGACAGTTAGTATGAGGAGGTAAGACCTCCATGGGAGGACTTCTGGACAGTTAGTATGAGGAGGTAAGACCTCCATGGGAGGACTTCTGGACAGTTAGTATGAGGAGGTAAGACCTCCATGGGAGGACTTCTGGACAGTTAGTATGTGGACAGTTAGTATGAGGAGGTAAGACCTCCATGGGAGGACTTCTGGACAGTTAGGGCTGACACCATTAGGACATTTGCTTGACGATTGTCACTCAAATAATTGTCATTGATTGTGTGTCTGTCGGTAAACATTGGAACCTAATGAAAATTACATTTCTGTTTGGCTTTTAGGCTTCGTAAACTAAAATTGCGTGGAGACATGGCAAATAACGTACATATTGGCAATAGAAATCCATAATGCAATAAGCGACAAATAATTTTCTTCCTATGCTTAAAGGAGTAGTTCACCCCCAAAATGACTTTTTTTCTATTGATTACTCATGCCATGGAGAGTAGAGTTCAATAATATTTTTTGGTTTTTGTCACATTCCTAAGACAAAAATTTGATTAGAGTAAATGTACCCCCATTGTTTCGAAACGGGTCCCCATCCGGAACGAATGGGGGTAAATTTATTGTTATCACATTTTTTTCTTAGGAATACGACAAAAAACTAAAAATATTATTGAACTCTAGTCTCCATGGCGTGACTAATCAATAGAAAAAAAGTCATTTTGGGGGTGAACTACTCCTTTAAAGGTGAAACCCTAGGCTGTTTTTACGTTTGGATTGTCGGATGTTCTTTGAGTGACGCTATGTTTGGTTTTTGTTTGTTTTTTTTCGTCATAGAGCAACATATGGTGAAGTATCGTAATTGCGCCATAGATCTTGTACAAACTGAAAACGGGGCCACATAATATTCTAAACCTTCCGCGTTTCTCCCAATAATCACATTCTTTCAGACACACATCCAAATTTCTGCCGAGCCAAACAAGTAATCGTTGATCCCCTTCCCCTATATACTAGGACACGACATACAGTATGTATATCTATAAGGCAGGCAGGGCTTTGAGGTTATGCTTTCTGTGAGGTTAGGCATTGTGTTTGTGAGATTAGGTTTAGGCATAGTGAAGTTAAGTTAAAGTGAAGTTAAATGTTAGCCTTTAGATCAAACCGAAACACCCGGAACAAAGGGAGTCCCTAACCTGGACATGACTATCTTCAGGAAGGAAAAGAAGTGTTCTATGCCTGGCGTGATTCATTGATGCACCTGGGAGGAAAACTGGAGACGGACGTTCAATTGAATGTATTAAAGTCAAAGAGAGCAGAGACGTATAACACATTGTATTCTGATCTCTTATTTTGCAATGTTGTGTTATTGGTGTAACTAAAGAGCACAGAGAAAGTTTCTGGCTGGGCAGTATGGGCCATCATCGGGAGAATAGTTTTTTACTGGGTGTCAATGATTGACAGTCTCTTGATAACAGCCCATATTACTGCACTGCCTCTATGCTCTTTTTAGATACAGTGCCCCAACAAACCTATAGAGTTAGGGCTGTCACAATTATTACATAATCGTCTAATCGTGATTATTTGACATCGCAATTATTTTGTCATAATCGTCATAATCGTGAATGTTGAAAAATGACAGAAATAGTGAAAATAGCAGATCTACAAGCTCAAAATGCGACGCGTTGTGAGCTTGTAGATCGGCTATTTCCACTATCAATGTTATTTTTTAAGTAGTAAGTTGTCAAATATGTCAGTAATGTATTTGTATATTTAGGTTATGTGTCGTATCTACCATATGCAACTTCAAAGCCTAAAAGCCAAACAGAAATGTAATTATCAACGACAAATACACAATTAAATCGTTAATCGCCAATTATTTGAGTGACAATTAATCGTCATGTAAAATTTCATATCGTGACAGCCTTATATAGAGTGCACATCAAAAAACAAAGACAGCATTTTCCTGAACCGACAAAGGTCACAGTCATTGAGTAATAGTGTTTATCCATGGACCTCCAGTTTGCCTCTCAGTGTTACGAATCCTTTCCTAGATGTCCTTACCTTCTTTACTTAACCTTGAACCTGTTCAGGAAAACAAACTTGTTTCATGCAAGCCGTGCAGCTTACCACAACTAGGGCCCATTAGATCAGGGATTTTCAAAGTGGGTGACGGGGCACCTTGGGGTGCCGCGAGTTAATTTGATAGTATTTGGAATTTATTTGGACACTTAAAAAACATTTAGTAGTACAAAGTTATTTTCAGTCAGTTCTAACCAAATGGCTATTATCTCAATGTTTTCCTCACAACATAATTTCTAAAATATTCAATAAATACAGGGTGCTGGGAGTGAAAATTATGAATATACTATAGGGGTGCTTCGGATGAAAACAATATTTATAGGGGTGCCCTGAGCCAAAAAGGTTTGGGAACCCCTGCATTATAGTCCAGGAAAAAAATGGGGATTTTTGGCTGAACGTGGATTCACCTGTTAAAGTTTTTTTCTCAACTGATTCTTGTAGCTTGGGGTCACCTCTTAAGGATTCAAGAGGATGACCAGTGATATCCATTGAGCATTTTTTATTATTAACCCCTTAATGCCTGAAACATGGGCTCCCATTGACTTTCTATACAGGAGGAAAATACCCAGAAAAAGATTATTTTTCGGGGTATTTAAGGAGAATCTGAGGGGTCTAACTAGGGGTTTGTCATGATGCTGAATCCATTGCAGGCATTTGTTTTGCACAAAAAACATTCCGTGGGCTAGAAATAGCCTCAGAAAACAATACACGTATGGGTGAGTATTCATGTTAGTCGGAGGCCTTAGGGTTTTTTTTCTCGTGCTAATCAGTATAAAAGTGCAACATTTTGCACAGATGTAGCTCAGGGCTTGCTCTAATGATTTAGCTAGGGCACCCGAGTCTGCGACATTCGGGGTCGCCACAGCGGCCAAATCAAGTTGGGATCCCATCGACTTTAGAGATGAAAAGTGATGAGTCATCACTTTTCAGAGTTTTGTGGGTGTTGTGGTGACCCCGAAGGTCGCCGACCTAGCTAAATCATTAGAGCATGCCCTGAGCTACATCTGTGCAAAACTTTGCACTTTTAGACTGATTAGCACGAGAAAAAAAACCCTAAGGCCTCCGACTAACATGAATACTCACCCATACGTGTATTGTTTTCTGAGGCTATTTCTAGCCCACGGAATGTTTTTTGTGCAAAACAAATGCCTGCAATGGATTCAGTATCATGACAAACCCCTAGTTAGACCCCTCAGATTCTCCTTAAATACCCCGAAAAATAATCTTTTTCTGGGTATTTTCCTCCTGTATAGAAAGTCAATGGGAGCCCATGTTTCAGGCATTAAGGGGTTAATAATAAAAAATGCTCAATGGATATCACTGGTCATCCTCTTGAATCCTTAAGAGGTGACCCCAAGCTACAAGAATCAGTTGAGAAAAAAACTTTAACAGGTGAATCCACGTTCACCCCCATTTTTCCCGGACTATAGATGAACGAGCAGAAAAGGTTTTGAACAATGGGCTGGACTCAAGCGCTTGTGCACAGGGTTGTGAACAGATTTTAAATGCTACTGCTCATGTAAGACATGGCGTGGAAAGGGCCCAAACTCTAAACACGGAGGTTTCCGGTTACCACTATATTATAACTGGTTTTGTTTCATTCCACCTTAATCCTTGTGAGTTTATCAGCTGGCCTAACTTTGTGAGTGGACAGACTAATCTGAATGGACATATTGATTCAGAATAGGTCAGTTAATTCTGAACAAGACCTTTACATTTTAAACACGTATGCCCATACGTTGTGGTCCGATGGTGTTGCACAGTGAAAATGGTTGATCTGCAAACTCACAATGCACTGCAATGTGTTGTGCAAAATAATACAATATTAATGTTCTGAAATCTAGAAAATAGAAGATCTTCAACTTATCCCAATGAGACACGCTGTGAGCTACTGAGCTTGCACATTTACTATTTTGAGAATTTTAGCTCGACACTATTGTACAAAGAAGTAAACCGTATGGCAGTTGAAAAAAAGAAGAAAAAAAAGACAACATTTGTTTCCTCCGGAAAAATAATTTAAAGAATAATCGCTACGAAAATGAATTAATTGTTTCAGCCCTAGCAAAACTTGATGTAGCAGAATGTTTGCTTTTATTGGCGTATAGAGCATCGCAGTGGAAGTGGTTTACTGGTGCCATTTAAAAATCACCATTCATTTTCCCCATAGACTTTTGCATTTTTTTTTATCACAATTATGTTAAGCCTAGAACCAAGCCATCCAGGATGGCAGTGAATCATGACCATAAAACCTTTGATCCTATGTGAAAACATATTTTAATATTAAATTATTTGATATAGCGATTTTCAAAATGTTCTTTTCATAGAAACAAAGGTTGTATGGTCATGATTCACTGCCATCCTGGATGGCTTGGTTCTAGGCTTGACATAATTGTTATAAATATTTTTGTAAAAGTCTATGGGGGAAATGAATGACGATTTTTAAGTGGCACCAGTAAACCACTTCCACTGCGATGCTCTATACCAGTGTTTCTCAACCTTTTTTCTGCATGGGCGCAAGAATGTCCCAAGAATCCATGGGCACACCAACATAATACGCTGGTGTAAATATCGTCACTGCCGTGGAAAAAACCTTGTATCTCCATGTTTCAAATTTGTACGTTTCTTCGCAAAGTAAAGCCCTGCTTCATCATACAAGGCTGTCGCACAACAGTAGTGTAAACAGCAGATCTACAAGCACACAATGCCTCGCACCCGTGAGGTGTTGTGTGCTTGTAGATTGGCTGTTTTCACTAGTTTAAATCATTTTTAAAATGATAAATACAATACTGGCTTTCAAGCAGTTTCAAGGGGCACGCTTGACCCTTCTCAGGGGCACACCGAAGGTCCCCTGGCACAGTGGTTGATAAACACTGCTCTATACTCATGTTGTCCTTGTTGCCTTCCCCAGGACATCCATTACCTGACGCCTTACCTGGACGAGGTCGTCCGGGAGAGGAAGGAGGAGGCAGAGTGGGCCAAGAAATGAAACAAGTTGCTTATGGTTTAGTTTTTGTCCTTTTAGTCTGGTGTACCACTTTCCTCTGTTGTAATATAATATTAAATAAATTGTAACCTATTGCACTGTGTGCTCATTAAAGACATGTAATTTTTTTTGGATCGGTAACAATTTCCAGGCTTTCATTTTTCAGTTTTTACCATTTGTCTAGAACAGGGGTCTTCAACAGGGGGTCCGGGACCCCTAGGGGGTCCTCAGAGTTACTACAGGTGGTCCTCCAAATCTTGTGAGTTTTTTTTTTCTTTTTTATATTAACCACTTGAACCCTAACGTCCATATTCGGAGAACTTTAGCCAAAAATAGCATGTCTACAAGGCAAGCTCTCAACGCCTCACTGCGCAAGGCGTTGTGAGCTTGTAGATCGGCTATTTTCGGCAAAGAGGTTTGGTGTAGAGGCAGATTAAGTACAGAGTGAAAGGTCAAGTTTATTAAGTATTAACGGTTCAAGTGGTTAAATATCTGAAAACACAAATTGACATGCATTCAAAATACACTGATGATTGTGCTGTCAAACAATGAAACTATGGAATCTATGAACAGTTTGTGGGGGTCCCTGCTTCATCTCTCTCTCAACTTAGGGGTTGTTGGCCTGAAAATGTTGAAGACCCCTGCTTTAGTCCTTTTGAACAGTGGTCTTTAACAGGGGGTCCTCAGAGGTACTACAGAAATCTCTGTGATATAGGATTATAGTTTGTTTACATTTTTTAACCACTTGAACCCAGCTACTGTGAGGGGATAATCAGACGAGAATTGCAGATCTAAAAGCTCACAAGGCGTAGAACATTGAGTTGTGAGCTTGTAGATCTGCTTGGAAGAGGGATTTTGTTGTAGAGGAAATGGTAGACCAAGACTGAGCCAAAGGTCAGATTTACGAAGTATGAGAGTTAAGTGGTTAGATGTCTGAAAATAGACATTGACGTGTAACAAACATGTTAATAATAGAAAAGAGCATGTGTAAGCGAACAAAAACAAATGACAGGATACTGTATAACCTGTAATGGTGCTATCAAATTTTGAAAAAATATTGAAAGCTTGAAAAGTTTTAATCTGCGACACAATATGCAGTGTGGGTCCCTGCTTCATCTATCAGCTAAGGGGTCCTTGGCCTGAATAATAATAGTCTGCGTTTTCGCTGGTGTATTTTTAATGAGTAATGGGTGGGGACTGGGGGTTTATGGGAAATATAATGTGGGGATCTTAAAAGTATTTACACAATGACGTATGATAAATAATTAGTAATCCCATATAATGACACCAGTAAAGATAAATAATATCACACCTATAACACTTTCCTGTAATGCAGCTTTCTTTAACCAGGAAAATACACTTTTACGATATTACAATATCCAAAACCCCAGATATTATCTAACGTCATATCACAATTAAGTAGTTTATATTTTGTCCAGAGACCCAGTTTGCATTATGCACTACAGAAGATTATAACTGTCCTATTTTTCCTTTTTTACAAAGCCATATGGTTGTGACTGAGACATAAATTCATTTGACTTCTATTAAAGCTGCACTATGTAACTTTCCTCTTCTACCCCGGATTTGAACCTGTGCAAGTGATGATATTTTGACCATTGAGCTAATAAATGCCTGCTTGGTCGGAATAAATTGAATCTTGTGACCTTCAGGTAAAAGTTTGTGTCAGATCCTGTGTCTAAGGCCTCGGCTACACAAATCTGCAGCTTTCTGAATCTGGACCTTTCTTTGTGCGATTGGGGCTTGTTTTCGGCCGCTAAACCGGATAAACAGGTGAAGATTTACAAAAATGTCCGATTCTCAGTGGATCTGTGTAGGCATGGATTTATTTAGACCTAAATATTTTTGCGGTGTGGACCTAGATATTTTTCTATGCAGAAATACGAAAATCTGACTTTAGAAAAATATCCAGATTCGTGTAGCCTAAGCCAAATTCCTGACTCACATTTCCTCCCGTCATCTGTCCTACAGCATGGCGGTGTTCCGGTGAAATCAGTGACCTGCCGAAATTAGTAACAATCGTGTGTAGGCATCACAGAACATCAGCGTCCGGACGTAAATCATTGTGGTTTGTTTATTAGCAGAGTTCAACCTAGCGGTATTTAGGCCACGTATTTAAAGACCACCGTGTAAGTTATGACGGACGTTCACAAGGTGGTCATATGTTTCGTCACCAATTTCATCATAACAACTGAGACATGACATGATATGGGTTCCCAGATTGGGTGAGATGTGACCTTTGACACAACCTAAATGTCTCTGTAGAAGAGCAGGGAGACAAAAACAACCACCCCAAAAGTTATATTGTATTAACATACTCTACCAATCAGATTGGACAAAATATGTTTTTATTCATAAAAAAAGGTTACATAGATACACTTTAAGTTCATTTTGTCTGATGAACAAAGGTGTTCATTTCATCAGACAAAGCTAAAGGAGAACCAGAACCCTGTGCTCAGGCCTGAACCCTACAGTTGTATCTTTGTTCAATTTGCATGCTGGCAAATCAGATTTTTCTTAATACGATCTTCATGACTGACCCTGTTGCTTGCAAGCAGTCAGAGTGAAGTTGTGACACGATCGGCAAGCCCACGATAGGGTCGCATTGTGAGCTCGTAGATCGGCTGTTTGTGGCGAGTGACGCGGTCAAACAATGAAGTATAAATCAGACTTCAGTGTCTTGAGTGTCCAGTCCACGCTGAGAACATCTTTAGAAATCACATTCGAACAGTAATTCAAACCACCTAGCAATGTGGTTTAAATCGTTTTAAGGCTTTCATTTATGGCTTGCCTTTAAGCCATTAAAACCAGGAAAGCATCTGTCATTTTAGTTTTTTGCGTCGGCAATTCAAAAATAGCAGATGCACGAGCTCACAGCTCTGCTATTTCTGAAAATGTTTTAATGAGAGTGAGTGAGAGCTACTGATTTAGTGGGCAAAATACCACCCCCAATAAACTTAGACAGGTGCACCGTGATTTTTTTCCCCTTAAAACATGATCGTCATTATGATTATACTTGGAGGAAGAGCTTTAAAAAAAAAAGTGTCCAGAAAGTGTTAAAATTATGTTTTTATGTGGCCACACACACCTGTTCATTAAATATACCTGGTTTTCAGGTGGTGTGATAACCCAACTGAAGTTAGCCACTCCCACAGTGTTGCTGTATGGTAAAAAGGGGAGGGGAGGAGTTTATGATCATATGTCATCAAAGCGTTGTATTTCATTTGGGCCTTTCGACTCAGAGGCTTTTAGGAAGAAACCAAAAATAGACAGGGAAGGCATATTTGCATATTACAACCACACCTGCTGGTCTATAAGACAAACAACAAAAAAAGTATAAAACTATGGCACCACCTCTTTTTTTTTAAATGGTCTCTCTTTCGGTTCACTTTGTCTGACTTTGGGACCTCCTGTTGTCTACGTCCTCCACGGTCTTGATGAAGCTCCCCATGATGCCGTTGAAGGCCCTCAGCATGTACACGCCCAGCTCGTTGCTGGTCTCGTTGATGTCGGCGTCGTAGGCGCCCCCCAGCGGCGTGCACACCTCCACGCTGCGCCCGGCGCCCGCTAGGATGCCCGCCACCTCGGCCTGCACCCTCTGGAACGCCTCGCCGTCGTACAGCAGCAGGGCAGAGTCCTCCGCCGGGTACTCCATGCCCTCGGGGTAACAGTCGAACGGCACCGGCATCTCCACATACCTACCGGTGATGGAAAAGAAATACTTACATTTTTTATTGAAGTAAAAGTATTAATATTGCTAATGTTGAAATGCTCTGTTACAAGTAGAAGTCTGGAAGTTTACTTGATTAAAAGTGCAAGAGTATTTGGTATCAATATATACTTAATACTGCCAAAAGTGCTCATTCTGCAGAATTTCAAATGTACAAAAATCTATTGAAAATAGCAGTTCTACAAGCAGATCGGCTATTTTAAGTGGTTAATGGTTTACGTGATTAATGTATGTAATGTTTAACCACTAATAATAAAAATCTACAAAGTAACTAATTTTTTCACAAAGGTAGTGGATTAAAAGTACAATATTTGGATCTGAGATGTAGGCTAGTGGAGTAGAAGTAAAAGTATTGGCAATTGGAGTTAAGGTCTGTCCATAGCCAACTGTCTCCTACCACCAGACTTTTCGTCGGAGAGAATGCTTTTCAGAAATTGCGCACACCCTAGGTGGGGTTGGCAAAAGGGCCTTTCTGTGTGGAGTTTGCATGTTCTCCCCGTGTCTCCTAGGGTAGATACCCTCACAAAAACATGCAGTAATCCTGGTCTCTATAATGCCTCCCCCTGGCCAGCCGGGGCACCTGATGGAGGGGAATGGAACTGGTTGGAATAACGTGTTCCTTCCACGCGCTACGTCCAACCGGGGAAGCTCCCCCTGTCAGGTGACAAGAAGCGGCCTGCTCACTCCTCATGCACTGAAGGAAGCATGAGCTCAGTTCGGGGCCCTACCCAGGTTGGCAGAGGGAGAGCAGAGCCCAGGATTACAGCTTAGGCAATTGGCACCGGGTGAAAAAATGGGTTACAAAAATCGTGGGGATAAAAATTTAGAAAAAAAAAAAAGAAATTGCGAGTGACGTCATGTTGTAGTCGAACCGGACCTTTCTGACGAAACGTTCTGTGGTCGGAGACAGTATGGACAGCCCTTCACTCTAGTAAAGTACAAATAACTGCACTTAAGTACAGTACTTTAATAGTAACTAGCCCTTACCCGTTCAAAGATATGAGCTCTGAAATGATGTGCACTGTGCACACAGTATATGAGGGATGGAAAGTAACTTTAACTGGTGCTTGCATGCTAATATGTAGGAGCATCAATGTAAGAAATACCCGTTCCATTTAACGGCTACAGAGATACTGTGTACCGATCTGCATGATTTTTGGACAACATCTGTAACAGGGCCAGAACCCCCCCCCCCGCCCGCCCGCCTGCCTGCACACCCCCCCCCCCCCCCCCCCTCTGTGTGTGTGTGTGTGTGTGTGTGTGTGTGTGTGTGTGTGTGTGTGTGTGTGTGTGTGTGTGTGTGTGTGTGTGTGTGTGTGTGTGTGTGTGTGATTGTGCATGGCCTGAACAACAGCGCCCCTCCCTTAACATGTGTGGTCACAAAAGGTACTGTAGGCTAAATAGATATAGATACACCATAAAAATGCTAATATACAGCATACGATTTGTGAAAGTGACAAACGGGCTTCACAGTTATGTCAGGTGTGTTCATATGGTAATGGTGATGCGATTTCAGAGCAATTGCTCCAGCCACTGAGGAGAAACGCGGTTTCAGACACTCACTCAGACAGACATCTCCAAAATTATAGTATAGATTGTACTTAAGAGCTTTCCCACCACGGCGTACCTCAGCTCGGGGAAGGCGGCGGTGGCGAGCATGGTGAAGACCTGCCGCAGCGCCGCCGAGCTCAGCGGGTTCCCCAGCAGCTTGAGCTGCCGCAGGGCCCGGCAGGGCGCCAGCGCGCGCAGCAGGTCGTCCACCTGCTCGTCCCCGACGCCGCACTCCTCCAGGACCAGGCAGGCCAGCGTGGCCGAGGAGTGGCTCAGCAGCTTGCGGAAGGTGTTGGGGAAGGAGGCGAAGACGTCGTGGCCGCTCATGTCCAGGTGCGTGAGGGACTCGCTGTGGAGGCTGTTGGCCAGGTAGGCCATGTCCACCTGGTTCAGGCCGCAGTTGGCCACTTCCAGGCAGCGCAGCGGCGTGTTGAGCGGACTGGAGGGACAAGAGACGGGAAAGAATGTGGGGATCAGCTTTTAGAGCAAGGGTCTTCAACAGGGGGTCCGGGACCCCTAGGGGGGTCCTCAGAGTTACTACAGGGGGTTCCTCCAAATCTTTGTGTGATAGAAACTTTTTTTTTCTCCTTTTTTACATTAACCACTTAAACCCTAGTGTCCATATTCTAAGAACTTTAGCCAAAAATAGCCGATCTACAAGCTCACAACGCCTCGCAGCAGATCGGCTATTTTTGGCAAAGAGGTTTGGTGTAGAGGGGAAAAAAGAGCAGACAACGTACAGAGAAAGGTCAAGTTGATTAAGTTTTGACAGTTCACGTGGTTATCTGAAAAGTGAAAACACAAAATGACATGAGTCCAAAATACACTGATGATTGTGCTGTCAAACAATGAAACTATATGGAATCTATTAAAGGTTGTGGGGATCCCTGCTTCATCTCTCTCTCAGCAAAGGGGTCCTTGGACTGAAAACATTGAAGACCCCTGCCTTAGAGTAGTGGGTTTCAACCCTTTTATCAAGGTCCATTTATCCGGTATTCGAGCCACTGACCACCAATTGATGAGATTTTGCCATCTCAGAACCAAAACTTTGAATGATTTGCTGCTATTGCTGGATATGTATGTTGTCCACAATTCCATGCTGTATTGATTGATTGACAAACTGATAAAAATAACAACTCTTTTATCTTCTCTTATTGTGTAAACTTAACAATTATTGAAAACTTACGGGTCCATTTGGTTTCATTTTACACTCTCAACAGTTACAGATCTATAAGGGTCCATTTGGTTACCAACTCTCCATCATATAACTCAACTTCAAACTGTTAGACTCGTTGAAAACATGTTTTTGCTGGTGACTGATATTGTCCCTGTATAATATTTTAATAATAAAATAGATTATTTTGAAAATGTTTGCTTATAACGACATGCCCAAAACAGGGAACAGGTCAGTGTGTGTATGGTTGCAGACAAGACAACACGTGTAAGGTGTGTGTCACATGTCATGATATGGATTTGAGATGCATTCTGCACGGCGCCCGCTGGCCTACTGGTCCAGGCGCATAAACTTAGGCATTGCCACATAGGTATTGATGCCTGCCGGCATCGCCGGGTAGATTCCCTACCAGGGCAACCTTTGCCACAGGTCTTTCCCCGTCTCTCCCCCTATTTCCTGTCAGTCTACTGTCCTATCAATAAAGGCTTGTATGCCAACAAATCTTAAAAAAAGAGATGCATTCTGCGCTGATCAACAATTAAATTAATCTTTAAAAAAGAGTTCCTGAGAGGTGGAGAAAATATGCATAAAATAACTGTATTTGAGGTTAAATGTGAATGCTGGGGGTGGCAATTGCCATCCCCTCGGACCAGGGACGTGCAGAGAGTGTAGAGATGCAGGGACTGAAATTTATGAAAGAGCCTTTTGGTGAAAATATCGAAAATAGCAGACCTCCAAGTCCAAGCTCACAACCCGTCGCGAACTGAACTAAGCATTATCAAGTGAACACTGGAGATGTGGCGTACGGCATGGATTTCTACACAGTGAGGGCAATTCTTTCAACATAAGATGCTGTATTCAAGTTCAGGAGAGTTTGGACAAGGCAATTCTCTTGAATGCTGCCTTCAGGTATGGCATGGAAAGAAGGCATTTGCATTTCTTTCACCATGTGTCTATGTGTGCACTTGCCTGCCTCGGACCCCAAATGACACCCCGCTGAATGTGGTAATGTGAGATACATGGGGAGCAGCAGGTTGACCTGGGACACAACCTACTTTCTTAGAAGGCTTTCAAGGCTTATTTAAGACACTAGGGGCCCTGTTGTTATCCATGCCTTACCCCATATCCCTAAACCTCTATGCCATTTTTGAATATTTTGAAGGATTCTTTTTTTTTTTTAATATATATTTCTAGCTGATCTTCAAGCTCAAAAAGTGTCAATGTAGACCGGCTATTTGAAGTATTTTAAAATGTTTTTCAAAATAGTAACAAAAGGCAAAGAAGTTTAGGATAGGGGGTAAGGCATGGACAAAAATATAGCTGAGTAAGTGATCACATCTAGCTCGCACCACAACACATATACATTGTATACTTCAAGTAGGCTACATATTTATGATCTGTATTCTGTTTTCTCACTCAACAGTAAACAAACCAAACAAAAGTGTATAGCGGGTATCTGCACATTTCTAAAGTGACAATTTAAGGACTTTTTAATACCTCTAAAATGACAAATTAAACATTAGAGACAGAAATTGTTGCGGCGAGGCGTTGTGAGCATGTAGATCTGCTATTTTCACAATAGAACCGTGTTATACAAAATGTAATGCCTCAACTCTTAGTGCTCGTCAGTGTGGGGTGGGGTCCCCAGTTAAAATATGATTATTTTGGGGGTGGCGGCCTGAAAAGGTTGATAACCACTGCCCTAGGGGACACGGGGAGAACATGCAAACTCTCTCTCTCTCTGACCAAAGCAGTCTGCGCAGGTGTCCGGTGAGTGTGGAGAACCCCATGTAGAGCTCGGTCAGGTTCCTGAGGCGCGCCAGCAGCTCCCCGATGGTGGCCAGCAGGTCCTCCTCGTCCGCGCCCAGCCGCCGCACGTCCAGCGCCCCCGCGGGCAGCGTCAGGGACTGCAGCTTGGGCATCTCCACCCTGGACAGCAGCACCTCCAGGTGAGGAGCCTCCAACGGGACGTTGTGCACCATCTCCAGCTGCACCAGGGACAGGGGCGTTATGGGTTAACTAGCAGTGGTTCTCAAACTTTACAATTTCAAGGTCTTCCCTTAAAGGACAACTTTGTTTTTTCATATTTTAGATTGTAATTAGAGAAAAGAAAAGATGAGTGTTAAAATGATTTCATTTACTCCTTTCTATTGTTTTAGCGATTTTGATTACTTTGATTTCAGTGGTTGGGGGCATGCGTGCTAGTGGCTAAATGTCTTTAGAGACACAATAAGCCCATTCCAAAGATGCACCACAATCTTTCATGGGCAGATGTGACTTATGGGGGCTAGTAGTGTTTATTGTGGCTTATTGTGTCTAAAAAGACATATTTAGCCACTTGCACGCATGCCCCCAACCACTGAAATCAAGGTAATTAAAATCGCTAAAACTATAGAAAGAGGTAAATGAACAATCTAAAATATGAACCCTTGTTGTAAAATAAACTAAGTTGTTCTTTAACTCTGACAGTATACACCCATTATGGTCCATTTGGTTCCATTTGTTTACTGTCAGAGTTACAGAATTATAAGGGTCAATTTAGACCCCCCTAAAGCAGAGGTCTTCAACAGGGGGTCCACTCCTCAGAGTTACTACAGGGGGGCCGCCAAATATTTGTGTGATCATGTTTGATCACTTGAACCCTAGCATCCCTATTCTTAGTGGAACATTAGCCAAAAAACAGCAGATCTACAAGCTCACAACGCCTCTGGCTGCGAGGCGTTGTGAGCTTGTAGATCAGCTATTTTTTGGCACAGAGGTTTGGTGTAGAGGGAAAAGAAGAGCAGACTAGTAGGTATTGACAGTTCAAAAGTGGTTAAATATATGAAAATACACTTTAATCCAACCTAGTGAACCTACACAGATGATAGTGCTGTCAAGTCTAAACTGTTTAAGAAATAATCCTTGTACAACACAATTTTAAACGATATGTAGTGCTTCATCTCTCTCAGAGCTAAGGGGTCCTTGGCCTGAAAACGTTGAAGATCCCTGCCCCAAAGGAACCTAGAGAGTCCCTGGAATCTAACTGACTCCTCCCATCTTCTGTTGAATTCGACGAAGGCAGGATGAGTCTGGTTTACGAGGCTACCTGGAATCCACTTTGAGAACCACTGAACTATAGCTAAACAAAATGACTACAACTAGTTCTAGTTAAACCCATTAAACCTGAGGCAGATTCTACGAAATACTGTCTAAAATCAGTTCTTAAACCTTCTTGTGCCAAGGAGGGTTTTTTCAAAAGTTCAAAAATAGCAGGTGTACGAGCTCAAAGAGAACTACTTCTAAATCTTAAAGGGATATTTCACTTTAAAGCAAAACCTTTGGTCATTTATCGTCTACTCAGGCTTTTGGGAGCACCCGGGACAGTTTTTTTATATGTTTCTTGATTCAGTATTTAGATATTTGATATTCATTTTATCAGACACGTCCCCTTCCTATATATACAAACCCATTGTAACTTCAAACTTTTAACCATCAAAAACACCAAAATTTGGTTCTGGTGACTCATATCTGCCCTCATAATATGTGAGAAGGCTGTGTTTTTTGTATTACTTTTTTCATATATTTGTAATATTTTTTGGGGGAAATGCAAAAAATTAAATACAATAAAAGGTTTTATAAAATAAATGAAAAAAGTTATTAAAAAAAACACGGCATTCTCACATAATGGGTTTTTGTATAGGAAAGGGAGTGTCTGTTAAAATGAATATCAAATATCTAAATCCTGAAACGAGCAACGGGGTGCTCCCAAAAGCCTGAGTAGACCATAAAATCTTGTCTTTTAAAGTGAAATATCATTAAAATAAAGACATTTAGAGCCTACTTTTTCCACCACTGCCTAAAAACAAACTAGAAACCCCACTTTAAAAAATGAATCTAAACTAAACAGAAATAGAGGGTATGCGCGTGACATCACTGTTGCTGGAAGTTATGTGGGAACGCAGGCCTCTGAGTGGCAAAAAACTAATTTCTGCCATTGACAGCCCATACATCCAAACAGAAAAGTCCTTTCTGATTGTATTAAACAAAGTTAAACTCACCAACATTGCAGCTGTACTGAAAGCTTGAATTATCCTCTTTCTATCTGCAAAGTTTTTGTTTCATAAAAATCCACCAGAGGCATGTTATGAGCTATGTTCTGTCAAGACATTCTGTGCAGGGGATTATTTTTACAAGTGTCAGAGTTTGGAAGCGTTCGTTTTCAACAACCCAACATCCTGCTGCCTCCTGCATTTAGTGCATTATGTGCAATTTAGAAACAGGTGGTATGCAGGACCGTTGAGTGATTTGCAACTAGCACTTCCAAACTCCAATGCTCCATGCTGCTCAATGTTTTGCCACTCAGTCTAGATTAGGGGGGCAGGTCCCAGTGGACATGCATACCCTCTATTGAAAAAAACAAAAAGAAGAAACAAACTAAGTATAATAACCTTGGTGAGGGACTCCTCCGGCTCGGTCAAGCGCAGGACGTAGAACAGCTGTTTGAGCGCCAGGGAGTCCCCGCGGAAGCCCACGAAGCGCAGCTTGAGCGGGCAGTGGCGCAGCAGCATGAGGGCCTGCACCACCGGGTCGTAGTTGCGCGCCGTCACGAAGCCGTTGAGACGCACGTCCACCGATGTCTGGAAGGCCCACGAGGTGATGTCAGCGGCCTGCGGGGAACATTTATAGGGCTCTCCTGTCACAATTATTATGTGAATCCCAATTAACTATACATATACATACATACATACATACATACATAGTATTACATACATACAAACATACATACATACATACATACACATACATAAAACAAAACTTATTTATTTACCTTTTTATTATTAAAAGGTTAAAGGAGCTATAGTCAACTTTTTCATTGTAGGGCCGACACTTTGTTTACATCCTAGTCTATAGACTAAATGTAAACAAAGCCAAATGACCAAAATTATTATTTTATCATTATTTTACGCTTTTTGTGGTCATTTTTGAATAGAAACACATATATGAAGCTTATTTTTTTTATAAAATATTTTATAATACTCTATAATTACTCTGATAGTAATTATAGAGTGTTGGCAATCAGGAGAGAGTATCCATTAATTTTTTTGTGTTTCAGTTGAAAATTAATGTTCAAGTAAAACACTATGATGGTGACCACAGTCCTGTGTACCTGCATGGCCACCATGGTGTCGTAGCACATCTGTGTGAGCAGCAGGGTCCTTCCCCAGCGGCCCAGCGTGGCTCCACACGGACAGGCCTGGTGCTCTGTGTCCTTCAGGCCCGTCAGGTCCACCACGCCCAGCTTCTTGGCGTACGTGTTGGCGGGGCTCAGCACGTAGTCCTTCAACGGGAAACACACACGTTTCCCGTTTAGATGGGTTGCATCTTAGAGGCAAACCTTTCCAGTGAGAAAATGACTACCAAGGTAATCAAAAATGTCAACCAACTAATTTGTTTCTTGCAGACGGTTGCCCCGCTGATCAATAACAAAACACGGAAGCCTCTAGGAGAAGCACTTATTCTGCCCTCATTGACTACGGAGTCCGCGTATGGTAATGCCATGCCCCAATTGCCTCAAAGTCAAAGCTGTCCAAACAGCCCAGAACAAAATGATTAGGGTCCTGCTTGGCCTTCCTTTTCGGGCCCACCTGGCATAGAGCCCTGCGGGACTCTGGTCAACTAACTATATAGGGTTTAAGTGGTTGAGTGGTTAACTCTGTGTTTTGCAATCCACTCAAAACTTTGACTTCTACTTCTTTATTGATTATAAAACCTAAAATAAAATGGCATTCATTGTCTCATTCGTTATCAAAAGGATGAACTCAAATTTCCATTGCGGTCCTTTCATATATATATATACAGTATATGTGCAAATTGTACTGTGTTGACAGTTACTAAGTAACTTCCGGGTTCAGTAACTCGTCACTTACCTTCAAACCAGTCAGGACGGCCTCCAGGCAGAGGCGGCAGGTGCGGGCGGTGAGGTCCAGGGGGCAGTCGGCCGTGCTGCCCAGCAGCCGCTGCATGTTGATCTCCGGCAGAGGCCAGGTGCGCACCAGGGCGCGCAGCAGCTCCGTCTCCTCGCGCAGGTAGCAGGCCTTGAAGAGCAGCGGGTAGAGGTTGAACGAGACGCAGCAGAGGTTCTCCACGGCGGTGGGGCCGCTTTGGCTGAAACCCTCCGCCGCGAGGAACCTTAGAGACAGCATGGTTCCACGTGAGAACGGCCGCTTCCGATGTTCAGTCCAGAGGCCCCGCGTGTCCACCAAGGCGTTGCTCCACAGCTGAGGGCGCTCACCTAAAAGAACAGCTAAATGCTTCCAAACGCTCAAGTTGAAAATATTTCAGCTCTCTGCAGAGAGCAGACAAAAAGCAACGCTCATGCAGTTCAAAATAGACTTTCAGAGCCCTGTCACACTACTGGCATTATCCAAAAAGTCTGCCGCTCCAATTGTAAACAGGTTCTCGAGGTTGTCAGCTGATGGGTTCTTATTGTTAGCTAATGGTAGTCAGCCACGTAAGCGCCATGTTTTGGCCCTCCTGGTCTTTGTTGACTTCCTCTGTTGCTGTCCTGGTCGCGGTGCAGAGATTGTGGGGGCTGTGTGTGTGTGTGTTGTTTGACTGCGGCTTGACAGGAATGAGGCACAGGCTCTGGTGGCCGGCGCTGCTAGCCAAGCCAGGAGGGTATTTTTAGAAGCAGCTGTCTCATGTCCTTAGCGTGACTCAGACAAGGTGTCGACTTTTGTCACCTTCAGCCAAAGCTTGAGCATGAACCCATCCCACCCCCCATTGAAATGACCTCTTTTTGGGGGCTACTGTCAGGGACGTGCTGGCCATTGGGAAAAGCGGGACAACTCCCAAACAGCCGGTTCATTCCCGGCCATTAGGAAAAAAATTAAAATAAAATGTCTGCCTTCGTTCCATTTTGGGGGCTGGGCTGCCAACAAAGTAAATCGTCACTGTCGGGCATAAACCTCGTATCTCCAAGTTTCAAATTTGTACATTTTTTCGCAAAGCAAAGCCCTGCTTCATCAGACAAGGCTGTCGCACAAAAGTAGTGAAAACAGCAGATCTACAAGCACACAACGCCGTTGTATGCTTGTATACAGTTTAAATCATTTTTAAAATGGTTTTGGACATACAAGGTTTCCACCCGACAATGACGAAATATAACTCATGTAATTGGCCCACTGGCTGAGGGCCTCTACAAGTTACAACTCTTTTTCCCGGGCTGAATCAGGGGCCCAGCATGTCCCTGGCTACTGTAAACAAACACACCAGTAGAGAGAATAACAACACTTACACACACCAGTGATGGAATGTTTTACTTAAGCCTATGGTGAGGCCTTTAGGAGGGCCAGTCAGGAATCAGGGTCCCACTACTCCTGAATTAAATGTCTGGTACTGGGAGTCTGGTGCCAAAACACAGGTCCTGGACCTGGTGAGAGCAGGAGTGGACCTGGTGAGACGTAGGAGGGGCCCGGCCAGGAGTCCACCCACAGAGCCTGGTCCTTCCACGCTCCCTTTGATACAAGTAAAAGTCCAGAATTAAAAATTCACTTGAGTAATAATATAAAAGTATTGGTATCAAGATGTACTGAAATTACAAAAAGCAGAAATACTCATTGTGCGTAAAGTCCCATTTTCCAAGTTCAAAGTGTATAAACAAAAATAAAATATCAGATCTACAAGCTCACAATCCATCGCACCGTGGCACATTGTGAGCTGTGTGAGCAGCTGTAGAAGTAAAGGTATTGAATATTGTGAATACTCCACTAAAGTTAAAATAGAGAAAAAGTTAATAAATACATTATGCGAGTGACAGTGTGATACCAGAGAACAGACGGCTTGTAGTAGTATCCACCGACCGAATGCAAAACATTGTCAGTGGTCGCCTTTGACGACATGCCCAGTGGTTAGGACAAATTATTCTGAAATCTAGACTAAATATACAGTATATATAACAATAATACTAAGAATAATTGCATTTTATATAGCCTACTGTATAAGGGGGTTGTGCAGGATTGTAGGATGTGGGTACATACATATAATTACTTGACATATGCCTTTTCAATTGATGAAAGGATTGAGACGACATGCCAAGTTGAATAGCGGCGAGTCAGTGCATGCGTGTGTGTGTGTGTGTGTGTGTGTGTGCGTGCGTGCGTGTGTGTAAGTGTGTGTGTGTAATTGAGTTACAGTTACAAAGAGGTGCTATTCCTGTCTGGAATGGGGCCACGGTTATTACAGTTGAGCAGACCTGATTTTCAGAACAGGTCTTTGTTGCTAGCTTTCAGTGCAAAGCATGGTCAAATACAAATGAAGACATATTTTTAAGTTTACGATAGTATTGCAACAACTGAGGCAAAACACACGTGGAAGCTTGTAGATCTGCTATAGTGTCTCTTCCTATAGACATTTGTGAAATTCTGTGCTAAATCTTCTCTACTGAAAGATCTCTTGTTGGAGTCCCCACAACATATTTTGAAATGGGGCTCCACCCATTTAGAACGGGTACACATTATTGTGTATCATTATTTTATCTTATCTAACCTGGATAGGCAGAACAGCCTACTCATGAGTCCATATTTTCATTTACAAACAATGCACTGGATGGAGGTGTCTTTTAAAATGGCTTTGATGTCACTTTCTTAGGGGTCACTTCTAAGGCAGGTGGCTTTTTTATTTTTACATCTACTACATCTGCCTCAAGTGAAAGAAGAAAAAAAAACAGATATCCTGTGTTTTTATGACTTCAGGTCTATTTATACGCTGGCAAAAATTGCAGATCTGGATATGAGGTTTCCACTCACTCGACAGCAATGATATTATATTATTAGTTACCCTTTCTGTTACTACTTACTCTATACTCATTCTCTAGCCTTAAAGGAGGCCTACAGACCAAAATAATACCCCCCCTGAATGAGAATGTTTCCCCAGACCTTCTTACCTGGTTAGGTTGATTTGCTTAAAGTGGTAACTTCTTTTTAGTGAAAAGTAACTTTGTCCAATCAGCATGGTAGAGTAGAGTGTGTTTAGCAGCAGTGTGCCAACGGGCCGGTATTCCGACACTAAAACTAACCCTAACTCTACCCCCAACCCTAACCTCAGTATCCTTACCTCAGTAACTAACCTGCCGACGCTAGTCGGAACAGCGGCCCGTCGGGATAGTGAGCGGACCCCGACATGTAGATTGTGTCAAATGTCATGTTGTCTCACCTAGACACAGGGGGGACTGCCCCATAGGTCGAACTCCCGTTGGGTCGAACAGCGTCGGTAGGTTAGATAAATCACCCGCGAGCGTCGGCAGGTTAGATAATCACCCGCGACAGGTTAGGTTTAGGGTTAGTGTTAGGCATAGTTTTACTGAGGTTAGGATTAGGGTTTGGGTTAGAGTTTGGTGGTCGA
Organism: Nannobrachium achirus; assembly: GCF_963921795.1. Taxonomy (NCBI): domain Eukaryota; kingdom Metazoa; phylum Chordata; class Actinopteri; order Myctophiformes; family Myctophidae; genus Nannobrachium; species Nannobrachium achirus. Next base: position 21,722,706 of record NC_137819.1, read on the forward strand.
TCCAAAGGGTGTTCGACCTAATGACATGTTACCCACACAGGATCTGATACGAATGGTCTGACCTGATCAGAGATTCAAGATTCAATTTATCCCAGCAGGCAGACACTGTTAGCTCTGTTAGGTAAACATTTCAGCCATCCATATACTCTGTATACTTGGCCAGTGTTAATTGAAGTCTGTGAATAAAGTCTAATATGTTCACGTTGTTTCAGAAAATCATAGCAGATAACACAATTGATGGAAAAGTGTTCTATGTTTAATACCAAATACAAAAATGACAACCCAATCAATGCTGTGTATGCCATCATATATTCAAAATGTAATTCATACGCCATCACATGGCAGTGTCACTTGGTGAATACAGCTGATATACAAGCTATGCGACGCATTTCAATAGTTTGTAGATCAATTCTATTCGGCACGAGACACTGTCATACCACGGATTACAAATGAAGGCTTTTAACATGCTTAAAATTGTGTCTATTGTGTTTGTGTATAAAAGCTGCAATCTGGCATTGATTTCAAGGAATAAAACATTGTTAACCGATATGTATGTACATATGCCAATACGATAAAACTAGCACACCTGTAGTGACGAGTAGTACTGACCAAAGCTCATGAGCGCAATATCTCCCCTGGAGATATATTGTCTTGAAAAGGGATTTTATCTTGAAGGAGTGGTAGTGGTACAGAAGGTAGGAGGAAGTTTGAATATCCCACACAGGAGACCCCCAGGGCCCAAATCCCAGATTGCAGCTTTAAATGACTAGTTTTCCCAAGCGATACACCTGCTGAATTTTAGACCGTCAACTTGACCGTCAAGTGTATATTACACTTAAAAAACACTTAAACCCTATATACATTCATTGACCGGGGTCCCACAGGGCTCTGTACTAGGTCCGATAGCATTTCCCTCAACACCAAATCTCTCGGGCAAAAATAGCAAATTTACAAGCTACATTTTTACCCCGGAATAGGGACGCTAGGGTTACAGTATGTACAAAATGTCTGTTTGCAACTCAACAAAGTCCAGAATCCCGGGGTCTCGTTAAGTGGTCCCTGCAGGTGATTCTTTGATGGTGATGGCGGGCGTAGGGCCGATGTGCGTCCACACGTAGCCTTTCTCTGGCCGGATGGAGAGCGTCGGGAACGGAGAGCTCCGGGACTTGAAGTACTCGGACGGGGCGTGGCACACAAACTCCAGGTACTCCATCTTTCTGGGGAGATCCTCCTCTGGGCCTAGACATGGAAAATTAATGGTGAAATGGTGCATTCTTATAGCGCCTTTACCAATCAATAAATACGTCAATAAATTGCAACAAGCTCAAACGCTTTTTTGAGTTACTGTATCCTTTTAGTTGACCAGTGAATTGTATTGTCACGACAGGACAAGACAAGACGATGAGTGTGAATCGAACTTGCGTCCTCACGGATCGCAAGTCAAAAATAATTATTACTAAAAAGCTTCCTGCTTAATTCAATTCATATGTGGAAATACTGAAAGGTTTGTTTTTATTAGACATGATCAATATTAAAAAGTTAAGATTCAAACTCGGGTCCTCACAGATCGCACATCGATAAATAATAATGACTAAATAACTAAAGTTCAGAGCCAAGAGGAAGACACGCTGGCCACTATTGAATCCAAATAACTGAAATCAGTCGTGGCAACTGAGACACATAATCCACGAGTCACAGGCTACAGAAAAAGCACCACATTAGTGGTGCTCCCTGCTATTCCTTACCAACAATATAAGTGCCGGGGTCAAAGCCGTCCTTGGGGCTGGCCTGGGTGGGCAGCAGCCAGGTCAGAGCGGCACTCTTCTCACAGTACTGGTCCTGGACGAAGCCTCGGATCTGAGCGTAGTACGACTTTCCATCGTCCTCGTCCGTCACCTTGATCACATCGCCTATCTGATAATACACACCCTGCGGGGTACGGCATGACAGCAAAACACAAACAAAAAAGATAAATTATACACACGCAACATGCTGGTCCGGGGGACCCACAGTGGTATTTTAAGAGTTACGGTTCTGTACCGCTTTAGTTTAGTTCAGCTTTACGTTCGATCCACTTTGAACAATGACCAATGAGACACTATAATGCGTTCTTTTTTGCCAGACCGAAAAGCGGGTAGCTTATCAGAGCCTATTCTTTGTGCATTTTGTTATTTAACAAAAGAGAAACATTTTTGGATCCGTAGCCTAATGTGTATCAAACAGGGCTGTCCTTAAAATTAAATCACTACACCAACTGATATAATACGCTACATCATATCCTAACACAATACATCATATACAAATACTACTGTTGGCTTCAAGATGTCCTGGTCTTTAGCGGTACAGTAGTGCAGAACATAATGCTGTACAGAGAATGATGTCCTTGTGAATCTTGTGGGAAAAGTGGAGATATTTGACTAAATACAAGTTTTCTGTCAGAACATTCAAAGGGATTTGACAAGAGCTGTCCAAAAGTCACAGCACCCATCAATGGGTGAGTACACACAAAGCACTAGAAGTTAGAATGCTGCAGAGATGAATCCCTCGATGTATGGATTATCAGCCATTGTAGGGCTAGAGCAGAACCATAAGGTGTCATGTGGGACCCAGACAGCATCATAAACACTATACCTTGTAAAAAACGGATTCCGCCGTGATGATCGTGGAGACAGATTCCGGTGCTTTGATTGGCTGAAAGAGAGATCACATGAATAAACAGTCATTTTGTGTTTTTTATTAAAACATAAACCTTTAGTTAATAGGAAAACAATTGTGTTGAGTGGGTTATAGTGTCCAGTGACTCACATTTTTCAGTTTAAATATGTGCCTTCTGCCTTTTCCCTTGGTGGACACCTTCTTCTCAGAGGCGGGCGCTTTGTTCCTTGTGCTCCTCAGGCGGGCGGATCTCCTGTGGATCTCCTGTTTGGACTGTGGACAACAGCAGCAGTAGATTAGTCTTAATTTAAATCAGTGGTTCCCAAACCTTTTGGCTCAAGACCCAAAAGAGAAATTAGACATTTGAAAATAGCAGTTCTACAAGCTGTTTATTTATGCAATACTTTTGAAAAATGATGGAATTGCTTTTGAAGCTTTTTTTCTTCTCTTTTTTTGTAACCTTTTATTTAATCTTTAGATTTATTTTAATGTAGAAAACAAAAAAACAGGATATGAACTTGCGGCCCATAAAGATTTGTCAATGAAATAGTGTTTTAATACAATCAGATCGGACTGTTCTGTCTTACGCAAGGAGCTTAAGAGTTTGGGAACGGGGAGGCTCGGGAAGGGGAGAGCCATGCAAACCAGCACAGTGGCTCGCGGGGAGTAGTTGAAGTTGATTGACACAGGCACCTGTCAATCATTCTGACCTCATGAATTATTATTTGTTTTAGGGGCTGTACTTAGGGCTGTGATTGTGTTATAATACACAAACACAGAAATCTTCACTTTTTTTAGCATCTAGTGTTAGCATATTATCACTACAGATATGCTCTAAAAGTGTGAAAAACGTATTTTTTCACTGCATCTTTAAGTTCATGGAGTGTGTACCGCCGCCGTTTCGACCAACCTGCTTCCCCCCTCCTCCTCCTCCCCCTCCGTTGTTCTGCAGGGTGACGGAGGCGGCGGTCTGTCCCGCGGACCCCCCGCCCGTCTTCCCCGTGCAGTTGTTGCACAGGATCTCCCCCTGGGCTCCCTTCTTCCACATGGACGAGGAGGTGGTCTTGCAGACCGCACAGCACGGCTTCAAACCCAGTGGCATGGCGCTTCAACACGCGTCGCTCCCGGTGAGGATTACACTACCTGTTAAAACAATCCAGCGTGACTTATCATAGAATGCAGGGAAGACAGTGCAAACTAGAAGCAGTGCTCTTCCGAGCACAGGTCTCCACCAGGCCACACAAATCGGCCTGTTATAGCGCCACCATGAGGCTGATTTAAAAAATGTGGGGCAGAGGTTCTGAATTAGCATCCAGGGAGTGTGTGTGCTCAGTTTGGCAGCGATCGGGCCAACGGCGCCGGAGATTAGCTGGTAACAACCAGGCCACACAAATCGGCCTGTTATAGCGCCACCATGAGGCTGATTTGAAAAATGTGGGGCAGAGGTTCTAGATTGGCATCCAGGGAGTGTGTGTGCTCAGTTTGGCAGCGATCGGGCCAACGGTGACTGAGATTAGCTGTTCACAAACTGCGAGGACGCACGCACGGACGCACGGACGGACGGAGGGGAAAACATACTCTCCCTCAGCCTTCGGCTGGTGGAGACAATAGACTAGTTTGCAAATCCCGCCCCATTCTGCCCTGTTACTATGATGGGACATTTTCCCTGGGCAGATTGTTTTTTTAGTGGCAGTGAATGGGATTTTTTTATGTTTTCATAGCCTCATTACAGCTATATAAAGTACCAAAGGAAAAACATCTAGGTGATATTAATAAAAAGGGAAGACAAAGGTACAGTAGTTACATTGCAAAACAGGGGGTTTTCCCGAAAATATATGTTTTAATGTGTTTAATCCCAGTGGGACAGAATCACTATTGCAGATTCTTTTATAGTGGAAGTGGATGGGATTTTTTTTGGTTCATAGCCTCATTACAGCTATATAAAGTACCAAAAAAAACACATCTACGTGATATTAATAAAAAGGGAAGAAAAGGGTACAGTAATTACATAGCAAAACAGTAGTTTCCCCCCGAAAATATATGTTTTAATTAGTTTAATCCTCTGGATCAGAGAGAGAATAGAAATAGCAATAGAAAGCGCATTGAATCTTGGGTAGGAAGAGGAGAACTATAATCTGTTCTCCTCACATACACGTAATTCTGCCCATTTAAAATATATGTACCCAATCGTAACTAGTTAGACCATTCATAAGCCAAGGTCCATGTGAACTAGTTTGTTGAAGCTTATTCATTATGATGAGCGAGATCGCCCCCTACTGCCGCGGCCGTACCAGGCGATTGCCGTGCTCCGCACTGCGGACAGTTTTTGAAAGGCTGAAGCAACATTCTCCACTGCACAAACTCCACCCCCGATAGCAAAAAGTGAATGTTTTTTCTGGTTGGCCAGTCAGGGAGTCTCAGGGACCAATCAGAAGGCTGACAAAAGGTCTATTACAACATCGATGTAACAATCTGTACATTGAAATGTTAGGATAGCTGTTCATTGGGGTTTGATTGATTGATTGAAGAATATATTGGAAGGTTGCATAGGAAAAAGTACAGTTTCATGACAGTACAAATCACTGGTACAAGGTCAACTAAAAGGAGATCCTAGTAGGCTTTTCGGGCTTATTTACACAGGAACCACTTTATCATGTATCTCATGTAATGAGATACATAAGTTTGAGTTTAAAATAGGTCCAGAAAATGGATGAAGAATACACAAAATGAACAAACTTTTTTTAGGGAATTCCTATTGCAAACGTCTAATACATGTTCCAATCAATCAATCAATCAATCAATCAATCAATCAATCAGTCAAACAATCCTCAACATGCTAGTTGTGTGACCACCAGGGGTCCTTGAGCTGGTTCCAACCAGGAGGTTCCCAAATATACTATTGGTAGTTAGGAGGATGACCACATAGTCCGGGAAAAATGGGGGTGAACGTGGATTCGCCTGTAAAAGTTTTTTTCTCAACTGATTCTTGTAGCTTGGGGTCACCTCTTAAGGATTCAAGAGGATGACCAGTGATATCCATTGAGCATTTTTTATTATTAACCCCTTAATGCCTGAAACATGGGCTCCCATTGACTTTCTATACAGGAGGAAAATACCCAGAAAAAGATTATTTTTCGGGGTATTTAAGGAGGATCTGAGGGGTCTAACTAGGGGTTTGTCATGATGCTGAATCCATTGCAGGCATTTGTTTTGCACAAAAAACATTCCGTGGGCTAGAAATAGCCTCAGAAAACAATACACGTATGGGTGAGTATTCATGTTAGTCGGAGGCCTTAGGGTTTTTTTTCTCGTGCTAATCAGTCTAAAAGTGCAAAATTTTGCACAGATGTAGCTCAGGGCATGCTCTAATGATTTAGCTAGGTCGGCGACCTTCGGGGTCACCACAACATCCACAAAACTCTGAAAAGTGATGACTCATCACTTTTCATCACTAAAGTCGATGGGAGCCCAACTTGATTTGGCCGCTGTGGCGACCCCGAATGTCGCAGACTCGGGCGCCCTAGCGAAATCATTAGAGCAAGCCCTGAGCTACATCTGTGCAAAATTTTGCACTTTTAGACTGATTAGCACGAGAAAAAAAACCCTAAGGCCTCCGACTAACATGAATACTCACCCATACGTGTATTGTTTTCTGAGGCTATTTCTAGCCCACGGAATGTTTTTTGTGCAAAACAAATGCCTGCAATGGATTCAGCATCATGACAAACCCTTAGTTTGACCCCTCAGATCCTCCTTAAATACCCCGAAAAATAATCTTTTTCTGGGTATTTTCCTCCTGTATAGAAAGTCAATGGGAGCCCATGTTTCAGGCATTAAGGGATTAATAATAAAAAATGCTCAATGGATATCACTGGTCATCCTCTTGAATCCTTAAGCGGTGACCCCAAGCTACAAGAATCAGTTGAGAAAAAAACTTTTACCGACGAAACCACGTTCAGCCAAAAATCACCGTTTTTTCCCGGACTAACATGGATCCTTGCAGCTATGTAATCTGGGGGTACAAATTGAACCAAATGGACCCATGCACTCATGCAGGTCTGTAATTCAAGACAGTGTACAAAAAATGGAACCAGACACATTTACGCACAGTTCAAATAACACTATGGACTTTACAGCATAGATTGGGGTCCCAGAGGCAAAAATGCAATCAAATCCATGGCATATCAAACTTGGGGTCCTTGGAAAAAAGAAGAAAATAAAAACGGTTTTCAGAATCACTGATATAGGAATTTTAGGGACTACAATGGTGTCGCTCTCCAAAAGAAATCTACCTACATGAATAACAAGCTATCATCAACGCTTCGGGACCCACTGGTAGCTTGCAGGATCGCTTCTTTTCAGCGAGCGAGACCAAGAAGTGCACAGATTCAGGTTTAAGACAGTATATTGTTGTTAGATGGTTCATAAAGTCAACATACAAACCGCTGCTGCGTTCTTCTGTTGTTGTTGTTGTTGTCTCTGCGGCGACGGCGCTTCCGGGCTCGTCTTCTTCTGCGGTGATGTGTTGTGGTGCGCCACCCTCGTGTCGGAATGGTACTGTTTCTTGTGCACATAAAAATTGGCAATAAATTATCTTTTAGTGTTTCTCAAACTTTCAAATATAAAGGTCTCCCCTTAACTTAAAAAAATAATAATAAAAATAAAAAAAACGTTGGTCATTTTATCAGCCAATCGTGCTTTTGTGTCCACCCTGGACAGAGTTTAAGTTGCTAGATTCAGTATTTAGATAGATACACACTGGTATTTGCCTATATTTAGCTCTAATGTTATGTACCTATAAGATTTAACATTAAACCCTGAATGGTGTTGAACTGTGAACATAACCTTTCATTATTACAGTTTCTCATTACATCTTCTAAATCCCTGAGAAGTAGGCTACATTCACCTATGGCATTGGGATTTCTGGATTAATTTAAAATCCTATAGCATGCAAATGCATGCATACAGTATATAGACTGTAAAAGGTATAGCTATGCAATTCAATTTCCCTTTTTTCCAATTCAAAAGTTATTTATTGGCATGATGAGAATATATGTTTACTTTGCCAAAGCAAGTGTCAAAATGGCTTACAATAAAAACAATGCAATTATTATGCGAGAATGCTTTGTTGCCAACATTTTAAAAATAAAAAGCCATAAACAGCTTGCGTGCATGGATTTTATGGGCAGTTTCAAGTTCCCCTTTGTTCCAATAGGAGGCGTTTTCAGCATTGAAAACCTGGAATTGTGTTTAGGCTATGTCTCCAAAGACACGCCTCGTTCTTACATTAATATCTTCAGCAAAAAAACGAGCACAATTCAACCCACTTTAAATAGATTCATGAATTAAAAAAAACTGCATAAAAGTGTGCACAACAGGCACTTGCACACATAGACATCAAAGGGGGCTTTTATTCGTCTTTAAAAAGTTCCCTCTCCAGACCATGAATGCAGTTTCTATTTCGAATATGGTGAAAGAAATGCCCTCGTTCGACTATGGTGAAAGAAATGCCCTCTTTCGACTATGGTGAAAGAAATGCCCTTTCCATGCCATACCTGAAGGCAGAATTCAAGAGAATTGCCATCCAAACTCTCCTGAACTGTAGGAAGCATGTAGGAAATCTAGGAAACTAAAAATTATGGGACCCATAAAAATGTGTCTGTGACCCACAAATGGGTCCCGACACCAGTGTTTGGGAACCAGTGCTGTATACTACAGTATTGCAGGTGAAATACCACTTTTGAACCAGCGAGGGGCAGCAGAGCCGCCGATCCGGAAGAGAATTAAGAAGAAGAAGGAGGAGAACCAAAACAATAGAGGTCCGTGAAATGAGCAGAAAGAACGTTTCCGGTCTGGGCGCTAGCAGAAATAAGCCAGGCTCCAGCCTTCAAAATAAAAGTGCAGTAAATAATGTATATTTAAAAGACACAAATGTATTTAAAAGATGAGTATATGATGTATGTCTCTATACTAGTGTACTTCTAATTGTCCTAACACATTTTCCAGGTTCTTTCAGATTGAAATTCGTGGAATGCGAGCTATTAAAGGCCACTTAACAAAATTAATTCCATTCCAATTCAATTCGTTCTACTGTAATCCCATAAAATAGCTATCATAGGCTAGAGCAGGGGTTTATCTGTTTATTTTGACAGGACAGATGCAAAGTATGGTAGGCTACTATATTAATGTAATTAATGAAAATATACCTGTAACAACTCACCATAAAAGTGCTATATAAAAATACTCTGTTGCAAGTAAAAGTCACAGAATTCAAAATATACTTGAGTAAAAGTACAAAAGTATTGGCATTAAAATGTACTTAAAGTATCAAAAGTAAAAGTAGGACTACTCATTGTGCAGAATTCCCATTTCAAGTTTTCAAATGTTTAAATAAATATCTTTTGAAAATAGCAGATCTACAAGCACACAATGCGTTGCATCACAACTCATTGTGAGCCTGTAGATCTGTTATTTTCAAATTAAAATTGAGTACAAAAAGTGCCGTTTTCAGAATCTAATTGGCCCTGGACAGCAGACGTCTATTTGTGTCGGCACTTTGGACACATGCACGCGGGGAGATCTGCTCTGCCACACTGCACTCTCCGCTAAGCGGGAGAGGTGTAAAATCTATTTCTGTTGGCTTTCCAGTGCAGCCACTTGCTCAAAAAAGTTGACATTTTCAGACATTTCCAAACTCTAGTTGGCGCTGGAGAGCAGACGGCTCGCTGCGTCGGCACTTTGAACACACGCACGCGTTCGGGGAGACCTCCTCTATCACACCACACTCTCCGCTAAGCGGGAGAGGTGTAAAATCTATTTCTGTTGATTTTCCAGTGCAGCCACCTGTTCAAAAAAGTGACATTTTCAGACATTTTCAAACTCTAGTTGGCGCTGGAGAGCAGACGGCTCGCTGCGTCGGCACTTTGAACACACGCACGCGTTCGGGGAGACCTCCTCTATCATGCCACACTCTCCGCTAAGCGGGAGAGGTGTAAAATCTATTTCTGTTGGCTTTCCAGTGCACTGCAGCCACCTGCTCAAAAAAGTTGACATTTTCAGACATTTTCAAACTCTAGTTGGCGCTGGAGAGCAGACGGCTCGCTGCGTTTATACAAGCTTCCATTTATACAAGTTTGACATATTTTGGAGAATTCCATGTAATATTTTGAAATTGAACTCTGCCAATTTTCTATCTGGAGATAAAACGACCGCTTTGCCTACCCAGGACGGAGATGCGAGAGATTAGGAAAATCTTTTGTACCGGCTGCCCTTAAGCTGTACAACGAGACACATAACGGACGAATGAAAAGGACTTCCTTCCTAACTTAGACTGACGGAACTATTGCTGTATTGACTTTGACCTCTAAGGACCTTCCAGGGAGAGTGCTCATGTGCGTCTTGCGGTGACACGCTGCCTAGTTTCTTCTGCTCTGAGCTGTTTCTGTTGTTTTTTTCGCACTGTTTTTCGACATTGCACTATTAGGTTGTGTTGGTAGTTTCTGAGTATGTGTCTTGTTTAACAATGACAGTGAGATACTTGTTGCACTAACTAGCATTGACTGCTTTGGTCTTTTTTTGTAAGACACTTTATGTATATATACTTATATTTAATTCGCCCACTCTATTGATGCACCTTCTCTTTTTTGGTACTGTACTGCTCTTGTTTTTACTCTTATCTTTTTTCCTACTTCTCTGTAACTTTGTAAATAACTGTATACTGCTGTGCTACAACTGGACAACTAAATTTCCCCCTTGGGATAATAAAGGTATCTATCTATCTATCTAGTTTTATAGTTTGTAGCCGCCATACGTTACTCCACATGATGTTTGCTCAACTAGTACAGCTTCCCAATATGCCTGCATATATGATGTACCTGAATCCAAAACTCCAGAGGAGTATTCCAAGATAGGACAAACACATGAAAAGAAACATTTGCAAGTCGTTTTAATTTCCATCAATAAATACTCATCTCATTCTCATTCTCATTTCCACTTATTATCCCTACTCACAGCTTTTTGCCTTTGCCAAGTAAAAACGTCACTTTTTGCGAATGGCTGCACTGGAAAGCCAACAGAAATAGATTTTACACCTCTCCCGCTTAGCGGAGAGTGTGGTGTGATAGAGGAGGTCTCCCCGAACGCGTGTGTGTGTTCAAAGTGCCGACGCAGCGAGCCGTCTGCTGTCCAGCGCCAACTAGAGTTTGAAAATGTCTGAAATGTTCAACTTTTTTGAGCAGGTGGCTGCACTGGAAAGCCAACAGAAATAGATTTTACACCTCTCCCGCTTAGCGGAGAGTGTGGTGTGATAGAGGAGGTCTCCCCGAACACGTGCGTGTGTTCAAAGTGCCGACGCAGCGAGCCGTCTGCTCTCCAGTGCCAACTAGAGTCTGAAAATGTCTGAAAATGACACCTTTTGAACGGGTGGCTGCACTGGAAAGCCAACAGAAATAGATTTTACACCTCTCCCGCTTAGCGGAGAGTGTGGTGTGATAGAGGAGGTCTCCCCGAACGCGTGCGTGTGTTCAAAGTGCCGACGCAGCGAGCCGTCTGCTCTCCAGCGCCAACTAGAGTTTGAAAATATCTGAAAATGTCACTTTTGAACGGGTGGCTGCACTGGAAAGCCAACAGAAATAGATTTTACGCCTCTCCTGCTTAGCGGAGAGTGTGGTGTGATAGAGGAGGTCTCCCCGAACGCGTGAGTGTGTTCAAAGTGCCGACGCAGCGAGCCGCCTGCTCTCCAGCGCCAACTAGAGTTTGAAAATGTCTGAAAATGTCACTTTTTTGAGCGGGTGGCTGCACTGGAAAGCCAACAGAAATAGATTTTACACCTCTCCCGCTTAGCGGAGAGTGTGGCGTGATAGAGGAGGTCTCCCCGAACGTGTCCGTGTGTTCAAAGTGCCGACGCAGCGAGCCGTCTGCTGTCCAGCGCCAACTAGAGTTTGAAAATGTCTGAAATGTCAACTTTTTTGAGCAGATGGCTGCACTGGAAAGCCAACAGAAATAGATTTTACACCTCTCCCGCTTAGCGGAGAGTGTGGTGTGATAGAGGAGGTCTCCCCGAACACGTGCGTGTGTTCAAAGTGCCGACGCAGCGAGCCGTCTGCTCTCCAGTGCCAACTAGAGTCTGAAAATGTCTGAAAATGACACCTTTTGAACGGGTGGCTGCACTGGAAAGCCAACAGAAATAGATTTTACACCTCTCCCGCTTAGCGGAGAGTGTGGTGTGATAGAGGAGGTCTCCCCGAACGCGTGCGTGTGTTCAAAGTGCCGACGCAGCGAGCCGTCTGCTCTCCAGCGCCAACTAGAGTTTGAAAATATCTGAAAATGTCACTTTTGAACGGGTGGCTGCACTGGAAAGCCAACAGAAATAGATTTTACGCCTCTCCTGCTTAGCGGAGAGTGTGGTGTGATAGAGGAGGTCTCCCCGAACGCGTGAGTGTGTTCAAAGTGCCGACGCAGCGAGCCGCCTGCTCTCCAGCGCCAACTAGAGTTTGAAAATGTCTGAAAATGTCACTTTTTTGAGCGGGTGGCTGCACTGGAAAGCCAACAGAAATAGATTTTACACCTCTCCCGCTTAGCGGAGAGTGTGGCGTGATAGAGGAGGTCTCCCCGAACGTGTCCGTGTGTTCAAAGTGCCGACGCAGCGAGCCGTCTGCTGTCCAGCGCCAACTAGAGTTTGAAAATGTCTGAAATGTCAACTTTTTTGAGCAGATGGCTGCACTGGAAAGCCAACAGAAATAGATTTTACACCTCTCCCGCTTAGCGGAGAGTGTGGTGTGATAGAGGAGGTCTCCCCGAACACGTGCGTGTGTTCAAAGTGCCGACGCAGCGAGCCGTCTGCTCTCCAGTGCCAACTAGAGTCTGAAAATGTCTGAAAATGACACCTTTTGAACGGGTGGCTGCACTGGAAAGCCAACAGAAATAGATTTTACACCTCTCCCGCTTAGCGGAGAGTGTGGTGTGATAGAGGAGGTCTCCCCGAACGCGTGCGTGTGTTCAAAGTGCCGACGCAGCGAGCCGTCTGCTCTCCAGCGCCAACTAGAGTTTGAAAATATCTGAAAATGTCACTTTTGAACGGGTGGCTGCACTGGAAAGCCAACAGAAATAGATTTTACGCCTCTCCTGCTTAGCGGAGAGTGTGGTGTGATAGAGGAGGTCTCCCCGAACGCGTGAGTGTGTTCAAAGTGCCGACGCAGCGAGCCGCCTGCTCTCCAGCGCCAACTAGAGTTTGAAAATGTCTGAAAATGTCACTTTTTTGAGCGGGTGGCTGCACTGGAAAGCCAACAGAAATAGATTTTACACCTCTCCCGCTTAGCGGAGAGTGTGGCGTGATAGAGGAGGTCTCCCCGAACGTGTCCGTGTGTTCAAAGTGCCGACGCAGCGAGCCGTCTGCTGTCCAGCGCCAACTAGAGTTTGAAAATGTCTGAAATGTCAACTTTTTTGAGCAGATGGCTGCACTGGAAAGCCAACAGAAATAGATTTTACACCTCTCCCGCTTAGCGGAGAGTGTGGTGTGATAGAGGAGGTCTCCCCGAACACGTGCGTGTGTTCAAAGTGCCGACGCAGCGAGCCGTCTGCTCTCCAGTGCCAACTAGAGTCTGAAAATGTCTGAAAATGACACCTTTTGAACGGGTGGCTGCACTGGAAAGCCAACAGAAATAGATTTTACACCTCTCCCGCTTAGCGGAGAGTGTGGTGTGATAGAGGAGGTCTCCCCGAACGCGTGCGTGTGTTCAAAGTGCCGACGCAGCGAGCCGTCTGCTCTCCAGCGCCAACTAGAGTTTGAAAATATCTGAAAATGTCACTTTTTGAACGGGTGGCTGCACTGGAAAGCCAACAGAAATAGATTTTACGCCTCTCCTGCTTAGCGGAGAGTGTGGTGTGATAGAGGAGCCGCCTGCTGTCCAGAGTCAAATTTGTAAAGGCTATGCACTCCAGTGCACAGCATTTATCCATTTATCATGTTTTTATGTTATTAAAATCTTTCTTTTTTACACAGAAACCTAATTTGCATTTTGTAGGTTCGTTTAGATACTTAATCTATATTTTTAACGTCCATATTATGGCAAAAGTTATCCGTTTTCAACGTTTTTCAATGGCTTTAGGGGTACTCTTATTCTGAAGAGATCGGCGCCGGAAGCCTTATTTCTGCTAACGCTATTTCTGCTCATTTCACATAGGCAAACAATAGAAGCGGCGCGTTAGAGCAGCAACACAACAGTGAGCGCTGCGAGTTGTCAAGAAGAAATAATCCAAACACAACCTTGTGGCCGATGAAGATGTCCGAGAAGCACTCCTCCTCCTCCTCCTCCGACAAGGAGCTCTCCTCGCCTCCCTCCACCTCCTCCAGCAGGACCAGCATCTCTCTGCCCATCTCCAGAGTCAGGCTGATCATGAAGAGCTCCCCCGACGTGTCCAACATCAACCAGGAGGCTCTGTTCCTCACCACCAAGGCCACGGTGAGGAGGGTCGATCAGTGGTTGTGGTGGGGTGGGGGGAAGTGCTCAAATGTAAAGTACGCAAAACTACTTGAGTAAAAGAAATGGGGACCGTACCTATGTTCCCCAGGTTCTATGTTCCCCACTTTCTTACCACCTAAACCTACCCCTAACCATAACCATAACCTCACTAAAACTAATGCTGTGAGGTGGGGAACATAGAGCGGGGAACATAGAACATGGGGAACATAGGGTGGACCCCAAGAAATGGACAGACTCTGTCCCTTTGTGTTTGGAATTTGAAGGTCTCCCCTTAATTTTTGACAGGTCCATTTGGTTCCATTTGTACACTTTCTGTCAGGCTAAGGGTCGATCTAGACCCCCATAAAGGAACCTAGAGAGTCCCTGAAATCCACTTTGAGAACCACTGGGGCAGAGTAGGCCTACTCGACCCCAGTACTTGAGTAAGAGTATCTAGAGTAGTACTCCTGGTCAAATTTACTCCACTACAAGTAAAAGTAGCTCAGTCAAAATGTTACTCAAGTAAGAGTGAAAAAAGTACTTGCTTTAAACGCTCAAGAGTACATACTTTTAAATACATAATAAAGTGCAAGTAAAAGTAAGAGTACAGTTCTTATTTTTCACATAAATAAATTACTGTAATTCCTTTCACAATGAAATTATAGGACCTAACTCTTGTTCAGAGAAGCAACTGAAACCACCTGCACTGAATGCGCTGATGTGCTTGCTTGTATTACCTCTACTTTATAAAAACACAAATGACTGAGGAACCAGAACTATACACTCCCTTCTAAAAAAACAAACAAACAATGAAGCTTGCACAAAAACCACTTGCATCCACTTCTTTGCACCTGTAAACCTGTGATGTGACAATAAGGTTGATTCTGACTGTCTTGTCGTTGTTGTTTTAACAGGAGCTGTTTGTCCAGCATCTGGCTATGTCCTCATTTAAGAACGGCTCAGGCACAGAAACCAACACCCTGGCCTACTGTGACCTGGCCACCGCTGCCGAGGAGAACGACACCTTCCAGTTCCTCACAGGTGTGACATTCAGCCAGTGTTGGGTTTGCTCTTTTGAATAAATATGCAGTATATCACTCTCAAACTTTTACATTTCAAGGTTTCCCCTTAAACTCTGACAGTGTACAAATGGAACCATATGGACCCGTTGTACACTGTTATAGTTACAGACTTGTATGGGTCAATTTAGACCCCCTAAAGGAACCCACAAGAATCCACTTTGAGAATCACTGCAGTATATTAATGGCATTTCTGTTTTCGCTTTACTTTACATTGTGTGGAAACAGCCGATCTACGTTTCGAGGTGTTTTGTGAGCTTGCCTGATCTGCTGTGTTTTGGTTTTCCCCAGAATATACTGTAGATGCTGGGGTTTAAATGGTTAATCAATTTTTTTTTAAATGTTTAAGTACCCCCACATTGATATGTATTTGGCTCCGTTATGTGATCATAATTTGTGCCAGCGACCCTCATAAGTGAAAATATGTGTAAAAAAAAAGATTCCACTCTATTCCACAATTTGTCTAGATTTGAAATTTTGTTATTGACATATTTAGGCTTTTTTTTCAATATAAAGTATAGATGTGATTAAAGTTGTTATTTATTTCGATGGTAAATTAACTAATATACCCCCTCTGGAACCTCCCCAAGGAACCCCCGAGTTTGAGAACCAACGCTTTGTTTTCATTGCATTGTCTTCAATCCTTTTCAACTGGCAGACATCCTCCCCAAGAAGATCTTGGCCAGCGAGTACCTGAAGAGCCTGGAGCAGATGCAGGAAGAGGACGCAGACTTCTGAAGAGCACGCCGGCCGCCATCCCGTCACTAAACGCCACATGGGTCCGTCGTCGTGTACCCGGTAGCGAGAAGTGGCGGGTGGAAGAAACCCCACATAGCAGAGGTGGTGGTTCGAGGCTGCGTGAAAATGACCGCGACGCAAACGGCAGGACTCTACCCGGGACAAACTTTCTCCCAAAGCCATTTACATGAACTGGGTCAATTTATGCTTTGAGCGATGAGTGTCGGAACGGCGCATCGCGCTACACGTCTCATCGGTGGACTACGTATATACTTGAGTATAAAGTACAAATTGCAAAGCGTTCAACAAATATTAGAATAGCAGATCTACGTGGACAAGCTCGCAATGTGCTGCTCTGTGACATGTATGCTTGTAGATATGCTATTAATTCATAATTTACTTTTTTCCATGCAGTCAAAATACAATATTTCTTTTTGAAATGTGGGGTAAAATGGATGTGCTTAAAAACAAAACCGAAACAAACAAACAAAAAAAAACAGCAACACTCAAATGTACTTAAGTATAGTAGGCTACTCAAGTGAATGCACTTCGTTCAGAGTTTTGAGCGTCCATACTCGTCTGTGGAAGTGAATGTAGTTTCTCATGTGATAAAGGAACTTACTCTACCTTCCCATCCAGTCAACATCTCATGAAGGCGCCTGTGACCGGTCATTCTGTAACAGAGGTATGCGGCACATTTCTGACGTTTTTGGCGCCACTTTCATCGCGCGGCGTGTCATTTAGCACTTGTCACGCAAAGCATAAATTGACCTTTAGGCGATACCAAGAGGTTCAAAGCAACATCACTGCAATTTGGCATAGTGATATCTACAGTAGCTACCGCCAAATTTTGGAAAGAAACTTCGTCAAAATCTAATTTGACAATATTCTTGACCAAATACCTCTAGCAATATTCTAACGATATTGTGCGGATGATTATTGGTATGTTCACACAATATTTACACAGTGACATATTTGATAAATAATACCAATCAGGAATGCCTCTACATACAATAAGTAAGCGGCTAAAGGCATTAGGAAAATACTAGAACAGCTAGAACAATCATGTAAGTTCCCGAAAATGACATCGCTTTACTGCAATGCAGCCTTTTAAAAGGAAAGGAAAAGAGAACGCCTATGTCACATCACGGTATTTAACAATACCATATCCAAAATGTTGACAATATCTAGATAAAATAAATAGAAACATTCCTAGTATCTTAATAACAACATCAATATAATATAGTCGAAAGTTTGACTTCCCAAAGAAAATAAGTGAGTGTAGGCTACAGTACTGTTTTTACTAGTAAAGCGACACAAAAAAAAAAGTATTTTAGGTGTTTATGCTGAAGCTTTAGGGCATAGTGTGTTTTACTTGCCTGGCTTGTTCGTTCGGAGAGTGGTTTTATTTTGAAGCAGTATGGAGTGTTCCTCCACAGTGGCTTCAGTTCAGCAAAAGCTAGGGTATGGCAAAGATGAGAGTCCTCATGGAAAAGAGGCATTACATTTTGTATAACACTGTTTTATTGTGAAAATAGCATATCTAGCGCGAGGCGTTGTGAGCATGTAGATCAGCTATTTTCACAATGTCTGAAAAAAGCGATTTCTGGGATTTTTACCCAGGTTTCTACGGTTTCTTGGGCTGGATATGGCAGCCTGGAACGGTTGTTCAAGTGCAGCTAAACTTGGCATGTTAGTAAACATGCCACAATTAACAATAATGCATTGCACCTGTGCAGCTGACCTGCGGAACCTGGTAATATACCATTTTGTCAAGATGGGGAGAATACAAGTCAGGAGAATATAATTATAATACCTTGTTAAGGCGATCATTTTGTTAAAATTTGCATTTGTAGTTATTTTACTGTAATTTAACAACATAATAACCAGTACAGACAGACAAAAGACATTCAAGGATTTATATTTAAAAGTAACTTTTATTCTCCCCCCTGGACCCAGGGTATGGCAGCTGCATACCCCTGCCATACCCAGTTGACGCCCCTCTTCCTCCACCTATCAGCCTGGTGGAATGAATCCTTCATGACGCTTTTTTTGAGTGCACTGCCTTAAAGGGATAGTTCACCCCCAAAATGACTTTTGTTCTATCGATTACTCACCCCATTAGTCCATGGGCCATACGAGTTGTCGGTATCAAAAAGGTGGCAAAGGTTACCATGCATTTTTGAAAAGCTCTATATCTGTAGATTATATTTTGATATGATAACCCTTTCTTAGACACAGCTAAATTGGTGTTATCAGTCTCTAGAGTTGGTGTCCCATTAACTTTACATTACAGGGAAACAAAGCTAAAAATTAATCTGCTTTAAGTAGCATAAGAGGGGTCAAACTAGGTGGTTTTCATGATGCTGAATCCATTGCAAGCATCTGTTTTGCACGAAAAACATTCCTGGGGCTAAAACAGCCCCCACAAAAGTGTGAAAAGTGATGACTCATCACTTTTCATCACTAAACCATAGTCTTGTGGGACAGTTTTTAGCCCAAGGAATGTTTTTTGTGCAAAACAGATGCTTGCAATGGATTCAGCATCATGAAAACCCCTAGTTTGACCCCTCATATGCTACTTAAAGCAGATAAATTTTTTGCTTTTTTTTCCTGTAATGTAAAGTTAATGGGACAACAAATCTAGTGGCTGATAACACCAATTTAGCTGTGTCTAAGAAAGGGTTATCATACCAAAATATAATCTACAGATATAGAGCTTTTATAAAATGCATGGTAACCTTTGCCACCTTTTTGATACCGACAACTCGTATGGCCCATGGACTACATGGAGACTTGAATGCATGCATATTTTAGCTTTAGGGTTAAGCCAATACTTTGAGGAGACTCTTTGTGTCTCCATAGGGAACAAAGCAGGCTCTTTGTATCTCCATAGGGAACGACTGCTGCTGATCATCAAATTATTGGCTTAGGAATGCGACAAAAACTAAAACAAATATCCATGAATTCAAGTTTCCCTGTGGTGAATAATCGATAGGGGGAAAAAAAGTTTTTTTTGGGGCGTTGAACTATCCCTTTTAAAAGGAGCACTTCACCCTTCCTTCAACCGTATCTTCACTGGACCTCACTTATGTTATCTTTACTGATTTTCTCACAATTTATCATCTGCTAACATCATCGATGAGTGTTCCAAGCAAATAGAAACTACAGCCTGGCGCTTCCTAGAAAGTTAGCATACCGATCATTTATAAGTTTACAACGTGTTGTGACACGGACACTTGTAGGTCTGGTACTTTCACTGTTTTTGAAATAAGCGCTTGAAGTGTCGTGAAACCGTGGGCTGATTTAAACTTGGTTTCCCATTTCTGGTTTAAAACATGGTAGTTTAGAAGTAGCCTACGCATCGCAGCTGCAAATCGTACACAGCTGTTATTCATTTGATTGCAGCTGTGTTGCTTGCGTCACCGTGTCCTATAAGGCCTGCCTTATTGCAGACCGCCATGTTTTTACCCTGCATGCTGTAGTTTTCTAGACAGTTTCGAACCTGATCTGGAAAACTAACTATAAAACCGGGCTAGGGTTTCATTCTTGGCTGGTGGGTACGCTTTTTGTTGTTGTTTGAAAACCATGTTTTCAAAACCCATGCTCTCATTTAAATGTTTTACCCTGATCATGCTCACACAATATGTGAAAATAACAGGATTTCTCTCTGCTTTAGCTTTTCTTAGTTTTAAAATGCTGTTGTTTGTTGCAGCTAAGCTGCAGTTGACAGTACTACAAGCAAGCAGTTAATGGACTTCAATAGTATTTCTTATTATTTTAACTACTCTTAAGTTACTGTGAGTATCTGCACTGTGTTGGAAGATGCAAACAACCACTGCTCTGAATAGATGTGAATATTTGAAGTTGTAAACAAGTCTGGCTGTTTCACAATAAAGACTTAAAACCTCATCATGCTGTAGTTCACCTATTTTACACCACAAGCATCTAAGATATTACAGCAAGACTTTAACATTGAAGGACTGACCCTCCTTTATCACGATGCTGTTGAAGGAGGTGATATAGTTTTCTCTTTTGTTAAAATGAAGTGTTATGAAGTCATTACTATAGAGCCGTGGTTCCCAAACCTTTTAGCCTGTGACCCAAAACCGAAGTTAGACATTTGCCCGGGACACACACTACTGAAAATAGCAGATCTATAAACCCGCAACGTGTCGCTTTGCACAGTGTTTTGAGCTTGTAGATCGGCTATTTTCACTACTTCTTAAACATTTGTTTTCTAATTTATGGAATTTCTTCGATTTTTTCTTTTTTGGGAATGTTTTTTGAAGATGTTTTCAAATAATAATTTAGAACAAAATGTAGGACCCTAAAAATGAGTCAGTGACCCACAAATGGGTCCTGAATCCCGACCCACTGTTTGGGAACCAGTACTATTCATGGGTTGCATTTGTAGTCCTACACCAGCCATTTTGAGGACCAACACAGGTGTTTTGATTAACGTAGAACATTGGTTCTATGCCAATTAGACAAATTGAACACCTGTGTTGGTCCGGTTTAGGACTACAAATGCAACCCATGAATAGAGTGTTGGTTCTGTAACGGTGCATTGATACCAATTCGATCCAAACAAGTGAAATTGGCAGTGATGAAACATGAAAGAAATTGTCAGACACTTTAAACTGGAACAATATAAAACAGAAGCTATAATATGATATTTATGGGGTTGTCTCTCCTGAAAATGTATGTTCTGTTTACTAAAGAGCTGGAGAGACTGTACTGTTACTGAACAGGCACTCTGGCAATGATTACTATCAGAATATAGATTATAGCTTTAACCTTTTTATTAAAACAAAACTTAACATTTTCAACAACAAAAATCACTTGCAGCACCTTTAACAAGTGCAGCATTTCACTTCACACACCAAAAACATCAACACCATTAAATAGAAAATAACGTCATGCTGAAAATATATTTACTGGCTACATCTTCAAACGTTAAAGCTGCAATCTGAAAAATATGTTTTACATATGAAAACCTGGGACTTCTGCACGTGAGACTACATTTCTACCGCTCAAACAATAAATTCCAACAAATTATAAGAGGGTAAAATCTCATGGCTAGGCGTATGAGCTTTGAGGCAGTACTTATCAACCAGCAGATGTTCTAACTTACATTGCATTATTCTCAGATTGGTTAAAATAATGATTTTAATAATGGGTTCCAGATTGCAGCTTTAATTGCAAAATAAGGTGCATCATGAAGAGTGTCGTGGTCTCTGGTCTATTATACTTATTACTACAGAGAGCATTCTTGTTATTATCCTGAGCATGCATGCATTTGTTAAACTGTGTATTACATATATATTTGTTTGTTTGTTTGCTATTAAAGACCATATTGACTAGAATCCACAAGGTGGCAGTAGAGCAGTGGCCTTCAAGTGGTTTCCCACCAGCTGCACTAAGGGGAAATGTCCAGATGGTGTGCCTTGGGATTCAGGGACAACCACACTATCACAATTATATACAACTATACAAAATGCTTTCTTTTTTTAGTTTGTTTTTTTCTTCTTTTTTTTAACAATGACAGTACTTTTTTGTGAACATATTCTATCTATACCTATGTTTTATATCGTCACTGTCAGGCAGAATCCTCGTATGTCCAAGTTTCAAATTTGTAGGCCTACGTTTGTTCGTAAATTAAGCCCTAATTCATCTTACAAAAGTGTTGCACAAAAGTAGTGAAAACAGCCGACCTACAAGCACACAACGCCTCGCAGCGCTATTTTCCCTATTTTAAATCTTTTTTAAGATAACCAAAATAAATGAAGATTTTGGACAGTTTCCACCCGACAACAACGCTATATTTTAAATTTTATTTTATTTTAAAAATATTTTAAATTCATCAATCATGTCATTCTAGTTGTGTTTCCTTTGAAAAACAGCTAAAATATAGCCAATCTACAAGCCCACGACACGTCACACTGTGATCCGTTGTGAGCTTGCAGATTGGCTTTTCTCGCCGTATGAATACAGAGGTGTGCATTGAGATTTGGTGTGCCTTGCTTTGGGCCACAAACAGCTAGAAAAACAGCTGCTTTGTGTCACCAGCAGAGTGGCAGACTGTCAGTGAGCCAGTAGTTTTTGCAGTCGTTGCTGCATGGTCAGTAAAGACTTCTCCAGGATGGAGAACTGCTTCTCTAGTAGCTTGAACATGTATTCTCTGTGGTCCATAGCGTCCCTTGTGCTGGCCATCTGCTCCTTCATGCTGCAAGGGGAAGAGACGTCAAACCATCAATAGAAAATGTTTAAAATTGTGGAAAATAGAAGTGAACATCTGCTCCTTGATCCTGGAAGACAACAAACCATCAATACAAAACGATGCTGGGGTACAACTGTTACTTTAATCAATTTAAATGTTAATAAAAGAGATCATTGGTAATAATAATACATTAATGCCCAAACGTTTGTGTGTGAAGGATCCCCATATTATTATTTATTTGGCTGCGGACCGCCACATGAAAACAGTTTGTGCCAGGCATCACCGTACAAGATTTGTGTTTGCATTTTTTCAAGATGATTTGAAAACAGCCGATCTGCAAGTGCACAACGCATTGCTTCATTGCAAGTTGTGAGCTTGTCGATCTGCTATATTGTCATAGGCGGTGTATAGGCAGTAGAGTTAGATTAGTTAAACTGATCTTCGGTATATTCATTTATTTCGTTGGGGGTCCCCGGACCCCACTTTGAGAACCACTGCCCTGCCACAGTATTGCATACTTTTTTCAGGCAAAAGTAGAGCAAATAGACCCCCTATTAGGGGTCCTCAGAGTTACTACAGGGGGGCCGCCAAATCTTTGTGTGATAGGATCATGATTATTACATTAACCACTTGAAACCTAGCATCCCTATTCTGAGTGGAACATTAGCCAAAAATAGCAGATCTACAAGCTTACAACGCCTTGCGATGCGATGGCATCGCAAGCTTGTAGATCGTCTATTTTTGACAAAGAGGTTTGTAGAGGGAAAAGAAGAGCAGACTAAGTATTTGACATTCAAGTGGTTAAATGATAAATGATTAAAATACACATTACTCCAACATGATGACAGTGCTGTCAAACAAGTCTAAGCTGTGAACATTTGTAATCTACAACACAATTCTATACAATATGTAGTGTGGATGGGGGTCCCTGCTTCATCTCTCTCTCAGCTAAGGGGTCCCTAGCCTGAAAACGTTGAAGACCCGTGTATACTACATGTACATATCACATACTGTATAATTACCCTACTTTATGAATATTAAACCATTGAAAAGTATTAACAATAGACATCCTATCATTGGAACACAGGTTCTTTTTTCGATTGAAGAAAAAAAAAGTGAAAATTAACAGTTTTGGACGTACAAGGTTTCCGTTCGACAGTGTCCATCAAAGCAACAGAAAAGTCAGATTGCTACAATCCCAGAAAAGTTATGCATTCAAATGCTTTTCATTATATATTTTTTAAATATTCATATCAATGATATGATACATGGTACAAATAATATGTTCCTTGCTATTGCGAACACACCTTGTGAGTTAAGACTAACTTTCTGTTTTTATTCTGTTTTGTTTTGTTTAGATTTAGTTTTTCTTCCTTTTTTTTTTGTTTTAGTTTACTCCCCCCTGACAAGTGTTTTTTGTCAGCTTTTTACATCGGTACACATAAAGGGGGTTGTCAGGGGCATGGTGTATCGGGTTGAGGATTTGTGCGACAGAGAACAGGTTCTCAACCTCAGGTTCGGGATTAGGGTCAAAATGGACACTCGATCACGGTCACGGTTCTGTAACACGGAGAGCATACACATGGAATCAAATGAACCCGTAAGGGTCCAGTTAGTTCCATTTGCGCTCTCTCAGAATTGAATTAGTACTGTGGACATTGCAGTGTGGATTGGGGATCCAGTAGTGATTTGCGCCAGCAGAGCGTGCAAGTACTGCGTTCGGCTGTGTATGTACGTATGTCGGTGGCTGTTTGTTTAAGCCCGTAGCCCAATCAAGGACGAGCATTTCTGGCAACGTCATGATTAACAGCCAATGAGTGACCAGCATTCCTGGTGATGCCAGTGGTGATGACACTGCCATTGCCAAGTGGTGAGCGCACCTCATGGCACGCTCTGCTGCCGCACAGGTGCTTACTTGAAGTTGGCACCTCGACAGAGTGCGGTTCTAGTTTATTCAGTGATTCTCAACCCCCCCAGTTTGATATGCCATGGACCCCCATTTAATATTGTTTTTGTTTTGCTCTGGGACCCCGATCTACATTTTAAAATCCTGTTGATTTAACTCTGATTTAACTCCGGGGGCTACCACCAGGGGTCTGTCAATCTTGAGAGATATACAAAATTCTCTCAACCCTGGTGTGCCTGGTGGTCCCCGGAGCCGACGTTGCCATATGGTGCCTCCCAGGCATGTGTACACATAGAAATCAAAGGGGGCTTTAGCCCCTACCTTTTTATCCGTATGTAAGAAGTGCCCTCTCTAGTCCATGAATGCATTTTTTTACTGTGGTGAAAGAAATGCAAATGCCATCTTTCCATGCCATACCTGAAGGCAGCATTCAAGAGAATTGCCTTGTCCAAATTATCCTGAACTTGAATGCAGCATCTTATGTTGAAAGAATTGCCCTCTCTGTGTAGAAATCCATGCCGTATGCCACATCTCCAGTATTCACTTGATTATGCTTGGTTCAGTGTGCTATCAAGCACCAACATAGCCAACCTCCAAGCTCACAACGCATCGCAGCACGGCTTGGAGGTCGGCTATTTTCCATATTTTCACCAAAAGGCCCATTTTAGAAATTTCAACCACTGTCTCTCTAACATTCTCTGCAAGTCCCTGGCGCCTCCTCAGAGCATGCCGAACCCTTTGGCGTAGGTGATGGCCTTGAGCAGCCTCTCCCTCAGCTTCTCCTTGCTGCCGTACTCGGGCAGCAGCAGCACGTTGAAGCAGGTGTGCGAGGTGGGCAGCCGGTCCGTGTCGGGGCCGTTCTTGGCCAGGATCATCTTGAGCTTGCCCAGGCCGCCCACGGGCGCCCGGTCCGTGCCCGTGGTGAACTGCAGGAACTGGCGCTTCTGCTCCTCGCCGAACGAGTGCAGCGTCTCCCAGAACTCCCGGACGACGCGGGAGCCCCTGCTGTAGCCGCCGTCGTACTGCATCGTCTCCTCGAGTGCGTGGAAGTCCAGGGTCCTGCTCCCACAGATGAGCTGCTCGATCTCCTCTGGCCTGAACAGGTGTTTGAGCGGCGACTCGCTGGTCACCATGTCAAAGCCCCGCCGGAAGGCGTTGAACTGTTTCTCTGCACTCTTGTTCAGGATGTAGTCCGTGTACAGGTCCACAAACTCCCCCCTGTTCTCGTTTGTGACCAGGATCTTGTCCCCGTTTTCCTTCAAGTCGTGCGTGTGCGCGTTCCCAAACAGGTCCGTCTGGGAGATCTGGAAGGTGAGCATCATGTCGTCCTCGACGCTCTCCTCGTACTCCAGCAGCTCCTTGAGGCTGCGGTACAGCACCGGGTTGGCGTCGGCCAGGTCGTTGAAGGTGCCCTTCTTGCCCAAAAGCTTCCTGTAGACCACCATGGGGAAGTGGATATCCAGGATGCAGTTGTTGTACATGGCCAGGCCCAGCACGATGCCGATCAGCGTGTACTGGCCCTCAATCTCGAACGACCACGGGTTGAACCAGAACGCCCGGGCGCCCTCGTCGAGCGCGAACATCCCGATGTCCGGGTTGAAGATCTCCTCCACCACCAGCTGGAAGAACTCCTTGGAGACGCCTCCCTCGTCCACGCCTTGCTCCCCGGCAAACTCCACGTACAGCTGCTTCTTCAGGGCCGCGGGCTTCCTGGTGGCCACCCTCTCCAGCGTGACCAGGGCGTCGTTGATGATGTGGTCCCGGCGCACCCGGAGCCTCAGGACCGGGTCGACCTGCTGGCCCAGCATCATGCTGGTGACGGCGCTGGCACGCCGCTCGCTGTACATGCTGACGCGGTTGTCGTAGTAGAGGCCCTGGCTCTTGGTGGCAGCACTGAGGACGAAGGGGCACGTCATGAACGAGAAGGCGTTGGCCCGCTCCGCCCGGAAGTAGGCGTAGTCCTTGCTCATCTCCAGCACCTCGTTGAGGGGCTCGTTGACGAAGTCCTCGAAGGGCAGGAGCGGGCGCCGGCAGTCGATGGCGCTCACGTCCAGCTCCGCCCCCAGCGGGTCGACGCGGGGCACCTTCTTGCCGCGGCGTCCCTCCCCTAGCAGCCGCAGTGTCGTCTCTGCCTCGTCGTTGTGGCCCGTGTCCAGCTCGCCGCCCAGCATGCTGGCATAATAGACCACCTTCAAGCACAGAGTGGCCGCCACCACGGCGTCATCATGGTTCACCAGGTTGCGCTTGCCGAAGTCGTTGCTTCTCAGCCGGTCGTCAATGAGGTGCTGGAAGGTCTGCGCCATGCCGCGGACACGCTCCGCGCCGTGGCGCGACCACAGTCGCGCCAGCCTGGCTAGCGCAGCCGTCGGCAGCTTACTCATGGCCCCGCAGAACTGCGGCAGGGCGTGCTCCAGGTACTCGGGCTTGTGCAGGTTGCCGTTCTCCATCACGATGACAAACAGGTTCAGGTAGTCGGGCTCGCGCCAGTACGCGTTATGGTACGCCAGGTCGCTCGCCACGTTGGACGACAGGCACGCCAGCGCGTTGACGAAGGCCGCCTCCAGCTTCTCGTTCGGCAGCACACGCTCGTAGACCCGCCGCACCGCGTCGATGTCGACCGACACCTCGTCGGGACCTGGCTTCGGGGTGAGCTGCAGCGGGGCAGAGGTTGACGAAGAGGGGGAGTCCTCCTCCATGGCCGTAGTGGAGGGGGCGGCCGCCTCCTTCTCGTCCCCATTTTCGCCCTCACCCCGCAGCGACTTCGGCTCCTCCTTGGCATGGGGCTTGGGCCTGTGGAAGCTCTGCACCAGGCACTCTACGCTGGAAAACACCCGGCCGATGACCCGAATCAGAGGGGCGTTGTCCTCGCTCTCGCGGCACATGTCCAAGAGCTCATACACTTTCTCCTCCGTCAGTCCCTCTTTCGGATCGTCCTGTGCAGAGTGCACGTCCTTGCCGTGGTTAATGTCTCGGCCGTTGCCGCAAGCCGAGTTGTTGTTGTTGCCGCTGCTCTCCAGGTGGGCAGAGGTGATGGCCTTCTTGGACGGGCGGGCGCCACAGAGCTTGGCGTTGATCCTGCAGAGCTCCAGGGCCTTGAGCGCGGCAGCGTTGTTGTCCATGTGGCGGAAGTCCGCCGACGAGGCACACCAGGAGTTGGAGCACGAGCCATTTCCGCAGCCCTCAGTTAACTGGCGGTAATAGAGCTCTATCTTGGCAGCCGCGCGTTTCATTCGGTTCGTTTCAGGGTTTCCTACTTGGGGCTCGGCCCCTGGTGCTGCGGTGGTGTCGGCCTGCGGTGGCACCGCACACTCGCAGTCCTCCTTCTGGTCGGTATTCATTATTCGAGACTATCTTTAAATCCCTCCGGTTGTTGTGTTATTCTGTCTAGGTATTTATGAACGCAGGAATCCCTCCACAGGCTCAGTTGCAAACCGGAGTAAAAATGCAGGAATTGTTCTGATCTAAGACACTCACTCACTGACACAAAACGTTAAACTTCATTCAAGGCCATATTTACTGCACACTCGTCAATCTCTCTGCTGTGTAAAAGGCGTGTGTCTTATGCTCTTTGAGGTATTTAACTTTAATCTGTGATCCTCGTCCTAAATTTGGAGTCCTACGTCATAGATATGTCATAGACGATGACGTTCACAGATGAATGCCAGATCCCAATATCCAGATTTTAGTATATAGAAATTGTTATCTAGTATATAAGGGCACCTAGAAACTAGAAGCCCATATATGGCGTGGCATTCATATTTCTGCGTAGTGTAGAGGCTTTGCACGACCAGTGTGTAAAGCCCTACACAAATAGGGCGGATGGATAAACTAAGTCGCCTTCGTCTGTTACTGTAGGGTGGCTGGATTCCTATAGACTGTATACCTCACAGGAACACTCTGGGTTACTTGAGGGGGTTTCAAAATGGACCCTTACATGTCTGTAACTCTGAGAGCGTAGGCTACAAACGGAACCAAATGGACACTTACAGGTCTGTAAATCTAAGTGTAAAAAATGGATAATAGGCAAACATTACGCAAAGATAGACAATCTACAAGCTAACCACCCACCGCTGTTAGACAGGGAAAAGGGGAGGGGTCCAAGTATAGACCCATTTGAGACATGTTTTTATTTTAGTTTCCCATAATACAATTAATAATGTTTCCCTTTTAACTTTACTTTTATTTAACTATAATAATAGGGCTTGCAATTCCTCTTGTGATCAACCCCATGGTCTCACGCAGATGTGCTGACCGAAACGAAATGACTCAGCTGTGTCTGGACAGATGTTTTTACTTGGTGTTTTCTTGTGTGTGCGTGCGTGCGTGCGTTCATGCACGACTCACCACAAAACACAGATCTAGGATTCAACATTCCCCTCATTAAATTCAGTGGTGGAAAGTAACCAAGTATATTTACTCCTGTAATCCTGTACTTAAGAACAATTATGAGGTGATTTTACTTTACTTAAAATATTTCCATTTATACTTCATACATTTCCACTACAGTACATCTCAGAAGCAGATATTGTACTTGCTACTCGACTATAGCGTTAGTTGCGAGTTACCTTGCAGAATTTGAATAATTAATACAAACCATACGTTAAAGCTGCATGTAACTTTCCTCTTATACCACACATTTGAACCGGTTTCTGTGTTGAGTTTTATTTTATTTTTTCCCCCCTTTTTTTAAACCATTGAGCTAATAGAGCCTGCCTGCTTGCAAGGGGGATAAATTGAATCTTCACCATCGGGCCAAAATGAGATGTCAGATCTTGGGTGAAACATGACCTTTGACAGGATCTGTAATGTCTCAATAGAAGAGCAGCGAAAACAAAATACAACCACCCCAATTGAAAAGTTTATATTGTAGGCCTATTATCATACTCTACTACTACAATACAGATTGGATTTCATTCATTAACAAAGTTATGTATCAAGGTGTTAAGTGATAAATGAGTACCTGAGACGAATAACAGTCTAAGTCCATATTATTATTTTTTTTTTAATATAGATATTTTTTGATTTACCAGACTGTAAGCCACACACTAGTCAAACTTTGCAATTTAATCTGTTAAATTGTTAATGCACGCCCCCCTCATTTTGTTCAATTGTCTGTTTTAATGTTATCTGCTCCCTTTGACTGCTGAATATTGCTTGTATATGGACTTATACTGTTGTTCCACAAACTGTTGGAGGTATATTGTTTTTCCAGTTTCCATAAATATGATGTCTTATAATTCCTAATATATATGAGTTAAGTAAAACAAACCTAATTCAACTAAATGAGGGGGGAGTGCATTAAGAATTTAACAAATTAAAAACTTTTTCAGATTTAAAATATGGACTTAGACGTTCGTTTCGTCTCAGGTACTCAAATGATGATGTATAACTAAGATGATAGTATCCAATCCAACAGCACATAAAGTATAACGCCCCATCTTTACCAGCTGCAACATTAATTTTAAAGGGATTAATTAATGTATTACTAATTGTAATCCAATAATACTGTGAAATGGAGCATTGGAAACAGAGTATTTCTACATTGTGACATCGTTTTTACCACTTATTCCCCACATGGTTGAGTGGAGTCCACCAGGGCTCTATACTACTGTATTTTCTGTTTTCTGTTATTGTGGGGAAAGCTTTCGCTGAAAAGAGACGATCGACAAGCTCGCAACTTTTTGCGAGCTTGTCAATCGGCTATGTTCAGCGAATGCTTTCCCCAAAATACGTACACTGGGGCTGAAGTAGTTAAAGGGACTACACCATGAATTTTCATTTTTCCATTTTTTATGTATTTTCTTGGTGTCCCACCAGCAACTTCTATCCTCACAAAGTCCTATTTCTGACCATTGTGTCTTTCTCAGTTTATGGGCAGATCTATGTTAGCATGTCTCAGAACGGTCCTGATTGTGAAATGTCAGATTTGTGATGTCACAAGGCCTGAGAAGGAGGCAGGAGGAGCTGGGAGAGGGTTGGGGAGGGGTGGGCAGGCCTGAGAAGGAGGCAGGAGGAGCTGGGAGAGGGTTGGGGAGGGGTGGGCAGGACTGCTGAGCAGGAGGTGGGGAGGAGTGTGGGGCCAAAACTGGCTCAATAGCGCAGTCCTCCCACTCAGGACAAGGTGGTACTGCAGCTGAAAATGCTCTGAAAGCCAGGCAGAAATGACAGGGGCTCTGTATTCAGGAGTGGTAATTTAGCCTCAAACCTTTTCAAAAACGTTTTTGGGACAAAAACAGTGTTATATAAATTATTTTTAAATGCATGGTGTAGGACCTTTAAAGGGATATTTCACTTTCAAAAAAACGTTTTGTAATTGTATCATCTAATCAGCCTTTTATGAATACACTTAACAGTTTTTAATTACGGTAGCTTGATTGAATATTTAGATATTTGATGTAAATGTTACCAGGCCCTCCAGGCCCAGGGCCTCTCCCCACACACATCCATTGTAACTTCAAACTTCATTTTAACCATGATAAATTCATTAAAAACACCCATTATCTGGTGACTCATACTACGCTCCTAATATGTGAGCAGGCCGTGTTTTTTCGATAACTTTTTTCATTTATTTTTAATAAATATATTTTTGTATTAAATTTTTCCATTTTCTTTTTTAAATAAATGAAAAAAGTTATAGGAAAAACATGGCCTGCTCACGTATTAGGAGGGCAGTATGAGTCACCAGAAAATATAATGGGTGTTTTTAATGAATCTATCATGGTTAAAATGAAGTTTGAAGTTACAATGGGTGTGTATGGGGAGAGAAACCCTTCCACTGCTCCCTGTTGAAAGTGGAATATCCCTTTAAGTACAAAACCACATTAGAAAACCTTTTTCCACCGCTGAGTAAAAGTAATTGGGTTCCCAGAAGGCAGAAACCCCACACTGACCTCAGTTGTTGGTGTAACAGTGGAACAGTTTTCCTCTAGTCTACTCTGTGGGATAGGTTCACACCAGACGCCAATGAAGCTGACATCACCGCTGAGGAATTTTAACAACGCTGATCCCCAGAAAAAAAAAGAAAAACAAGCCGTTGCTGTCGGGTGGAAACCTTTTATGTCCAAAATCATCCTTTTTTTAAAAAACCCTCATTATTAATATGATTTAAAATGTGTGTATTTTAAACTAATACCATGTATTTTTTTGGGTCACTCTTGTATTAGTTAATGGGGGTGGGGGGGCGATATGGAGATACAAGGTTTCTTTCCTGACAGCAACAACGGAGTGTATAATCGCAGATGAAAACCTTCCACTAAATGGAAAAACTAAAATGTGTTCCAAATGATCCAATGTAGTTAACATTTAGTCACAAGGTCTTCTTAATGCTTTTCATTAGTTCAGTGTTTACAAAAACACACTTGCACACAATTTCTAAACTATTTCAAAAGTAGCAGAAATACTGTAGCTTGTAGATTGGCTTAATAGATCGTCTATTTTCAAATGGACAAAATGTATATAGAGCTGGAGTGGTTAATGTATGTTTTGTAATAATAATCAAAGTCTACAAAATAACAAGTAACTGAAGCTTTCAAATAAATGTAGTGAAGTAAAAGTACAATATTTGGATCGTGGGGCGCCCGCTGACCTACTGGTCCAGGTGCACCATTTAGGCATTGCCACATAGGCATGGATGCCTGGCGGCATGGCCGGTTTGATTCCCAATCCGGATAACCTTTGCCGCGTGTCTCTCCCCATCTCTCCCCCCATTTCCTGTCAGTCTACTGTCCAATCAATAAAGGTATAAAAGCCCCAAAACAAATCTTTAAAAAAAATATATGGATCTGAGATGTAGTGGGGTAGAAGTAAGTAAGTATTAAGTATTTCTTTCTTCCTTGTTTCCTTTATTTATTCAGGGGAGCCCATTGAGAGCAAGCTCTCTTTTTCAAGTACGCCCTTTTTGGAAATTGGAAATACTAAAGTAGTAAAGTAAAAATAACTCAAAATTGTACTTGAGTAACAGTACTTAAGTAAATGCACTTGGTTACTTTACACCACTGTCTGTAGTAAGTCTCTCTGTGTGTGTGTGTGTGTGTGTGTGTGTGTGTGTGTGTGTGTGTGTGTGTGTGTGTGTGTGTATGCGCGCGAGTGCGTGCGAGCGTGCGTGTGTGTGTGTGTGCATGTTGTGTGCCCAGATATAAAGAGCTAGATGCCTTGTTCGCCTCTGCAGTTAATTGGAGCGATGTGCAAAAGTTCTAGTCCGGACTTCCTGGAAAAACCAAGGGAACGCTGTCAGTCAAAGTGACTACTGGCCAATCACAGCGCGACTTTTCCGGGACTTATCCAAGGACCACGATTCAATTCAACAGAGCCAGTTCCGATGTTGCGCGGCTCAGCTGTTCTCACAGTCTGCGTACGTAAAGACCCGCCCCCACCTGCCTCTGACTGGCATGGCAACTTCCCTATGTGTGGCGCACGCGGAAGCAACGCACACGGAACGGAAGTGATGAAGATTCCAAGCCCCCAGAACGGCTTGTAAACATTGAAGCGGCCGCCCTACTGGCCAAAATTGGAATTTCAGGCAGGGTGAAACATACATGCACGAGCATAAGAGCGCGCAGCTGGGGTCTACAATAGGGTTCAATGGACGTCAACGTCGTTCGTGACGTCATTACGTCTCAACGTCAAACATTTTGGTCTCTAGGTAGAGACCAATTTCCCCCAGAATGCACCTGGATTCACCCACAATGCACTGGAATTCAGCTACTTCCGCATGCTTCAAAACGCCACTGAGCAATTGCATTGAAATGATAGCTGGGGGCGGGGCTGGTCCGCTCTCTATTATTGCGACCGAAGGTCGTTGCGACCGAAGGTCGCATATACTCTGAAGAACCGTGTTTGAGTGATAGCACATTGCGATCTATTAGACCAAACCTCATTTAAAAAATATCAAGAGTGTATGAAAGCCTTTTAAAAAATATGTATATATACTATATTTATACTAAGGGAATCTTTCTCCAAAATAATCTATTACCGCATGCCAGCAAAGAGTACGCATCTAGCTCAACGAGTCAACGACCCAATTAGCGCAGAAGTCCTGCAGCTGGGGCTCAGACTGGACTCGCTGACGTGACCACTGAACAGCTCCACTATCCTGACATTAAACCATTATGGTATTGCATTATGATTAAGCCTTCTGCATTCCCCTTGAACCTCAAAATAATGGATTACTTCTTCAAAATGCGGATTGGATAAGAGGCAGCAACAGTAGGTAATGTAATGAGTTATTCTGATCCAGCTGGTCTGGCCAGTCTTTCTCTGGCCAGTCTTTCTCCATCACAACGTTTTGCCATTAAAGTAGCCTACTCACGCAAACTTTGCATTGTAGCAAAGTTTTAGACAGTAATGAATGATGGTCAGTGCGCAGAGAGCAGCAGACTCCTTTTCTTTTTTTTTCGCTCTCTTTTTTTGGTGTCCTTTGGCAATCTGTTCCCCGACGCACTGCGCGTCATGGTAGCACTGGGCTGGGCACCATATAGCCTACATTTGGCTTAGAAGTGTCTGTCCACAGGGCTGTGAGCTTGTAGATTTGCTGTTTTCGGCACATTACAGTCATGCAACATACTGTATGACCCGTAGCAACGCACCGCGAGTGTGGTGCGTTGCAACGTGCTGTCACAGCACTGCTGTGAGCTTGTAGATTTGCTGTTTTCAGCGCACCACTGCCATGCAACATAAATGACCAGTTAAGTTAAATAAATAGCAAATAATACCAAACAACCAAACAAATAATAGCCCGGGCTCTTACATAAAACCTAATAAGGATAATATTAATTGCAAATAACGGCCCAGGCGCTTATACGAACCTTGCGCTTATTTGAAACAGGCGTTTATTGCGCAAAATGGGGTCAGACCCCGGGCGGATATATGGGACCCGGCGGCAGTTTGCCACCGGGCGATTAATTGGTGATTTACGGTAGTCTAGTCCAATATGTCATATGGAACTACCGTCATAGACAGTAGCCATTATTAGGTCGGAGTCAATAAAGTTCATTGCCGCGTGAACATGGAGCAGTATCCCCAGCCACCCATGTCCATGCCCACATGCTCCCATGTTCCAGGGGAGACTGCCGACGAACGTGATGTCACATGACATACTTTTTATGCCCATATATGAGTCCTAACATGGAGATGTGGATAACACTATATATGGAGATAGTCTAGTCCAATATGTCATATGGAACTACCGTCATAGACAGTAGCCATTATTAGGTCGGAGTCAATAAAGTTCATTGCCGCGTGAACATGGAGCAGTATCCCCAGCCACCCATGTCCATGCCCACATGCTCCCATGTTCCAGGGGAGACTGCCGACGAACGCCGCCGCCGTATTCGCAGGGAACGCCAGCGGCGCCGGCGTCAGAATCTCACGGAGGAAGCCGCTGCAGATGAACGCCGCCGTAATAGGGCGCAGAAGCGCCGCCGGCTTCAGAATCGCACGGAGGAAGCCGCTGCAAATGAACGCCGCCGCCTGGAGCAGTATCCCCAGCCACCCATGTCCATGCCCACATGCTCCCATGTTCCAGGGGAGACTGCCGACGAACGCCGTAATCTCAACAAGTCATGTCTTCATAATCAAAGTCAAGGTGACAACATACCAAAATGAGAAACAAATGAACCACACAGTACTGAGAATCAACTGCTGCTCTGGAACACAGGGTAGTGTTCCAAACATCTAGGCTGATAATCCAGCTTTTGCAGCGTCACAGGTTCAAGTCCTGACTTGCGACCTCAAGTCCCCATCTCTTCCTGTACGGGGCGGCTACACAAGACTAAGAAATACAAAAAAAAAGAGAAGGATACACAAGACTAAGAAAGACAAAAAAAGAGAAGAATAAAAAAGAAAAAAAGAAAGGAGGATAAAGATACCAAAAGGAGAGAGAAGAAAGGGTGGATGAGGTACAATGTGCGGTATCCTCCTCTGATCTGATACGGGCGGCTGGACTTAGATCACCTATGAAAGGATGTCCATGAAAGAATGTCCATCCACCTGGAGAAAAGAAAATGTAACAAGGAGGTGGCAACGGGGCGGCCAGATAAAGTTATTAGGCCTGGATCCAACTTTAAGTCGACGCACATGATTCCAGAAGTGTATGTGTCCTTCTGTACCACGCAAACTCCACACAGAAAGGCCCTATCGCCAACCGAACCTAGGGTGTGAGGGTTGATACCCTCACAAAAACATGAACAAACTCCCCCCAGAATGACAACAACTAGAATCGTCAGAGAAACGCTGTGGTTGGCCAGATTGTCAAGAATTGGCGCGACCTCGCCCTTTAGGGCGAGGTTGCATGTCACCCTGAGGTCGCATTCCACCCTCGGGTGTCTTACTAGTATATATACTCTATGGAAGATTCCCTTGGTTACTAAATGCATACGCCCCCTAGCCGAAGGAGGCGTCTACCTTTCTATGTCTGTGTGTGTGTGTGTGTGTGTGTGTGTGTGTGTGTGTGTGTGTGTGTGTGTGTGTGTGTGTGTGTGTGTGTGTGTGTGTCCTACCCAGAGAAGGTCCTCTGCTCCTGTCCCTCTCTCCTCTTCTCCTGCAGGGAGATGAAGACCTTCTGGACGGTGTCCATGACCTCCAGCATGCTGTGGTGGTCCGAGCCCACCCCCTGCACCTCCTCCCTGACCTGCTGCTGGTACGACGCTCCGCCCTCCTCCACCCCACTGGAGGGGAGGACACAGGTATATACAGTAGAGTTAGTAGACTTTATTTTCATTATATATATCGTCGCTGTCCGTTGAAAACCGTTCGTTTTGCATTTTTCATTTTAAAATGTATTTAAACTAGTGAAAACAGCCGATCTACAAGTAGATCGGCTGTTTTCACTACTTTTGTGCGACGGCCTTGTACGATGAAGCAGGGCTTTACGTTGCGAAAGAACATACTAATTTGAAACTTGGAGATACGAGGTTTCCACCAGACAACGACGATATATATAATACAGCGAGGATATATGTATCACTTTAATTAATTTCTTATGTGGGCTTGCTTTCTTTACATTGTTTTCTTACATTTGTATTTATTTATATATATATGCCAAAATATGGAATATTTGTATTTTATTTGATTATTTATTTTCTCTATAGAGTTGTGAGCTTGTAGATCTGCTGCGAATCTGCAAATGTTCCCACCTGAATAGGGATATTACAGGTTATGTAAAAGATATATATATTTGGCTGTTACAGTTTTTTGGGGGTGTAATAGAGTTTATGCGTGTGACATTATCATTATACCAGGAAGTTACGCGTGAACGCCTACTGAGTGGCAAAAAACTACTTTCAGGCCTTGACAGCCCATACATCCAAACAGAAAAGTCCTATCTCATTGCATTAAATTGTTTAAACGACATAAACCGACGTTAAACTCACTTTGCCACTTGCTTTGCCACCCGAGTTGCCATTCACTTTATGCATGCGCATAGTTGTATACCCTCTATAGAGTTCAGGAAACCATAAAAAGAAATTCGAAGCCGGGTGGGGAGGTTCGGATCACCTCCGTTACATTGGTGCCGTGACCTGGATCCGGGCTTCCCCGTAGGAGGAGGTCAAAGGGGGGTGAGTGTGGCGGAGAGAGTCGCAGCCCCAGCCTGAAGCCTCAAAAGTCTAGTATCTGCCCTCGCTCCATAGGGATATCCCTTTGGAGTAATGGTTAAGATATTTACTTTCACGTGGGAGACCCGGGTTCGAAGCCGGGTGGGGAGGTTCGGATCACCTCCGTTACATATATATATATATATATATATATATATATATATATATATATATATACATAGACACACACACACATATACAGTATATACAGTATATAAAATTGATGCCAAGTGGTTAAGTGGTTCTATAACCTTGAGGTGGACACTGCCTGCAGGGCGGCTCGGTTCTGGAGGACCAGCAGACGGGACCTCTGGAACTCCTCGGGTCTGGCGGCCGCGCCGCCCCGGCACACCGAGGCAGAGGAGGAGGGGGAGGGCAGCCAGAAGCGCTCGGTGCAGTTGGCCAAGGGCTCTCCTGTGGTCTCCATAACGAGCGGGGGGCCGTCGGCCGGGAAGCTGCTGTCGTGGAGAAGGTGGTCCTGGAACTAGGTATGGGACGATAAGTGATAATATCGTTTATCGTGATAAAAAACACGATAATTGTATCGTGGAGATTTCATTTATCGTGAAATTATCCTCCGTCATGCACTGGGATCAGTTCACCTTTTATTTGCCGAGCTGAATATCTGGTACGACTTAAACCCTATATAATTGGTAAAAGGCGTTGCCGAGCGCTGTGAGCTTGTAGATCTGCTATTTTTTGGCAAATGTTCCGCCCCAGGATAATGGATTTCGATTATCGAGATAATATCGTAAATCGTGATTTCTTTTGTCACAATAATCGTGATATGAAGTTTTCATATCGTCCCATCCCTACCTGGTACAGGAAGGAACCACCGGAGCCCCACTCCCCACCGTCGTTGTCCGGGAGGTCTGGCCCCTCCCCCGGCTGCCGCGGTCCCGCCGCTGAACTCCCCGCCAGCAGGAGGCAGCAGCTCAGGCGGAGCCACGTCCGGCTCGCGTCTGCGCGGAGGAGCATGGCGACGTTCCAAAGCAGACTGCAAACACACATGGCTCCATTACATTAAAAATATCTGTGTCACAGTATACACCTACATTATATACCAGTAAGACTCCCTAATCGGGAGATAAGCGACCGTAGGTCACTTATCTCCACAAATAGGGCAAACATTTTTTATTCCAAAAACTTCCTGATCCATGTTGATGACATGAGTGTAGACATACTGTGTAGTGATTTTCGTGATTGGAGGGTCAAAACTGTAGGAGCAGTGGCCAAAAATGTGTTTTAAAATTCGGCCTGTAGGTGGCGCTAGAAGAGGGCCATGTGAGAAATGAG
Organism: Nannobrachium achirus; assembly: GCF_963921795.1. Lineage (NCBI taxonomy): Eukaryota > Metazoa > Chordata > Actinopteri > Myctophiformes > Myctophidae > Nannobrachium > Nannobrachium achirus. The sequence continues at coordinate 21,760,652 of NC_137819.1, forward strand.
GGGTGGGGTGTCCGCGTTGCCTTGGCGGACGAATAGGTACTGGCCCCGGCTCTCCCGGACGCTCCTAGCCCGAGTTACGGCATTTTATGTGAGCTGCAGTGGCAGGGGGTCCTCCACTGGGGGCGCCACCACTTTTGCATCCGTTCTGGAGCAGCAGGAGTGGGTGGTCCCCAGGAATTCCCCGTGAGCAGCTCCGTTGGGGTGGTCATTTGGTAATTTTTGCACATGTGCTCATTTTTTACACTCGGGGGTCCCCGAGGGAGCTGGGGGTCCCTGGAGCTCCGGGGGTCCTTGGAGGTTGTAGTTTGGCAGGTAAGGAGTGTGTGTGCAAAATCTGGCATGGATCGGGGCAACGGTTGCGGAGATATGAGCAGGGCAAAAGTGTGACGTGTGTGACGGAGTGACGGAGTGACTGACTGACTGACTGACTGACGGACGGACACCTCGAGCAGCTTTCTGTAGTAAGTGCGACCTACGGTCGCAACTATATACAGTAGGCTATAGCAACATAATTTAGAACAGTGGTTCTCAAAAATAACACATCCACAAAGCTCAAAGAATGTCATGAACATTGTTTGAAAAATCTCACTTTTAGGCTTGACATACGTTATTAACTTTATCCTTTATTATAGTGGAAATAGCCGGTCTACAATGCACATTTTGACCTTGTAGATCTGCTATTTCCACTTTTCACTGTTTGAAAATATATGAATGAAGATTATGCAAAAGATTATTTTGATTATCTCAAATAATTGAGATAAGGCGATGATTATAGCCTAATAACTGCGACAGGTCTAATTCATTTAATTGGTCCTCTGCTCACTGATGCTCATGATAGATGGCATCATTTCTATCTACTCACTCTGTCTCAGAGGAGGGCTGTGGACAGTGATCTGCCTGCCTACCTGCCTGACTTCATCACTATGCACATTGGTCAAATAATAGATCTTTTGGATTGATCTTATTAGTTTAATAAATTCCAAACGTTACTCCTTTTAGGTTAGGATATTCAGCATGTATTATTTTGACTTTCAAAAAATTATAAAATGAACGTATACAGAATGTATATAGCAACCTTCTCTTAACTCAAAGAGAAGGTTGACCAAATTTGCTAACCAAAGTCTAAATATTGTCTAAAAAATCTCCATGTATGGGCATAAAAGGTTTTTTTTCTTTTTCTGGGAATGACCATATATGGACTTTTATACCCTGAGAAATTATGTGGTATGAGCCCATAATCCACTTTATGCCTACCTAACAGAAATGTATGAATACCCACGTTTTTTTTTTTTTTTTTTTTTCAGTTCCAAGAAAAGCACTAAATAAATTGTGTAGAGTAATAATAATTATTATTATATGATTATTATTATTGAGCCTCTATAGTCTAGATTCTAGAATGTTTCATACACTTTCCACAACTGCAATTCAATTTGACCTTGTAAAACATCCCCCCCCCCCCCCCCCCCCCCCCACACACACACACACACACACTCCCAAACACACACACACACACACACACACACACACACACACACACACACACACACACACACACACACACACACACACCTCGAATCTTTTTATGGGTTTGTTTTGGATGCCAGGTTGACGTAAAGCACTGGCAGGCATCTGGAACAGCGTTCCGTTCACTTCTTTTCCACAAGTCTGGCTGGTTTTAATGAAATGGTAGTGACTGACAACTTAGGCTAAACTTCAATTTATTTGACCACCCGTGTCCCGTGACAATGATGAAGTAACAGAAATGTATTATAGGCCTATAAGCACTTTGAAAGTTAGGCTATAAACATGTTTGTGCAGGACAGATTTGTCAAATCAACGCATTTTTGTACAATGAAAAATAGGCTAAGCGCTGCACAGTAAAATCCTTGAGTTTTAATTGATGCGTGTGTAATCTTATTAGAAATGGTCCATTTGGTTACATCTGTGCACTCTCTGATCAAGTTACATTAAAGGTGCAGCCATTAACTGATGTTTCTTTTGTTAAAACAAGTATTAAACTGTTCTAGATTGAGAGAGTTTGTTCAGTAGCATAAAACAAAGTAGACCTACCTAGGTCTCTCTGACTCCCCAGCTCACAGAACATGCATTTGCAGGTCGGGAGCAAAGCAATTTGATCATAATACATCCCTCTCTATTAATTCTGTGTTAAATGCATTTAACTGTCTCTTCTTACCTTAACGTTAGACAGATATAAATCCCAGGCCAATAAGGCAGTGTGTGTGTGGAAGCCTCGGAACTGCCTCAGTGTGTCAGCTTATCGGAAACAATGACTCGCCGAGGCTCTGTGCAGTCTGGAACACGTTTAACCTGCTGCTATAGCGACATACATCCACTAGATGTCGCCCCACAACACCCACACATCACAAACAAAACAAACAACAACAACACTGTTTAGGACAGACACTCAGACAGACAGACAGACGGACAGACAGACAGACAGACAGACAGACAGACAGACAGACAGACAGACAGACAGAGACAGACAGCTCGTCACAGCAGGCAGGCAGGCAGGTAGACAGAGATAGATAGACCGACCGATCGATATAATGACTTATGTCAAGTATTATAATTAGTGGCCAAGCCACGAAGTGGCAAAGTCCACTTAGTGTGGGCTCGCCTGTAAGGCGAGCACACTTTAGATATTGTCATTATTTATTATTAAGTGTGCCTGCCAGCATGGCAGAACACTTATTGTAATCGCTCAGGAAAACTTCAGCGCGTAACTAGTGCCGCACCATTTACGCCACCCCCGCAATATATACATCAAAACGTGCGGCTCGGCCGGGAATGGTGTGCTATTACTTTTCTTTCTGATCCGCGTTACCATGTCGACGTAATTGGCAAAAAAAACGCTTTTTGCGTTGCCATGGTAACGCGAATTGACTTAAAATGGGAGAATGCAAAAATTCACATTCAAGTATTTTTCTCTCGCAAACCATATGGGCTACAGTTTCAAAACTCGGAGAGGAGATTCATAATCATTTTAAGAATGAATCGATAAATAATTACATCACTCGGCCTCATGGTGGCGCTATAATGGCCCACTTTACGTTTTGCCCCGTAACTCTTTAACCGTAGATCGGAAAATGAAAATTCTTTTTTCCCTGGAATTCTTGGGTCAAGACGCATCTCTCGCATCTCTCCATATCGCCCATTTGCGCCAGGATAGATTTTCCGCCATCTTGAATTTTCTCCAAAACACACTTTTTGCTCCTTTTCCTACATATTTTCTTCAAATGTCACAAACATCGGTACACATGATCTATGAACCCATGCAATGAAGATAGTCAAGGGATATTTCGACAGTCCATACCGTTGGTTCGTAACGCGCTTCCAAAATTTAGAGGGAGGGAGCCGTTTGGCAAACAATAGCCATAAATCACAAACAAAACGTCGAGTCAACACTGAATTTCAACCACAGGTCGCGGGTGGCATACTCAATGAATCCCCAAAAGCAATTACACTCGGCCTCATGGTGACGCTATAACGGCGTTTTGCCTCGTAACTCTTGAACCGTAGATCGGAAAATTTAAAAAAAAATTCCCTGGATTCCTTGGGTCAAGACGCATCTCCTTATATAGGCCACGCCCATTTCTGCGGGGCGAGATTTTTCGCCATTTCGAATTTTCTCCAAAACACAGTTTTTGCTCCTTTTCCTACATATTTTCTTCAAATGTCACAAAGAACGGTACACATGATCTATGAACCCTTGCAATGAACATAGTCTAGGGATATTTCAACAGTCCATACCGTTGATTCGTAAAGCGCTTCCAAATTTAGCGGGAGGGGCCTGTTTCGCAAACAATAGCCATAAATCACAAACAAAGGGTCGAGTCAACACTGAATTTCAACCACAGGTCGGGGGTGGCATACTCAACGAATCCCCAAAAGCATTTCCACTTCTACCGTCCGTGTTACCATGGCGACGTAATTGGCAAAAACAACGCTTAATTGTCCCCATTGACTTATAATGGGACAATGCAAAAATTCACATTCAAGTATTTTTCTCTCGCAAACCATAGGGGCTACAGTTTCAAACCTCAGAGAGGAGATTCATAATGATTTTAAGAATTAATTGAAAAATAATTACATCACTCGGCCTCATGGTGGCGCTATAACGGCCCACTTTACGTTTTGCCCCGTAACTCTTGAACCGTAGATTGGAAAATGAAAATTATTTTTTCCCTGGATTCCTTGGGTCATAACGCATCTCCCCATATAGGCCCAACCCATTTGCGTCAGGATAGATTTTCCGCCATTTTGAACTTTCTCCAAAACACACTTTTTGCTCCTTTTCCTACATATTTTCGTCAAATGTCAAAAAAATGGGTACACATGATCTATGAACCCATGCAATGAACATAGTCAAGGAATATTTTGACAGTCCATACCGTTTGTTCGTAACAGGCTTCCAAAGTTAGCGGGAGGGGCCCATTTAGCAAAAAATAGCCATGAATAACAAACAATAGGTCAATTCAACACTGAATTTTAACCACCGGTTGCGGGTGGCATACTCAACGAATCCCCAAAAGCATTTCAACTTCGACCCATAGGAGGCGTCAGAAACGCGCAAAACGTAACCGTTTCGTGCCAGACCACGTTTTTCAGGGGGAACGACCCTCTCAAAACGAAACACAGACAACTTGGTGGATGGTCTCACAGTCCAAACCGCTGCACAAGGTTGCACATTTAGCGAGCTGCAGGCACACTTGTAAAAATTTACTCTGTCAATTCTAGTTTATTTATTTATCTATCAGTTCTCCTCAAACCTTTGGCACCTTTCTACTCCTACATACTTAGACAGAAAATGAAAATAAAAACATCAATGTGTACAGCTTATTGTGGCAACGTGTGCTATTATTGTGGGCTCGCCTGAAAGTTTAGATATTGTCAATATTTATTTATCTATCATACCAAGTTCTCCTCAAAAACTTTGGTATCTCCTACATACTTAGACAGAAAATGAAAATAAAAACATCAATGTCTTCAGCTTACTGTGGCGACGTGTGCTATTACTTTTTACAGCAATCGGCCAAATGGTGGCGCTGTAGGAAGCCTTCGAAAGTGCAAACTTTGAACAGGTATAGCTCATGCTCTGTTTGAGGTACAGCCATGAAACCTGTATACACGTATGAGTCTCCTCATGCCGAACAACTTTTACCCTCTGACTTTTGACCTCTGACCTTTAGATCTCCCACAATTTGGAATTATATGAAAAACAGTAAAAATCTATCTCCTCCTGGGATTTTTGCGTTACGCACACAACACCTTTTTTACATGAACTTTGGACCAATACGGTCAAAATGTCTGGTCGGATTTCTTTTAAAGTGAACCATTATTTTTTAATAATTCAATGAATATTGCAGTTTTATGCAAATTATTCTTCTGCCTCTAAATCATACATGCAAATTTACACGTGCATGGCATTTGGCAAAGATGTAGAGGGTTAGTCAAAATATCACTGAAACCAATCTTATTCCAATTGGCCAAAGGGGGGCGCTATACGAAGCATTTGAAAATTCAAACTTCAAACGGGCATAAGTCATGACTCGTTTTGTTTGAAGACATACAACTTGCTTAAACGCGTGCTTTGACTCAAGCGGAAGACATCTGTGTCTTTGTTAAGTAAGCTCCGCCCTTCGATTTTCCGCCATTTTGAGCAGTTTGTAAAACGCTTAAACCCGCATTTATTCTGGAATTCTCACGTCACGTGCACAAAACCTTTTTTACATGAACTTTGGACCAATATCTAAAGATCTGTCGGATCAGATTTCTTTAAAATTGAAACATGCTTTTTTTAATAATTCAATGAATATTGCAGTTTTATGCAAATTATTCTTCTGCCTCTAAATCATACATGCAAAGTAACATGTTCATGGCATTTGGCAAAGATGTAGAGTGTTAGTCCAAATATCACTAAAAACCAATTTTACCCCAATTGGCCAAAGGGGGGAGCTATATCATTTTGAGCAGTTTGTGAAACGCTTAAACCCGTTTTTATTCTAGGATTTCTTTTTTGCAATTTGCATGAAACATTCTACACACAATCTAAGGACCTTTATCTAACATGCCTATGAAGTGCACAAAAAATATATATAATAATAAATATAGCTGCAAGCAGCGATAAAGTGGCCCAAAACACCTCAAATCATGAACACAGCCTGCGATGTGTGTGAAATCTTGCAAGCACATTCCCACTAGGTCAAGGAACAGATGCCACCCTTCTCACATTGGCCTGTTATACCGCCACCAGCGGGTCAACTTTTGCATAACACATTTTTGGAACAAAATGCCTCAAATCATGCATGCAGCGTCACATTCGAAACATTTTTTCCATGAACTTTGGACCAATACGGTCAAACTAATAAGCACGCCTGCAGAGAGCAGGGCTGGGCACCACTCTTAAATCAGAAGTGCCTGCTCTCTCCACTGACTCCTCCATGCTGACAGTGGTAAAAGAATTATACACCCCATGTCCTTTTAAATGCCATATAGTTAAATGAAATCCTAATGTTGCGTATCTGTCATTTCAGGGAATATAGGAGAACATGCACCAGTGATGGGTGCATTTGACAGCTAGCAAACGCTGTAACAATCCCACTTGACCGTGGAGAACAACTGAGTGCATTTCGGAGCAAAAGAATGGTGTGGAACGAGCATTCTTAAGGACTGCAAGTACTAGCCCTGGGTTGAATAGACTGTTAGACTGTTTTTGACTTTGACCTGAATTACTTAGCTTTATTGTTTAAAGGAGTAGTTCACCCCCAAAATGACTTTTTTTCTATTGATTATTCATGCCATGGAGACTTGAGTTCAATAATTCTTTTTTGTATTTGTCGCATTCCTAAGACAAAAAATTGATTATAGTACATTTATCCCCATTGATTCCGGATGGGGACCCGAATGCATGTGGGTCCCCATCCGGAGCCAATGGGGATAGATTTATTGAAAGCAAATTGTTTTAGGAATGCGACAAAAAACTAAACATATTATTGAAGTACATTACATGGAACTTTTTTTGTTTCTAAAGATGACTGGTCATGTATGTGCATCAGCCAATGGTTAGTGCCTATGCTGAGTGAAAGAATACGATTAATGACAGAAATACAGAAATATTACATTTACTCAGATTACTTTTAGCCTGAGCCTCAAATATGGAAAATCTATAAAATACTGTGGCAAACGGCTATTGAATCATTGTTCTTTTTAACAAACATGACTGACACCAAATGTGTGGCTGTCTAGCGGTTAGAGCATATGCCTTTTATGCAGTAGGTTCGTGGATAGAATTCCGCCTGGGGTTGATATATGCATAAAACCATGAAATGTGTTAGACTTGTACAGTTTGGGTCCTTGAACAATGTCTGATATGGAGCCTTCCCAAAAATGCCCCTCCTTGATGTGTATTTTAATATCCGCCATTACTAATGTATTTTACATCCTAACTCCTGAACCAAGCATTATAATACAAACTATGTGATGTCTACACCTATCCATGTTGTGATGGCCAAGGATTACAATAATATCATGTACCAACTCAGTGGCCTAGTGGTTTGGGTGTCTGCCCTGAGACTGGGAGATCGGGGTTCAAACCCCGGTCGGGTCATACCAAAGACTCTACAAAATGGGACCCAGTGCCCCCTGCTTGGCACTCAGCATCAAGTGTTGGATTGGGGGTAAGTCCCTGCGACATACAAGCGTCATGTCCAGGGCGTGTACTTGTACATCAAGCTGCTTCACGCTACAGAAACAGGAGATAGGCTCCTGCCCTATGAGCCTCATGGTTCGGCCGAGCCATATGGGCCTCATGGCTCAGCAAGGCTTACTATGTACAGCATCAAACTGTCCAGGTGAATATTATCACAGTATTTTATGTCTGTTGCATATAGTAGTTTGCATACATGTTGTGTAGAGGTCAATTTGTGCTTTTACCTATAACTCCGCCGATTAGTGTAAAACGTTGTATGCACACTTCCCAGAGGCCAAGGTAAAACCTGTGCCCTGCATTTTTCACATCTGCCATTTATAGCGCCACCAGAAGAGCGAAAACACATTCTTCGATATTACTCCTTCAGATTTTATCCGAAAATCACACAAATCAGTACACAGTATCTCTACAGTGATGTAATCATGACGGATTTGTCCAATATCATATTCTACCTAATTGGCAAACCTTTATCGCTGCTTGCAGCTATATTATTAGTGGCCAAGGCCACGAAGTGGCAAAAGGCCACTCATTGATATTGGACTTCATCATTATTCCGCCACTTTTTCTCTACCGGCTAGACCGTGCAGTCGCTTTTTACGAAACTCGGCAGTATGGCAGAGGACTATGCCAAACGGCTAAAACGCGAAGCTCGCAACAATCGGCCAAAGGGTGGCGCTGTAGGAAGCCTTTGAAAAATGCCAACTTTGAACTGGTGTAGCTCATGCCCTGTTTCAGGTACAGCAATGAAACCTGTATACACTTATGCGTCTCCTCATGCCGAACAACTTTTACGCTCTGACTTTTGACCTCTGACCTTTACCCAGTGACGTCAATACGTGCGTGTCACGCGTCTCTGACGCATTCACGTTGCCTAAAGACGCATTCACGTCAGTGTCCTTGGGTCCCATGGACGCATCGCCTCCATTGGAGTCCACGTTAAAATAATTTACCACGTCGCGAAAAAAATATATTTTAAAAAGTCCAGACGCCACCATTGTTCATGGGTGAAGGCATGCTACTTAATGCTATGTTAACACAAATGAAATCCGCGTAGAAAGTCTTAAAACAGACGATAGAACTAACGACAGTGTGTTTTGAACGCCATTGTGTGTATGTGGATGGTCACAGAATTCAATGGGTGCCTGAGTTTTAGCGTAGCACCGGGCCGCTCTCTGACCATAGTGGCACAGCGTGTTAGGTGATACACCAAAAAGGGTTCCCCCACAGAACGTGTATGGCGCAGAAACATGACATGCTCACTGCTCACACAGCGACCCGCCTCCTCTCCCTCTGTCGTCTTCATTCAATAACAACTGGATACACGCGCTATTGTTTATAGATGTGGTGGACATTGGACAACGTGTTAGAAGCCACACAGGTCTTCATTGCGTCTTTACAGCAATAGCGACGATTAACGTTGTGGTGAACGTGGTCAAATAACCTTTATTGGCTCAACTACAACACGGAGGAAGCAAGCTAGCCTAGCATGTATGCTATCTGAGACAGTATGTATGTAGCCTAGACTGCCTAACTGTTTTGATTGATTATAGTGTTTTCGTGGCGGCGCCGTCCATTTGGTGGCGGCCGCCTGTGCCTTGCCCTCCCGCATCCATAGAGGGGCGGCACGTCCCTCTATGATCAACCGTTCAAAACAAAAGTAGCCGATCTACAAGCAATCCTAATCGACTGTTTTTGACCCAGTCCACTGGTTCAATGTACAGCAGAGCAAACACAAGCACGGCATTTCCCCCATTCCATAGAAGCAGTAACAGTACAAACAGGAGACATCATGATCTCACTTAGAAGATCCATATATTATCGATGTATATAAAATAACAGGTGGCTGTTGATTATGAAGACTCGGTAAAAGCTTCTATCTACGCCCCCAAGTGGTCAACATCCGATATTACCGGTTAGGTATAAAAAAAATCAAACCATCACATGACTATTTGGAAGTATTCAAATTGTAAGATTTGGAATTGTGGTTCATTTCTTTCAGACACATTTCTACGTAACATGAACATAACCATATAATAACCAATTCAAGTTAAATGCTGCACTTTGTCAAAAATGACATGACGCGTTGAATTTTTGTGGGACCCATAAAATATCTCTGGGACTCATCCGAAAGACCCGTCTTGGGTCCCGGGACTCATTACATTAAAAACCTATTAACATCACTGTTTACCTCTCCCACAATTTTGAATTATATGAAATACAGTCAAAATCTATCTCCTCCTGGGATTTTCGGGTAACGTGCGCAAAACTTTTTTTACATGAACTTTGGACCAACACGGTCATCGCACAGCGGCCGGATTTTCTTTAAAGCGAAACATTATTTTTTAATAATTCACTGTATAATGCAGTTTCATGCAAATTATTCTTCTGCCTCTAAATCATACATGCAAAGTGACACGTTCATGGCATTTGGCAAATATGTAGAGGGTTAGTCCAAATATCACTGAAAGCAATCTTACTCCAATTGGCCAAAGGGGGGCGCTATACGAAGCGTTTGAAAACTCAAACTTTAAAGGGACATAAGTCATGCCTCGTTTCGTTTGAAGACATGCAACTTGCTTACACGCGTGCCTTGACTCAAGCGTAAGCCATCCGTGTCTTTGTTAAGTACGCTCTGTCTTTGATTTTCTGCCATTTTGAGCAGTTTGTAAAACACTTAAACCCGCTTTTATTCCGGAACTTTCACGTCACGTGCACGGAACTTTTTTTACATGAACTTTGGACCAATATCTAAAGATCTGTCGGATCGTTTTTTTTTTTTTAAATTGAAACATGCTTTTTTAATAATTCAATCAACATTGCAAGTTTTATGCAAATTATTCTTCTGCCTCTAAAACATACATGCAAAGTAAAAATGTCATGATGAACTACTGTAGAGGGTTAGTCCAAATATCACTGAAACCAATCTTACCCCAATTGGCCAAAGGGGTCGCTATATCATTTTGAAAGAAGGCGTCAAGTACATTACATGAAACTTTTTCTTTTTTCTTTTCTTTTTTTTTTTTAAATGACAGGTCCATTATGTGTTACTGCCGTAGTGTAGTGGTCAGTGCCTGTGCCTGGTATACGGATGGTTGTCAGTTCAAACCCCACTTCGGGTTGAGTTGATGTTAACAACCTGGATGCGCATGGCATGTGCATTATGTCAAACTCTTTAATGTTGACACGTCTAATCTAACTCCAGATCACGTTCATGTTTAAAATGAGCCCCACAACTACTGTAGATTTACATGAAACTTTTTCTTTTTTCTTTTCTTTTTTTCTAAAATGACAGGTCCATTATGTGTTACTGCCGTAGTGTAGTGGTCAGTACCTGTGCCTAGTCTACGGATGGTTGTCAGTTCAATCCCCACTTCGGGTTGAGTTGATGTTAATATCCTGGATGCCCATGACATGTGCCTATGTCAATCTCTTTAATGTTGACACGTCTGATCTAACTCCAGATCACGTTCATGTTTAAAATGAGCCCTTCTCTACCGGCCGTTTTTTTTTCTGTTCTGAGTAAAAGAAAATATGATCACTCGAAAATGTCAGAAATCCCTTGATGCGTATTTTAATATCCGCCATTACTAAATAATGCATTTTGCATCATAAATCCTGAAACAAGCATTATAATACAAACTGTCATGTCTACACCTATGTTGTGATTTTCAAGGATTGCAATGATATCATGTACCAGTTCCAGTGGCCTAGTGGTTTGAGTGTCTGCCCTGAGACTAGGAGATCCGGGTTCAAACCCGGGTCGCGTCATACCAAAGATTCTAAAAAATGGGACCCAGTGCCTCCCTGCTTGAAACTCAGCATCAAGGGTTGGATTGGGGTTAACTCCCTGCGACATACTAGCGTTATGTCCAGGGGGTGTACTTGTACATCAAGCTGCCTTACGCTACAGAAACAGGAGATAGGCTCCTGCCCTATGAGATTCATAGCCTGGCCGATTCATATGGTCTTCATAGCTCAGCAAGGCTTACTATGTACATCATCAAACTGTCCAGGTGCATAGTATCACAGTTTTTTTATGTCATCATCAAACTGTCCAGGTGCATAGTATCACAGTTTTTTTTATGTCTGTTGCATATAGGCCTACAGTCTTTTGCATACATGTTGTGTAGAGGCCAATTTGTGCTTTTACCTATAACCACCGATTAGTGTAAAACTTCCAGCCAGCAAATTGGTACTGTGGGAGCCAACACATGGGCACCGGTCGCGAGGACGTCCCACAAAAACATACGTGGACGTACTGAAGGAAGACGTAGGGACACAGAACACCAATGAGCTGGCCAGATGTATGGAGAACCGAGATGACTGGAAACAACGATGGAGGGCTCGTCTGAGGACGACCTAGATAGATACACTTCCCAGAGGCCAAGGAAAAACCTGTGCCCTGCATTTTTCACATCTGCCATTTATAGCGCCACCAGAAGGCCGACTTACAGTATGTAAAACACATTTTTCGATATTACTCCTTCAGATTTTATCCGAAAATCTCACAAATCAGTACACAGTATCTCTACAGTGATGTAATCATGACAGATTTGTCAGATATCATATTCTATCTAATTGGCTAACATTGAATTCCATGGTTTGCAGCAGGGGTCTTCAACAGGGGGTCCGCGACCCCTAGGGGGTCCGCGGAGGTACAGCAGGGGGTCCGCGAAATTATTGCTTAAAAAAAAAAAAAAAAAAAAAAGATTTCAAAAAAAGTTTTTTTTTTTCATTTTTCACATTTATGTAAAAAAATAAATCATGATTCTATCCATTTTGAATAGCTTGAATACATGATTACTATGCAATTGACAGATTGTTGATATTATTGACATTGGTTCTCAGTTAATAAGTAGTATATTTAGAAATGGTAGTGGTACGGCCCACCCTGCTCGCTGTAACTTGTACATGTTTAAAATAAAAAATATGTCGTAGCCCCCACCCCCCCTACCCTACGATATGTCGTAGCCCCCACCCCCCCACCCTACGAGGTGGTAGGGGGTCCCTGCTCCATCTCTCCATCAGTTTGGGGGTCCCCGGCCTGAAAACGTTGAAGACCCCTGGTTTGCAGGATTGCTCCTTTTTGAACAAAATGTCTCAAACGCAGCCTGCTATGTGTGTGGGATTTTGCACACACATTCCCACTAGGCCAAGGAACAGATGCCACCCTTCTCACATTGGCCTGTTATAGCGCCACCAGCGGGTCAATTTTTGCAAAACACATTTTTGGAACAAAATGCTTCAAATCCCGCATGCAGCGTCTTGATTGCCGTGAAAGGCCCAAGAACACGTGGCACCCTTTTCACTTTGGCCTATTATAGAGTCACCACTAGGCCAAAAAAAAACCTACCTGACCTGCCGGAGTCCTGTTCGGAAGAACACTGCTTCTAGTTTTTCTTTGATGTCTTCTTTGCTTTCCCTTGATGCCTTTTTGCTTTCCTGCTCTTTATGCCTTGGCCACTTTATCGCTGCTTGCAGCTATATTTATTATTATTATTACATAATTCACCAGGAACGTTACCATTAGCTCTGGAGACTGGCAGGTTTAACGCCAAACCAGAGGAAAGAAGATATTTTATGTTTTGGTTGTTGAAGCCCTATAAATATGATGATATAAGAGAGATATTCGTTAGTAAGATGTCTTCTTTTCATGGTGATTTCCTTGAGTTTGATGATTGTGAAAAAACCTGAGGTATGTTTTTGTTAAAGGAGCTTTAGTTGTGGCATATTTTAGACAGACAGGGACATGTAGGCCTACTGTAGTCAGCAGTTATAATAAACAAACATAAGAATACAGCAGGTATGCACAGGCAAATATGCTTTGCACAAAATGTTCAATATCCCAAAGACTTTTTCCTCTCTGTGATGGACTGATGGTCGCATGTGGACCAGTTAGGCAAGAAGCCTCATTAACCTATGTTTACATTTAATATCAGTATCAATATGAACAGTATCACTGGAGGGGAACCTCATCAAGTTATATCAGCAGTGAGCACCTGTTTATATTTAACCAGTGGTGAAAAAAATGAAGAGAAATGGCATGTGTTTATGGAAGCAACGGCATACTGTGAAACACGTGTTTCGAACATAACCCCTGTTTGTGAAGTCCTGAAAGAAGCATATTTTGAGTTAAAAGCCCCGGTTTTTGGAAAAACATTATTTCATGTTTTAGGGGAACGCCCCCTTGAATAAAACAACGCTTATTGCGTTTTCACCTTGAGAACTGTTTCTGTGTGCTGGTTTGGGTTCAGACTTCACAATACTTAACGTTTAAAAACTTTATTTGAAGACATTTACTACTTGAATTATTTGAAAACATTGTTTTTAAGACTTGAGTGATTTAAAAGAGATGCTTACGTTGTTGAAAATGGCAAGGTTGTTAACCTTCTGTTTTGAAGGTTTACAACCTGATGACCAACTCTTCAACAAAGAAGACAACAAATGAAAAAGTTGGAAAATAAAGATATTGAGAGTTAAGACCTTGAGGAGTTAACTAAAATCTGTGGGAACTTGACAAGCCTGTGGCTAAAAGTGTTCATTCATTGAACTGTGGGTTGAACTCAATTGACTTGTTTGTTTGTGGTTGCTTTGAAACGTATTGGTTACAAACATAACTTGGGTACTTTGATTTGACTTGACTTTTGCGTTTACATTTCGTAAATATCTAATTATGGAGAAGTGTAAAATAAAAATCACACCAGTGTGAATGGAGCGGTGGTGTCCATGCATTTCAAGGTTGTGTGTATGCGTGCATGAACAGTACATTTCAAGGCTGCTCAACAGTCACCCAGCGGTATTGCAGGCCAGGCTACAGCCACTCATAGCTACACACATGGTCACGCTAAGGAGACGGTGTGACCACCGCTGAATATTTCTCTGGTAGACAGAATCTACCTGGCACCCCTAAAATTGGCACTTTGGAAACTATTACACACACACACACACACACACACACGCGCACACGCACACGCACACACACACACACACAAGATATTTTAATTTAGAGAGGTTATTTTACAGGTTCCAGTCAGTGTTTTATGTCTTTAACGCCGATGATCACCGGTTCAAGTCTCACCTCATGCGGACTATTTAAATTACGTATTATAGTGTTTGGAAGAGCACTGCTTCTAGTTTTTCTTTTATTTCTTTTCCCACTTTTCCCTTGCTTTCCAGAGCTGCTTTTTAGCTTTTTTGCTTTCCTGCTTTTTCTGGCTTGGCCACTTTATCGCTGCTTGCAGCTATATTTGTGTTTATAATTGCTGGATACTCACATACATGTGTCTTTGACAAGGATCAAATAGTATTATAATCATTGTAGTTGTAATAGCCTATACATTATATTTAGGGGCCAAGCACGATGCATATATTGATTGATTGATTTATTGAAGAATGTATTAGAAGTTTGCAATAGAAAAAAGTACAGTTTTATGACTGGTACAAGGTCAACTAAAAGGAGATCCTAGAAAGCGCTACAGCTTATTTCCACAAGAGCCACACTTTAAGTATCACATATAACATTGAAAGACAGACAGATAGAACATAGTACTTTATCTAGGATAACATCAATTTAAAAAGCAGAAAAATAACGTGAATGTCCTGCAAGTCAAATGATTGTATTATTAACTGCAACATCTAAGATTGATGCATAGATTGGTAATCTAATTGTCAATAATCAAGGGAATCAGGATTATCCTGACATAATGGTGTTTAAACAGATCTGACTAATATAGCTCCATGGATCGACTCCCAGTTGCATCTACATTAGGACTAAATGTTGGGGCCTGATAATAAGTATGATGATGATGATGATGACAATTATCATAATCATCATCATCATCATCATCATCATCATCAATGAATAGAAACAGCACAAATAGATAGATAGATAGATAGATAGATAGATAGATAGATAGATACCTTTATTATCCCAAGGGGGAAAATCAGTTGCCCAGAGTAAGACGAAAAAAATAATAATATATAAAACAAGAACAGAGTACAGTAAGAGCAAGGTACGTCAAGAAAGGGAACGAATAATATATATATATATATATATATATATATATATATATATATATATACACATACATAAAGTGTCCTTAGGCAAAACTATCAATATAGTACAGTGCCCCCAAATCAAAGTGACCATAACATTCAATGCTAGTTAGTGCAACAAGTATCTCACCCAAATCAGTATAAAATGATCAGGAAACTTGGTTAAAAACATAAAGGGAAGGGATACAAATGTGCAAGTAAAATAATAACAGAGGTAAAACACCACAGACTAATCAGGAAAAAAGCAGGTCTGTAAAAGTGTATTTTGAGAAGTGATTTGAAAGAGATCACTGAACATGCCGGCCTGATGGTTTGTCCTTGGGGGTGAAACTTGGTTACAACCAGTGTTGATTTTGTCGACTAAAACTATGACGAAAAATGTTTGTCGACTGCGTTTTTTTCACTGAGGAAAATGAAATAAAAACGGAATAAAAACTAAGCTGTGGTGACTGAAACTAAGACTAAATATATTGACAATTTCGTCAACAAAATAAAAACTAGACTAAAAGGGAGGGACTAGTGGAGAAGAGAGTCATTTTATGTTTGGTTGCTCTCAGATGTTGAGTGCTGAAAATAGCTGATCTACAAGCTCACAACGCGTGACGCTGCGATGCGTTGTGAGCTTGTAGCAGCTATTTTCAGCACTCAAGCAAGTTTACAATTAGTCATTACGATGCCATTAAGGCCCGCCAAAATACATTTCAGTTGACTAAATGAACTGTAGATTTAATCAACTAAAATCTTATGATATTTAGTCGACTAAAATTAGACTAAAACTAAAACTTTTCAGGTGACTAAATTATGACTAAAACTAAATGACATTTTATTCCAAAGATTATGACTAAAACTAAATCAAAATCTGCTGTCAAAAACAACACTGGTTACAACACACTATTTTTCTATGTCTGAGACTTAATTTCCCAGTGCACTCCTCCAGACTCGCGTCATCAGTGACACTTGCAGGGACGTGCTGGGCCCCTGATTCAGCCCGGGAAAAAGAGTTGGAGAGGCCCTCATTGCGCGCTATAGAGAGAGATCTCTCTCTATATAGCGCTGCTGCTACTCAAAGATTTGTAACAAAGTGACAAGCCAGTGGGCCAATTACATGAGTTATATTTCGTCGTTGTCGGGTGGAAACTTTGTATGTCCAAAACCATATGTTTTGTATTCATCATTTAAAAAATGATTTAAACTAGTGAAAACAGCCGATCTACAAGCACACAACGCCTCGCGCGTTGTGTGCTTGTAGATCTGCTGTTTTCACTACTTTTGTGCGACGGCCTTGTATGATGAAGCAGGGCTTTGCGAAAAAAAATTACATGTGAAACTTGGAGATACGAGGTTTCTAGGTTTCTGCCTGACAGTGACGATTTACTTTGTTGGCCGCCCAGCCCCCAAAATGGAACAAAGGCCGACATTTTATTTTTTTATATTGTTTTCCTAATGGCCGGCCTGGACCAGCCAGGAATGAACCGGCCGTTCGGGAGTTGTCCCGCTTTTCCCAATGGCCAGCACGTCCCTGGACACTTGACATTTCCAAGAATTGCACCTAGTTATTATCATCCGGTCACAGACCTGTTCTGTCAGCCACCTAGCCGCCACAGTATATCATTTATACTGTCTGGCCCCATAGCCATACTTTCAGGAGAATTTGTGCGAAAGAGCGAGAGAGAAAGAGAGAGAGAGAGAGAGAGAGAGAGAGAGAGACACACACACACACACACACACACACACACACACACACACACACACACACGAGAGAACCTCATTGTATTCAGTTCTGTAAAAAAAAAAATCGGCTCTAACTTTGTCCAAATATATTGTTTTTCCCCTACATGATCACAAAGACCGTGTTTGCGTGATCGTTCTGTGGGCCAATCATTGATTGATTGATTGATTGAAGGCTTTATTAGAAGTTTGCATAGGAAAATGTACAGATTCATGACGGTACAGTTCACTGGTACAAGGTCTACTAAAAGGAGATCCATGAAAAGACTAAGCTTATTTCAACAGGAAACCATTAAAGTATCTCATATAACATTGAATGACAGACAAATAGAACACAGTACTATGCAGTAGATATGTAAAGAAAAAAAGAAAACAGTAGGTCTATACAATCAGTAAGTACAGTATATACAATATATACATACGTCGCAAAAAAGGTAAGTAAAATCTATTCTTGGTTAAATAGTCTTGGTAGTGAATGAGTAAAGATGCCAATCTTTGCTAATCTGACCTTTGGGACAGAGGTTCTGCTCTGGCCTTTGATGAGTGTGTGTGCACATATTTTCACACCGATCGGTCCAAGGGTGGTGGAGATTATTGCTGCAGTCACACGGATGGAAGGACACACGCGGACACACACGGACAGATGGACAGACAGGGGGGAAAAACTGTCTCAGGCTGCCACACCTTCGGCCGGACGGAGGCAATGAATAAACTAGAAAGATTCAGGGAAATTGCAAGTGTGATTGCCATGACGCAAGTTACGAGGAATAAACTCTGAAATGTATTCCGGATTACCATTTGTCCCTTTCATGCCCATTATGGATATCTCTGTGGCGATAAATAATAACTAGTAAAACGCCTCAGGGCGACAAGCGACCTCGCCCTAAAGGCGCCACAGTGATGTGGACATCAGGGATCTCCATGTATGGGCATAAAAGGGATTTGTTCCCCTGGCATCACAGGGATCTCCATGTCTCCATATATGGCCGTAAAAGGGATTTTTCCCCCCTGGCATCACAGGGATTTCTCTAACAGGGCATCATTAATATTGATGACATCAGGGAACTCCGTGCATGGGCATAAAAGGGATTTTGTTAGTGAAGCCAGAGCATGATGTCAGAGCGGCAAACCCACAGACCGTAAAAATGTCTACACGTCTACACAGACGGACATGAATGAATTATTTGTCAAATGTTCATCTTGATAAGGGCCATGGCCCATGGATGTTAAAAGGGCAAGTGACCACTGACCAAGCACCCACAGACCCCCCCCCTGCACGTGCCTGATGTACTTTGAAACAAGGAAGGCATAACTCCTTATAGGCCTACCAGAGTGTATATAAGAGAGTTACGTCACTTACGTCGACTCCCATAGTAAGCGTGGAAAGCCTATTTACTCTATGGTGGGAAGCTTACGCATGCGCACTTGCGCACGCATGGAGCCTGTTCTCATTCCTAGCTAGCCTCTGCTGCTCTTCAGCCCGTCCGCGGACGGGCAGGAGAGCAGCAGAGCCTCGATAAGAATGAGAACAGGCTCCATGCGACGCCACTTCCGGTCTGCGGCGAGTTCAAAGTGTGACGTAACTCTCTTATATACACTCTGAGGCCTACATAAGAAGATACAGAGAGGCTAAGTATATTTAGGTACTTGTGACAAGTCTTGCACCTAATGCATGACAAAATGGTAAATGGTGCATTTATATAGTGCCTTTATCTTTATAAGACACTATACTATACTGGTATTCCAGTGCAAGGATAGCTCTGCATGGAGACTCTATGTGGGTGTGTCTCAGGTCCTGCTCTGTCCGTCCTATAGGCTAAGGGTTAGGGTTAGGGCTTCTGCATATTTACTGTAGTTCACCATACATCCATCATTCACCTGGTTATTTGATCCATCTGCATTTTTAGCGGTGTGCATTATTGACACGGTAAGTTAGCAAAATGTAATGTAGTTATAGTTGTGTTTTATATATTTATAATATATATAATATAATAGCTATTCTTTTACCTTCTCTGACTTGGAAGTTTAAATCGACATATGAATGTAATTCTGCTTTTCAATGGGAATGGAGTGGTCCATTCTCCATAAAAAATATAAAGGCAAAACAGGGAAGAAAAACAAATCTATAGGCCTATATATATTCTTTTTACTTAGCATCGTTTCTTTTTGTAATGCTTCTTTTATTGACAATCTGTATGTATGAATGTATGGCAAATGTATGGCACGGTGCCATGGCAATAGCCCGAAGGTTCATTAGTCCGAATTTGTTAAGAATACTATGCCTAACCCTAACCTCAGTAACCCTAACTAAATTCGGACTAATGAACCTTCGGACTAATGAACCTTCGGACTTATGGGCAGTCCCCGTATGGCACACATTTATTTTGGGATTAATAAAGTGTCTGTCTGTCTACAGTGTGACAATGGCTCTAGACATAGGTGGGTTGGTAGGACTGTTGGTCTTCTATGCTCTGATCCTGGCAATGGGCATCTGGGCCTCTAAGAAATCCAGAGCGGAGGAGAAGAAATGTGTGGGCTCCAGGACTCACGTCACCATACTAGGGGGACGCAACATCAGCCTTTGGATTGGAGTCTTCACAATGACAGGTAAGGACGTCTAAGTTGTGTTTGTTTTTTGTCGGAACGCATGGAACACCATGGGCATATACGGGTGAAACAGTGCCCACATTTTTGACATCTCTGAAACCACCGCCTGTACTGGGCATGCGTCGTTCCATCTGCATTTGTAGCAGTGTGCTACATAGTTTTGTACCCATAAAGTACAAAACTATGGCACCACCTTTACTAATAACTAATTAAGGTGTGTGTGTGTGTGTGTGTGTGTGTGTGTGTGTGTGTGTGTGTGTGTGTGCGTGCGTGCGTGCGTGCGTGTGTGCGTGGGATCAGCTACCTGGGTCGGAGGAGGCTACATTTTGGGAACTGCCGAGGCTGTCTACACTCCCTCTCGTGGTCTTATCTGGGCCTTAGCACCCTTTGCCTTTTTATTCACTTTCATCATAGGTAAGAAACATGATTCTTGTTCATTCCAAATTCAATGAAAAGCATCCTGACATTTATTACATTTTATATTGACATGTCTTATATTCAAACTGGCTGGCATGTAGGTGGAGGTCACAAAATTGTCATTGATTGGAGTGCTTAAATGATGGGGGTAGGATGTAGCGTGTGGAAGGTAAACTTTATTCCTTTCCCTTCCCCAGCTGACCAGGCGGAGACAGTATAGGGAGAGTACCCTAGGGGACAAGGGGAGAACACGCAAACTCCACACAGAAAGGCCCTTTAGCCAACCCTGAAGAAATAGACTCCTCAATGTCAATTATAAGTTTTTAATGACAAAGATGAAGAAGCCCGCCTTGTCCGCTGGGCCTAGGGTCGGGGTGGGGCTCACCTGTGGGCCTTTCTTTAAGCGCTGGAACGACGACATGGCCGACAGGGCCGAGGATGGGAGAGCATTACGAGCCATCTCTTTGTTCTCGACAAGTGCAACTACGTCGTTAACTGGCAATTTCAGAATGTCAGGTGTTCCCAGCGCCTCGCGGCGTATGTCAGAGTCATAAATCCCATTAAGTGGAACATCGCGGATAATGTGGTCGGTATAGTCCACGGCCGCGCCACACCCACATACCGCAACGTAGGCAGGCAAATGTCTCTGCTCTCCCCCGCACCCTGGCAGTGAAGGCACGGAAGGTCTCGTTGCATTCCTGGCGAAACTGAAGCAGTTTGGTGCACAGTACACATGTGGCGACTGGAATGAGTGCTAGAGAACGCATGGCGGCGATGAGATCCTGCAGAGTCCCTGACGTGACGGTGGGATTGGCTTTAAGCAGGCTGTCACCAAGTTCGGGCCCAGCGCACTGGAATAGCTGGAAAGGGGCCTGGGCAGCTCCAATGCCCGAGCCGGTGCAGAAGATGTCCCAACGACGGATGAACACGTTCCATTCCTCGATGGACACACAGTTTTGGGCCCAGAGGGGTCGGGGCCTGGGCCGGGGCGGCCATGACAGATGGCGCACTCTGATGGGCAAGTCCATGATTTGTCAACAGAGCAATGGCGAGAGCTTCTGACACGTCGCCAGTCTGGAAACCGCAGTCAGGCACGAAGCATCCAACGACAACCATGGCTTCTTCATGAAGAAATAGACTCCTCAATGTCAATTATACGTTTTTAATGACAAAGATGAAGAAGCCCTGCGGTAAAAACAAAAACACAAAAAGCATAGGCTGATGTTCACATGTAAATATAAGGACTAATAGTGAGGAGTGAGTAGTAAACAAAATATAGTAACAAGAACGGCATAGTTTAAAATATAACCAAAAAGAAAGCACACTTAAAATTAGTCCTAGAATGTCTGTACGGTCCCTATCCGCGGCGGTTAGCAGCTAATCTGCGCGGCACTAAAGTGTTGCGCGTTACTTGTGTACTCACCCAATAATGTATTCCTCAGCCTGGGAGAAAGACATTGTCCTATAGTGTCATATCCATTTGAAAGTTATGGATGAAAATGTGTACTTTGTAAAATATCGCCAGTTATCCATGAGCCAACACGGACGACTTTCCGACCGGACGAGGGGCCCTGAATGACGGCTGGACTGAATATATCATAACTTCCTTCCCACAAGCGCACTGGGCACACAATTGACAGGTGCTTGTGATTGACGTGGGGTGATTGTGTGCCCGGCAAAGTTGCTGGAGCCATGCTCAAGCGACCTCTCACTGGGGGGGGTGAGACTCTCACTGTCTCACCCCCCCCCCCCCCCCCCCCCCCCGCACGCAACACACCTGTCAGTGACCTGTTAGCACACACCTGTCAAGCAGGTGTACTTAATTGTACTTAAGTACAGTACTTAAGGTAACCATCAAGGATGCCTACAAAGCGGTCCAACGGGCCCCACTTTGGGAGATCTGACCACCATGCGGTGCTACTACTACCTGCCTACAAGCAGAGGATGAAGAGCGAGCAACCCAGGGTGAGGTCTGTACAGTGCTGGTCCACAGATAATGTATCTAAACTCCAGGGCTGCTTTGAAGCGACAGAATGGTCCATCTTCAAAGACTCAGCCACAAGTTTGGATAACTATGCTGACACTGTCACCAGCTATGTTAAATTCTGTGTGGAAAATTGCATCCCAGCGCGAACCGTTCGCTCCTATCCCAACGAGAAGCCGTGGATGAACCAGGATACTCGTCTGAAGTTGAGGGAGCGCCGAGCCGCTTTTCAATCTGGGGACGAGGAACGGTACAAAAAATCCAGATACGACCTGAGGAGGGCGATCAGAGACGCTAAGAGACAATATAGGGACAAACTGGAGAACAACTATAGTGGCTGTGACGCACGGCGTATGTGGAGAGGGCTGCAGGCGATTACGGATTACAAACCGAAGCCGGCTGTTATTAACACCTCGGACTCTCTACCAGACGAATTGAATAACTTTTTCGCCCGCTTTGAATCTCACAACACGGACCCAGTTACACCGGTGCGGGGTACACCCGGTGCGGTGGAGCTGCAGGTGACACAACGAGATGTGAGTAAAACTTTTAAAAGCGTTGGGACTCATAAGGCGGCCGGTCCTGATGGGATTGCCTCACGTGTCCTTAAGTTGTGTTTTGACCAGCTTTCGGGAGTCTTTACTGACATTTTCAATATGTCCCTGTCATTGTGTGTGGTGCCGTTGTGTTTCAAGGAAACCATAATTGTACCCATAGCAAAGAAAAATCCTGTCACCTGTCTTAATGATTATCGCCCTGTGGCTTTGACCTCTGTTCTTATGAAGTGTCTGGAAAAAATGGTTATATCACATATAACGCACATTATCCCTGCCAATACTGATCCATTACAGTTTGCATACTGTGCTAATAGATCAGTCGATGATGCTATTTCTCTCGCACTACACATTGCCTTGAAACATCTGGAGAATAAGAACTCTTATGTCAGACTACTCTTCATAGATTATAGCTCTGCCTTTAACACGATTGTACCATCTAAGCTTGTGTTGAAACTCAGAGGTCTTGGTCTGGGCAGTAGTATCTGCAACTGGCTGTTTGACTTTTTGACAGGCAGGCCACAATCTGTACGAATAGGGAACAAGCATTCATCTAAGATATTGACCAGGACTGGAGCGCCCCAGGGCTGTTGCCTCAGTCCCTTGTTGTATAGTCTGTTCACCTATGACTGTGTTGCCAGGTGTGGAAATAATTCTATTCTCAAATTTGCAGATGACACCACGGTTATAGGACTAATATCCAACGATGATGAGAGGGCCTATAGGAGGGAAATTGAAGAGCTAACCCTATGGTGCCAGAATAACAATCTCTCTCTAAATGTTAGTAAAACAAAAGAGATCATCGTTGACTTTAGGAAATCTGAAGTCAATCACAGTCCCGTAACCATAAATGGTTCACCTGTAGACATAGTGGACAGTTTCAAATTCCTGGGTGTTCACATAACAAACTCACTCACATGGTCTCAAAACAGCGAAGGTATCCTTAAGAAAGCGCAGCAGCGATTGTACTTTCTGCGGCGCCTCAGGAGATTTGGCCTAAGCACCAAGGCTCTTGTTAATTTCTATCGCTGTACCATAGAAAGTGTATTGACAGGATGCATAACAGTGTGGTTTGGTAACGTGACTGCTCAAGACAGTAAACAGTTACAGAGAATTGTGAAGAGAGCTGCCAAAATCATTGGCACAGAATTACCACAGCTACACACAATCTATAACACACGCTGTAAGAAAAAGACAGAGAACATCTTAAAGGACAGCTGTCATCCCGCCCATTCCCTGTTCTATCTCCTCCCTTCAAAAAAACGTTACCAGAGCATCAAATCTCACACCACCCGTTTCAGTAATAGTTTTTATGCTCAAGCAATCAGGCTGCTTAACGAAGAGATGGAAGCGAGACGTAGGTAGTCATGTACAATATACGCAGTTTTTAAACTGTACACTGTCACACTGTATGGTTGTTTTGTTGTTTTTTGGGTTGTCCTGGGTGACCTGTTGTTGTCGTATTGTTTTGTGTGCAATAAGGCTGAGAGTGCTCTTGGCACAAGCATTTCATTGTTTGTCTGTACTTGTATGGATACGCATTTGACTAATAAACCGAACCTGAACCTGAACCTGAACCTGAAATGTTTACTTACACCACTGCCCACCCGTTTAGCTGTGTTTCTCATCCAACAATTGCACGATCTTTTCAAGTTACACTTTATTGTAAAGGTGACTAATCAATGATAATAACTATATAAAATACAATACCAACTGCTGGTATTATTGAAGGGGAGAAATACTTTTACGTTTCTGTCCGTTTTGTGTTTCCTGTGTTTCCATAAAAAATGTTGTTGGTTTTTATGTCCAGTGACACATGTCCAGGACAGACCTCAGACGCGCCTCCTCCAGGGGCATCACAAGGGGGAGGGGGAGGGGGGACTGAGTTACAAATTATTTTATAGCTTTAGCTATTGAAAAATAGCAGATATAAAAGTTCACAGTGCGGCACCGAGTGCAGCGCTGTGAGCTTGTATATCTGCTATTTTTTTGCAAGTTGTGAAAATGTGTGCAAATCTTGAATATATGTATTTTTTAAGCGAACATTTGTAATGCAAATTTTGCTTCTGGGGGGACCCTGGAACTAAATATTTTGAGATAGAGGACCATGGCCAAACACATATCATTTTGGGGGTCCTTCACATGAAAAAGTTTGAGCACCACTGACATAGAAATAGGTTTTTCAAAAAACCTTTGAAGGATTTGAAATATTCAAAGATCTACAAGCTCGCAGCGCTGCACTCGGTGCCGCGCTGTGAGCTTGTATCTGCTATTTTTCAATAGTTAACGCACAAAATAATGTGTTCCCAGGCTAAATGGGTTAAACCCAGGGTTCGAGTTATGTGTTGGCCAATGGGGGCTTAGCCCCCATAGATAAAGTCTGGGACCCCATAGTCAAAAACCCCTATGGGGTCTCTTTTTTTTCCCAAGTGTTTTTTTTTTTTTTTTTTTTTCTCCCCTGCGCTCTCTGGCTCTCATCAACACAAACGTAACCTCTCAGTGGCATGTAGGTGCTATTTGGCTACTATTTTCCAGGACAATTTCAAAATAAACATGTTGAATGATCGATTGTATAGATGAAAAAAATAAAATATAGACTCTTGTTTTGAAATGCGCTTCTGTGCAGAGAGGAAATGGCTTTCATAGGACGAGCCTTTAACGGTCGTCCACTCTGTCGTCAGTGCGTATCTTGCGCCCTGATGGACTCGTGGTGAAATTAACAACACAGGCATAAAGGAATATAACAAAACACCAAGACAAGACCATGTAGGCTATAAAGGCATTAAACATCGTCCTGCTCGTCTCATCGTCACTCAGTCAACAATTGGTGAGTGAGTCGTGGCTATATTAGAGTTGGAGTAATGATGGATGCTATGCTGCTAGCTAACACTGTTTTGGCTAGCGTTGTGGACACATTGTATGGGTCCTGAAAATAGCAGATCTAGAAGTTCACAACGCAGCGCGAAGCGACTCCTTGTGAGCTTGTAGATCGGCTATTTTCACTTCTACTTGTTTGGATTTAGTTTCTCTTGGTTCACGGGCTAAAACGTTTGGGAAGCAATACCATAATGCTTGCTGTAGTAGAACAGTGGTGTAAAATTAAGTAGATAACTGAAAAGCTTTTGGAACTGAATGATTATATGATACTGGTGTTGTCTGTCTGTTGGAGTGTTGGTACCAAGAATTCCATCTACTATAACTATATAGACTATCTTGCTGGCTGGTGCATGTGGAAAGGGGCAAAGGGAAAGTGTAGTGTGCCGTTCCCGATTTTTTAGCAAAAAAAACCCAGCGGAAACCCGAATAAAATGCGATAAAAACGCGATCAAAACCGCAAAAAAACGCCAATTTCGCGCGCGTGCATGACCCCCCCCCCCCCATGTAGGGCCCCCATAGCTCTGGGAGTATAACTCGAACACTGGTTAAACCCCCTCCCCCATGAAGAACATTCATGAGGGCCTCGCAGGGAGTCCTTGTACCCAGGGCCCAGATTTTGGTGCGACACCCCTGGTTGCAACCGCATGGCCTTAGACATTTCTGTTACATAAGTGTTTTAATTTGGCTGTGCATTTCTTTTAAGTCTGCGGCAGTGTTCTTCTCCGATGTTAGCCTTTCTCTTTGCCAGCACTGTCATGACCATGAACATGGATTATCCTCCAATCATTGGCATTGTTGTTGTCTGGTGTTAGAAACATCTTCTACCGCAGGTGTTTGGTGTGCACCCGTGTTTCAAATCATACTCATGCTTTGTCCCAACAGGAGGCTTGTTCTTTGCCAAGCCAATGAGGTCACAGAGGTTTGTGACAATGATGGATCCTTTTCATCGTCGTTATGGCAACAGTATCACCACCATCCTTCTGCTTCCCATTCTGATATGTGACCTGCTTTGGGCGGCCTGGATCTTGGTAGCCTTGGGTTAGTGATCATTTGTGTACTCTGAGTATACCGACTATCCATATTTTAATGTCCTGTTGTTCTGACGCGGGGGAACGCTAACCTGCGGATGCGGGTGACGGCTACCCTGTCGCCCCTGGTGAACACTAGTAGAGAAAGGTATCTGCAATAAAGCAGACAGCCCGCAACACTCCAAGTTAGATGAAGGCTTTTAGGTGCACGGCTCAAAGAAGCATAATGAGAAAGAAGTAGTCGCCAGCACTCAAGGAATATCCTTTTTACATGATTTTATTTACCTCAATGGACAGTGTACGGACGCGTTTCGGCCCTTCGGCCTTCTTCAGCGTTGCATGCAACGCTGAAGAAGGCCGAAGGGCCGATAAAATCATGTAAAAAGGATATTCCTTGAGTCCTGGTGAACACTAACCTGCTCTGAATTAGTCTTGGCTGTGTTTAGGGAGCATCATCAACACCCCCGTACTGCCCAAAATCTATAACCTTTTTTAACCTTGTGTCCCACATTAGAATGAAACAATGAGAATATCTTTACGAGGTATATAGGCTACATCACTTTACAATGGTACATTCAACCGTTCAAACACTGATGTATTGTGCATTTTTACAGGTGGGACAGTCAGTGTGATCCTTGATCTTCCTTCGTCCTACTCCATCATCGTGTCTGCAGCCGTTGCCGTCATCTACACACTACTGGGAGGGTTTTATTCGGTTGCCTACACTGATGTCATCCAGCTCGTGATCATCTTCATCAGCATGGTGAATACTGCCGATTGCAAACAGCCTCAGCAGTCAACGTCACTTCGGGGTCTAGGTTGGAGAGGCTTATTGTCTATATCAGCCAATGTGCTAGACCCCTGGGGGACGGAATGCTGAGGTGGAGTGCAACAACTGCCATCAGCTCCCAGTACTTACCGCACGGCTTGGATGCGACTACTGGAAATATACTACCCTTTATATGATTTGCCTAATAAGGACAAGACTAAAATTACTTTTGATGCAGTTTTTCAAATGTATGTATATTTTTTTATTTACATGTAATCTTTCTTTCTTTCTTTCTTTCTTTCTTTCTTTTCTTTCTTTCTTTCTTTCTTTCTTTCTTTCATCTCTCTCCAGTGGCTCTGTGTTCCCTTCCTGTTTCTCAACCCATCGTCGTCATCATCATCATCATCATCTAATGTCACGCTTACACCTTTACAATACCCTTCCTGGCTGGGTGAGCTGAAGATGGAGGATGCTGGAAAATGGATGGATGAATTAGTCTCATTGGTTTGTTGTTGCTTTTTTAGTATCTGCTTGTGTTTTTTGTATTATTTTATTCTATACGATTTTTGTAACCCACTTTTTTCACCCATTCCATTGTCAATTGTCTAATGTAATCCGAGGCGCTACACTCCCTCTGCCAACCTGGGGAGAGCAACGGACTGACCTCCTGCTTCCTTCAATGCACGAGGACTCCAAGCAGCTTCTTATCACCTGACAGGGGGGAGTTTCCAGTTGGTCGTAGCGCTGGAAGGACAGGCTCTACTAATAACTATTTAATGCTGATCCCGCGTATACTCGCAAAATATTAGACGAGTTCCGGAGTGCTGATCCCGCATATACTCGCGCTATATACTGTATATAGTAGGCTAAATGTGGCACGACTTACCGTGAGGTCCGGGCTATCCATCTGGCACTGGTGAACTCTGCGATTTGTTTACATCGCACGTCCACGTGCACGCAAATGCCGCGCTTCCATACAAAACAATGGATCTTGACATCTTTGCACTTCATTTACTCGAAAAAAAAAAATACTTTTGATGCCAAGGCTGGCAGGTTTACTTGCTAAAATAGCACAAGCATAGAGGCAGCCATCTTCTCGATTTCCTGGCGCTCTGTGCAATTAACCCTTTCATGTCTGGGGCATTAAATGAGTTAAGGTGTGTGTGTGTGTGTGTGTGTGTGTGTGTGTGTGTGTGTGTGTGTGTGTGTGTGTGTGTGTGTGTGTGTGTGTGTGTGTGTGTGTGTGTGTGTGTGTGTGTGTGTGTGTATGCATGATGCAGTCTCTGGGAGGACTGTGCTACCAGGCCTTCTACCAGAGGATCCTTTCGGCTGCATCAACTGCTCAGGCTCAGATCACCTGCTTCGCTGCAGCTCTGCCATGTCTCATCTTGGGAATTCCCTCAGTCATCATAGGAGCAGTGGCTTCCACTGCAGGTACGTTATGAAAGCACACATTGATTACACACACTGTTAAAGAATGGCAGTGGGCTGTATTTTGAGTGTCTAGTACCAGCTGCTATGCCTTAACTTAACACCCACAGAGCCAAACTCGTTCAGTAACAGGATAAGGCCACTGGAGGTCGCTGTGCCAAAAATCTGTTATCCCGTTGAATAACGACATAAAGGGTTAACTGTGCAGCGTGCAGCTGCGCGCATGCTATGTGCCCTGTGAAAGACCCTGGTCCATACGTCATACCGTGGCTCGCACAGAAACAAAATGGAGGATCTAGGCTGCATACACTTCCATTCTATGCTGAAACATAAAAACAGCTTTATCTATGAATAAGGTGCAAAGAACACCAAGGAAGCAGAGATCTGCCTGTTTTCACGGCGACACTTTACCGCGATGGTCGGCCCCGGTTTGGATTTTAGTTTCGCGAGCGTTTGTAAACAAATGGATTATCTTCCTCAATCGTCAGTGGACACTCACGTGCACACGCACGAAGCTTCCGAGGCTCTTCAAAATAAAGCGTAAGTGAACGGCGCAGCAGCAACAGCTAGAAATGTTAGAAACCTTGGCTTCCGTTGTGTTAAAGGCCTGTCCATACTGTCTCCGACCACCAAACCCTTCGTCGGAGAGACTTTCCGACGTGCAGCTTTCCGAACTCTAATTAGCGGTAAAGCTTTTCAGTATGGACAGGCCTAGCTTAAAGGCCCACTTCACCTCTGGGACAACCCTATCTTATTTTATTGTTGTACATGCTGAAATACCAAAATATCTAAAAACACAGATTGAACACAAAAAATAACTCAGGATTGTGTTGATCGTGTCCCAAACAACAATAAAATAAGATCGGGTTGTCCCAGAGGTGAAGTGGCCCTTTAAGTTAAGACATAAGAAATGGTACTTCAGACAATCAAAATAGAGCCCAAGATCTTAAAGCTATACTGTGTAAGTTGCTCAACTGGTGGTCTGTAGCAGTATAGCAAACCGCGGTCGCGCTTGCTTTTTTCGTCCGTTTTTCGCTCGCGGACCGGGCCGTCAGACCACCGCGTCCGCCTCGCCGAGACGCTTTCAATGAGGTCTCCCGTGTCCTTCTACGAGCAGCGGTTGGGGAGTTACATGCTAGACTCCTCCAGTGTAAACACTGCAGTGTACTTCCTGAAGGCGTGTTTCCTAAACCCACCAGAGAGCCCGGCAGTGTATGTTCTGTGCTGTGATTGGCCGGCAGTGTATAACCCTCGCTGTGATTGGCCGGTAGTGTGATGACGCAATTTTTCCGTGAAAACCGGTCCCGGGCAGGGATCATAGAAAACATATAAAGAGAAGGCTTTAGAAGCTGAAAACTAGACCAGGTCACCTGGTTGTGCCAGACCCGCAATGAAAAGTAGTATGGCACTGAACTAACACATGAACACACAGGATTTTATAGTCTCAGCAACAAAGCGTAGTGAGCTTGTAGATCGGCTGTTTTGACTAGTATGGCACTGAACTAACACATGAACACACAGGATTGTATAGGCTGAGCAGCTGGAAATGTTTGTGAGCTTGTAGATGGGCTGAGGAATTTATAGTGTCAGCAGCTCGTCAGCCAACTCAACTCAGCTGGTCCTGTACAGGTGACGGCACTCAAGGCAATCAGAGGAAAAGAGGGACCGACCGACCGACCGACAGACAAAGCCTTATGTAGGCCGACCCCCTGGGTCTGGCAATAACGGAGTGGGGGTTCTAAAACTTTAGCGATTTAACAGCTAGGACCATTTTAAGATTTGTTTTATAAAAAAAGTTACATGGTATAACTTTAAGTCTTTATTTCCTAATTGTTGTCATCATGATGATCAATGATAAAAAACATATATTTTGTCAACGTACTGCCCTCTGCTGGTCCTTGTATGAGACACAAACATGTTGAAGTTGATCTTCTCAGACTGGAACCAGACAGAGTACGGTCTTCCACCTCCGTTTGAGCGTGGGGAGGCAGGGAATGTGCTGCCGCTGGCCCTGCAAAACTTCACCCCATACTTTGTGTCGGTGTTGGGTATCGGAGCCATAAGTGCCGCTGCCATGTCTTCCACGGACTCGGTCCTGCTTTCCATTGCCTCCCTGTTCACTCATAATATCTACAAGAACCTTCTCCGGAAACAGGTTTGAAAATTGTGGACAGTATCATGTGCTTAATTGTCTCTGCGAATGAGCTAATGTGTGCACGTTTGTGTTTGTCTTTGTGTAGGTACGTAACCATTTACTGTGTCTCTATGCATGTGTGTGTGCACTTGTTTTTATGTGTATTTGTGTATGTGCATGCGTGGTGAGGCGAGGTGAGCTGAAAATGATTTAATGAGTCTTTTTCCATTCTCTCTCCAGGCATCAGACAGGGAGTGTGCATGGGTGATCCGCATAAGTGTTCTGCTGGCAGGCTTGGCTGGCACAGGTCTGGCCTTCTCCGGGGAAGGTGTCCTGTCTCTCTGGCTGCTGATTTCAGACCTGCAGATCTGCATGATATTTCCCCAGATCGTCTGTGTCCTGCATTTTAGCCGTGCCAATGGTTACGGTGCAGCTGCCGGCCTCATCCTGGGGAGCTTGCTGAGACTTCTGTGTGGGGAACCCATCCTCCACCTCCCCCCTGTCCTGCTGTTCCCTGGTTGGAAGGAGGATGAGCTAACAGGGGATATCCTCCAGAAGTTTCCCTTCAGGACGTTGATAATGTTGCTAACCTTGCTCGTCATCGTCTCATGCTCTTTGCTGGCACGTCTTGTCTTCGCCTGCCACATGCTGCCTCGTTCCTGGGACCTCCTTGGTGTCTTGAGGGAGGATGGGGATGTAAACGGAGTGAAGAGAGAGGATGTAGACTTACCCGCAACTGCTGACAATTTGCCCGACCCACAACCCGCGACCCCAACCCCAGGTGACCCCAGAGGTGGAGACCTGAGATTAGACCCTGCTAAACTCATACCATGTGAGGACCAATGTTTGAACAGCACCGCTTTCTGAGCAGAATTGGCCCACGCAGAGATGAACATCTCCCATTTTCTTCTTAATGTGAGAATGTCTTCCTATCAATGCTGATTCTTTCGTGCTCCTGAATTATTACATTTTACAACTCAGACAATTTAGGCTCTGCAGTCTTTCTGGTTCATTATGGCCCATAATGTTGTTTGATTGGTTTGGCAGCACAGTTGAACTGGAAACACATGTGACACCTACATAATTATTATGTCAAATTCTTTTATTATTTTGTCCTGCCTTTATTCAATAGCGCAGTGAGAGAAACAGGAAACAGCTAAAGAGTTGGGGAGGCGTTATTGTTATTGTATATCAAATACAACAATAAGACAAACCCATCAAATGCCTACAGACAGACACAAAAATATTTCATGTTTTCTTTTTTTTTATATAGTACTATCAGGGTAAGAATGTCATGGTGGCCATAATGAATACCATGACCACTATGCCTTATGCATCTCAAAACTATTTACCTCAAAAAACTACCTCACTATGTAAATTCCTTTGAACGAATAAAATGTAATGTTAATACAATATAGATTATACAATTGGGGTGGTTTCATTTGGTCCGCGTGCTCTTCTATTCATGGGTTGCATTTGTAGTCCTACACCAGCCATGTTGAGGACCAACACAGGTGTTCTGATTGGCGTAGAACATTAGTTCTATGCCAATCAGACAAACTGAAACACCTGTGTTGGTCCTCAAGATGGCCGTTTAGGACTACAAATGCAACCCATGAATTAAGACATTTATGGTATCAAAGGTCATGTCTCACCACAGAATCTGATACAATTTATGTTACCTGATCACGGTCAAGATTACATTTATCCCCTGAGCAAGCAAGGCAGGCTCTATTAGCCCAATGGTAAAGATTCCAGCACTTGCCCAGGAAACCCGGGTTCGAATCTGGGATAGAATCAGGTTTTAACTGTATTACTACACAGGGAGTTTCAGTGAGGGACAATGCTGCCTTCTAGAGGGGATTAGCAGTAATGCAGTAAACTTTCACATGATCACACATGCTGTAAGCCTACTGTATGTGTTTATGTTTAGATATATTACTACATATCTGGGTAAGGTTTCAGTCTGATCCGGCCACCTATGACTTACTCTACTCTGTCAAAAGTTAAATATTAAACAGAAGCAAACAGACATCATTTAGGGTAAAATACTCATTCCACACCCTTAAAATTAAAGCCATCGGATATGAATGCATGGGAAAGGGTTATTTTATTAGGGGCCAAGCCTGAAATAATAGTGTAATTGTGTAATTGTATAATAGGTAAGAGGGAGTAGAAATGGGTGAGGGTGGGTTAAAGTGGGTGCAGATGGGTGAAAGTGGGTGGAGGTGGGTGGGTGTGCATAGAAGTGGATGAAAGTGGATGGAGGTGCAGGGTCGTCTTCTTTCTCTCATGTTCAATCTTCCATGTTTCTATAGCTTACAGTGCATATTGCTTATAGTTTTTTTGTCATTGCGACCATAGGTCGCACTTTACTATCAAAACCACCACAAAGTGTAAGTAACTCCGTCTGTCAGTCCGTCCGTCAGTCTGTCTGTCACACCTCACACGTCACACTCTTGCCCTGCTCATATCTCCGCAACTGTTGCCCCGATCCATGCCAAATTTTGCACACACGTTCCTTACCTGCCAAACTACAACCTCCAAGGACCCCCGGAGCTCCAGGGACATCTGGGGGTCCCTGGGGGACCCCCAGATGTAAAAAATGACCAAATGTGCTAAACTGACCAAATGACCACCCCAACGGGGCTGCTCACGGGGAATTCCCGGGGACCACCGACTCCTGGTGCTCCAGAACGGATGCAAAAGTGGTGGCGCCCCCAGTGGAGGACCCCCTACACTGCAGCTCACATAAAATGCCGTAACTCCGGCTAGGAGCGACCGGGACAGCCGGGGCCGGTACCTATTCGTCCGCCTTGCCGGCGCGGAGACCCCACCCCTCATTTCTCACATGGCCCTCTTCTAGCGCCACCATGAGGCCGATTCTTGCAAAACACATTTTTGGACACTGCTCCTACAATTTTTGCCCTAAAATCACGCAAATCGGTACACAGTATGTCTACACTCATCCCATCAACATGAATCTCTCCCATATAGCGCCACCTCCAGGCCGATTTTTAAAAACACATTTTTGGACACTGCTCCTACAGATTTTGCCCTAAAATCACGAAAATCACTACACAGTATGTCTACACTCATGTCATCAACATGGATCAGGAAGATTTTGGCAAAAGACATTTTTGCCCTATTTGTGGAGATAAGTGACCTACGGTCGCTTATCTCCCGATTAGGGAGTCTTACTGGTGTATTCCTGTCATGTAAGTCTATAGTGTGGCTCCATTATCACTGCTTGCAGCAATATTGTTATAATGTATGAATGTATATAAACACAGTTATAATGCATTATACTGTGATTAGGTCACTATAAGTGATATTGTGTGCTTTAAGTCCATAATGAATACCATGACCACTATATGCCTTATGCATCTCAAAACTATTTACCTCAAAAAACTACCTCACTATGTAAATTCTTTTGAACAAATAAAATGTAATGTTAATTGCGACCTGACAAAACCTCCACAAACTGTGAGTCCGTCAGTCCGTCCGTCAGTCTGTCTGTCACACGTCACATGTCACACTTTTGCCCTGCTCATATCTCCGCAACCGTTGCCCCGATCCATGCCAGATTTTGCACACACACTCCTTGCCTGCCAAACTACAACCTCGAAGGACCCCCGGAGCTCCAGGGACCCCCAGGTCCCTGGGGGACCCCCAGATGTAAAAAATGACCAAATTTGCAAAAATGACCAAATTACCTCCTAAAAATTTTGCCCTAAAATCACGCAAATCGCTACCCAGTATGTCTACACTCATCTCATCAACATGGATCTGTCCCATATAGCGCCACCTTCAGGCCGATTTTTTCGAACACATTTTTGGACACTGCTCCTACAGATTTTGCCCTAAAATCACCCAAATCGGTACACACTATGTCTACACTCAGCGCCACCATCAGGCCGATTTTTTTCAACCACATTTTTGGACACTGCTCCTACACATTTTGCCCTAAAATCACGCTGCGACCTGACGGTCGCTTATCTCCCGATTAGGGAGTCTTACTGGTACAATATAGCTTATACAATTGGGGTGGTTTTATTTGGTCCTCGTGCTCTTCTATTCATGGGTTGCATTTGTAGTCCTACACCAGCCATGTTGAGGACCAACACAGGTGTTCTGATTGGCGTAGAACATTAGTTCTATGCCAATCAGACAAACTGAAACACCTGTGTTGGTCCTCAAGATGGCCGTTTAGGACTACAAATGCAACCCATGAATTAAGACATTTATGGTATCAAAGGTCATGTCTCACCACAGAATCTGATACAATTTATTTTACCTGATCACGGTCAAGATTACATTTATCCCCTGAGCAAGCAGGCAGGCTCTATTAGCCCAATGGTAAAGATTCCAGCGCTCGCCCAGGAAACCCGGGTTCGAATCTGGGATAGAATCAGGTTTTAACTGTATTACTACACAGGGAGTTTCAGTGAGGGACAATGCTGCCTTCTAGAGGGGATTAGCAGTATAGTAGGACAAATACAAACTTTCACATGATCACACATGCTGTAAGCCTACTGTATGTGTTTATGTTTAGATATATTACTACATATCAGAAGCAAACCAACATCATTTAGGGTAAAATACTCACACCCCACACCCTTAGTGTTCCCGGTAAAAAATGACCGCCATAGGATATGACTATGACTATTTACCCCCCTTTACTTCAGTGGTCCCGGGCAATTTTGACGGGCCTATTTTAACTGCTTTTAAAATAACATAAAACTAATAAATATTTTATTTATGTATTTATTTTATTAGGGGCCAAGCCTGAAGTAATAGTGTAATTGTGTAATTGTGTAATAGGTAATAGGGAGTGGAGGTGGGTCGGTGTGGGTTAAAGTGGGTGCAGATGGGTGAAAGTGGGTGGAGATGGGTGGGTATGCATAAAAGTGGATGGAGGTGGGTCAGGTAGTTAGGTCAAAAGGGGCAGTTCCGTGACCGTGGAGAGCGAAGGTCCGTTTCTCAATGGATTTGTCATCTAGAAGGGTTATTAAACAAATTTGGCCGGGGTGTATTTTTTAAAATGGTTGGGAAAATGTTTGACAGCTAGGGTAATTTTCAGTCTCCTTCACCTACACTATAAAGGAAAAAATGCCTACCCAAAAATCTGCTTTAAGTGGGATGTGAGGGGTCAAACTAGGGGTTTTTAATTATTCTGAATCCATTGCAAGCATTTGTTTTGCATGAAAAACATTCCTTGGGCTAAAAAACGCCTAAGGAAACTATGGTTTAGTGATGAGTCATCAATTGTTACAGTCTTTTAGGGTCCGTTCTTAGCCCAAGGAATGTTTTTCATGCCAAACAAATGCTTGCAATGGATTCAGAATAATTAAAAAACCCTAGTTTGACCCCTCACATCCCACTTAAAGCAAATTTTTGGGTAGGCATTTTTTCCTTTATAGTGTAGGTGAATGAGACTGAAAATTACCCTAGCTGTCAAACATTTTCCCAACCATTTAAAAAAATACACCCCGGCCAAATTTGTTTAATAACCCTCCTAGATGACAAATCCATTGAGAAACGGACCTTCGCTCTCCACGGTCACGGAACTGCCCCTTTTGACCCAACTAAGGGTTGTGAGGTCTTCTTTCTCTCATGTTCAATCTTCCATGTTTCTATAGCTTACAGTGCATATTGCTTATAGTTTTTTTTTCTTTTTTTTTTTCTTTTCGTTTGTCATATTAGTACTATACTAGTCCTTACCCGTTCAAAGATATGAGCTCTGAAATGATGTGCAGTGTGTGGGTTAT
The DNA here is from genome assembly GCF_963921795.1 of Nannobrachium achirus. Classification (NCBI taxonomy): domain Eukaryota; kingdom Metazoa; phylum Chordata; class Actinopteri; order Myctophiformes; family Myctophidae; genus Nannobrachium; species Nannobrachium achirus. The sequence continues at coordinate 21,797,736 of NC_137819.1, forward strand.
GGGGTGTGCACTGTGCACACAGTATATGAGGGATGGAAAGTAACTTTCTGGTGCTTGCATGATAATATGTAGGAGCATCAATGTAAGAAATACCCGTTTCGTTTAAAGGCTACAGAGATACTGTGTACCGATCTACATGACAACATCTGTAACAGGGCCAGCCAACCCCCCCCCCCCCCCACACACACACGCACACACACACACACACACACACACACACACACACACACACACACACACACACACACACACACACACACACACACACACACACACACACACACACAGAGTGGGTTAAACATGTTGCCCCATGCTAGATGCAGAATAGATATGCCTCATGCTAGATGCAGAATAGATAGTAGATACACCATAAAAATGCTAATATACAGCATATGATTTGTGAAAGTGACAAACGGGCTTCACAGTTATGTCAGGTGTGTTCATATGCTAATGGTGATGCGATTTCAGATCAATTGCTCCAGCCACTGAGGAGAAACGCTGTGACAGACACTCAGACAGACACTCAGACAGACAGACAGACACTCACTCAGACAGACATTTGCAAAATTATAGTATAGATATTCAGTATTGTTTGTTGCCAAAATTAATTAATGTGATAACAATACATTTACCCCCATTCATTTCGGATGGTGACCCGTTTCGAAACGGGTCACCATCCGGAATCAATGGGGGTAAATTTACTCAAATCAAATTTTTGTCTTAGGAATGTGACAAAAACCAAAAAATATTATTGAACTCTACTCTCCATGGCATGAATACTCATTAGAAAAAAAGTCATTTTGGGGGTGAACTACTCCTTTAAGGTGTGTGTGTGTGTGTGTGTGTGTGTGTGTGTGTGTGTGTGTGTGTGTGTGTGTGTGTGTGTGTGTGTGTGCGTGTGCGTGTGCGTGTGTGCTCAGCTACCTGGGTTGGAGGAGGCTACATTTTGGGAACTGCCGAGGCTGCCTACACTCCCTCTCGTGGTCTTATCTGGGCCTTAGCAAATAGCACCCCTTTCCTATTTATTCACTTTCATCATAGGTAAGAAACATTGTCTGTTCATTCCAAAATAATAACAGAGATAAAACACCACAGACTAATCAGGTAAAAAGCAGGTCTGTAAAAGTGTATTTTGAGAAGTGATTTGAAAGAGATCACTGAACATGCCGGCCTGATGGTTTGTCCTTGGTTGGAAGAAACTTGGTTAAAACACACTAGTTTTCTATGTCTCAGACTTCATTTCCCAGTGGACTCCTCGAGACTCGCGTCATCAGTGACACTTGAAATTTCCAAGAATTGCACCTAGTTATTATCATCCGGTCACAGACCTGTTCTACAGATTGTCAGCCACCTAGCCGCCACAGTGGAGCAGCACTGGTTTCAATCAAATTTACCGCATAAAAACAAACCGTAATCTGCTAAATTAATCTACAAAAATGTATATTTTCAAACTATTGGGTGCATTCCAATTTAGGATTTCAATTACAACAAACTTGTTTCACCTTCAAAAGTCATTATATATCAAAGATTGTAATACAAAACCTAATTGAACCAAAAACATAGGCAGCTATCTTTAATTCTCGTTTTACGACCAGATCCCATGGGAAAAGTGCTTAGATCTGTCATTTTTTGAATTCAGCACACAAAAATACCTCCTGGTGCAAATGTTCACACTTTCACAAAATTTCCAAGAATTGCACCTAGTTATTATCATCAGGTCATCTGTTCTAGACCTGTTCTACAGATTGTCAACCACCTCGCCAGCACAGTATATCATTTAGTTACTGTGTGGCCCCATAGCCATACTTTCAGGAGAATTTGTGAGAAAGAGAGAGAGAGAGAGAGAGAGAGAGAGAGAGAGAGAGAGAGAGAGAGAGAGAGCGAGAGAGAGACACACACACACACACACACACACACACACACACACACACACACACACACACACACACACACACACACACACAAGAGAACCTCATTGTATTCAGTTCTGTAACATTTTTTTATTTTCTGCTCTAACTTTGGAACCGTTTGTCCAAATATATTGTTTTCCCCTACATGATCACAAAGACCGTGTTTGCGTGATCGATCTGCGGGCCACTCGCACGTCGCGAAAAGGTAAGTAAAATCTATTCTTGGTTAAATAGTCTTGGTTGTGAATGAGTTAAGATGCCAATCTTTGCTAATCTGACCTTTGGGACAGAGGTTCTGCTCTGGCCTTTGATGAGTGTGTGTGCACATATTTTCACGCCGATCGGTCCAAGGGTGGTGGATATTATAGCTGCAGTCACACGGATGGAAGGACAGACACACACACGGACAGACAGACGGGGAAAAACAGTCTCAGGCTGCCACGCCTTCGGCCGGACGGAGGCAATGAATAAACTAGAAAGATTCTGGGAAATTGCAAGTGTGATTGCCATGACGCGAGTTACGAGGAATAAACTGGGAAATGTATTCCGTCTTGCCATTTGTCCCTTTCATGCCCATTATGGATATATCTCTGTGGCGATAAATAATAACTAGTAAGACGTCTCAGGGCGACAAGCGACCTCGCCCTAAAGGCGCCACCACAGTGATGAGGAAGGACATCAGGGATCTCCATATGTTGGCATAAAAGGGATTTGTTCCCCCTGACATCACAGGGATCTCTTTAACAGGGCATCATCAATATTGATGACATCAGGGAACTCCATACATGGGCATAAAAGGGATTCTGTTAGTGTGACATCACAGTGAAGCCAGAGCGTGATGATGTCAGAGCAGCAAACCCATTCTGTTAGAGTGGTTCCCCTGACATCACAGTAACATCAGAGCATGATGTCAGAGCGGCAAAGCCACAGACCGTAAAAATGTGTACACGTCTACACAGACGGACACAAATGAATCAGTCGAATGTTCATCTTGATAAGGGGGCCATGGATGTTAAATGGACACTTTTTTCTTTTTTCAAAAGGGCTCTTTTATTTGAGGCAAAAGGGTAAGTGACCAAGCACCCATTTTTTAATTTTTTTTAATGGTTCGTTTACTGACAATCTGTATGTATGAATGTATGGCAAATGTATATGGCACACATTTATTTTGGGATTAATAAAGTGTCTGTCTGTCTGTCTGTCTGTCTGTCTGTCTGTCTACAGAGTGACAATGGCTCTAGACATAGGTGGGTTGGTAGGACTGTTGGTCTTCTATGCTCTGATCCTGGCAATGGGCATCTGGGCCTCTAAGAAATCCAGAGCGGAGGAGAAGAAATGTGTGGGCTCCAGGACTCACGTCACCATACTAGGGGGACGCAACATCAGCCTTTGGATTGGAGTCTTCACAATGACAGGTAAGGACGTCTAAGTTGTGTTTGTTTTCCATCTGCATTTGTAGCAGTGTGCTACATAGTTTTGTACCCATAAAGTACAAAACTATGGCACCACCTTTACTAATAACTAATCAAGGTGTGTGTGTGTGTGTGTGTGTGTGTGTGTGTGTGTGTGTGTGTGTGTGTGTGTGTGTGTGTGTGCGTGCGTGCGTGCGTGCGTGCGTGCGTGCGTGGGATCAGCTACCTGGGTCGGAGGAGGCTACATTTTGGGAACTGCCGAGGCTGTCTACACTCCCTCTCGTGGTCTTATCTGGGGCTTAGCACCCTTTGCCTATTTATTCACTTTCATCATAGGTAAGAAACATGATTCTTGTTCATTCCAAATTCAATGAAAAGCATCCTGACATTTATTACATTTTATATTGACATGTCTTATATTCAAACTGGCTGGCATGTAGGTGGATATCCATTTGAAAGTTATGGCTGAAAACGTGTACTTTGTAAAATATCTCCACTTATCCACGAGCCAACACGGATGACTTTCCGCCTGGGCGAGGGGCCCTGAATGACTGCTGGACTCAATATATCATAACTTCCTTTGGGAAGTACAAACGCACGGGGCACACAATTGACAGGTGCTTGTGATTGACGTGGGGTGACTAATCCCCCCCCCTCCCCCCGCAACACACCTGTCAGGTGTACTTAATTGTACTTAAGTACAGTACTTAAGGTAAATGTTTCACTGCCCACCCGTTTAGCTGTGTTTCTCATCCAACAATTGCACGATCTTTTCAAGTTACACTTTATTGTAAAGGTGACTAATCAATGATAATAACTATATAAAATACAATACCAACTACTGGTATTATTGAAGGGGAGAAATACTTTTACGTTTCTGTCCGTTTTGTGTTTCCTGTGTTTCCATAAAAAAATGTTGTTGGTTTTTATGTCCAGTGACACGTGTCCAGGACAGACCTCAGACGCGCCTCCTCCAGGGGCATCAGAAGGGGGGAGGGGGGACTGAGTTACAAATTATGTTATACTTTAGCTATTGAAAAATAGCAGATATACAAGTTCACAGTGCGGCACCGAGTGCATCTGCTATTTTTTAGCAAGTTGTGAAAATGTGTGCAAATCTTGAATATATGTATTTTTTACCCATTTAGTGCTCCACGGGTTAAAAGTCCAAGCTGCCGTTCGCCTGCTCCGTCCGCGGCCAGTCTCTTATTTTGAAGGCTGGAAGTAGATCGCGCTCACAATTCCTACTTGACGACCTTTTGAAATTTACCCGGAAGTGTTGTCGTCCAAAGCGTAAACAGTAATGGCGGATCGATGCCTTTCAGCTTGTACTATTTTAGCGAGAATCCAATGCCATCCTTGGCATCAAAAGTGTTTTTTGGAGAAAATGGACATCAAAGACGAGAAAGACCGTTGGCTTCCATGTTAAGGGATCACTATTGTGTGCACATGGATGCGCGATGATGATGAATCGGCGAGTCCACCCGTGCCAGCACTTTCCAACGGACGGTACGTAGCCCTTGCCAGCTTTACTGTATAGTATATTTTGCGAGTATTCGCGGGATCGGCACTATAAATACTCGAGTATATTTCGCGAGTATACTCGGGATCGGCTACAAATGAGTTAAGCAAACATTTGTAAAGCAAATTTTGCTTCTGGGGGGTCCCTGGAACTAAATATTTTGAGATAGAGGTCCATGGCCAAATACATATCATTTTGGGGGTCCTTCACGTGAAAAGGTTTGAGCACCACTGACATAGAAACAGGTTTTTCAAAAATCCTTTGAAGGATTTGAAATATTCAAAGATCGACAAGCTCGCAGCGCTGCACTCTGTGCCGCGTTGTGAGCTTGTATCTGCTATTTTTCAATAGTTAAAGCACAAAATAATGCGTTCCCACTCTAAATGGGTTTAAACCCCCTCCCCCATGAAGAACATTCATGGGGACCCCGCAGGGAGTCCTTGTACCCAGGGCCCAGAATTTGGTGCGACACCCCTGGTTGCAAACGCATGGCCTTAGACATTTCTATTACATAATGCATAGATGTTACATAAGTGTTTTAATTTGGCTGTGCATTTCTTTTAAGTCTGCGGCAGTGTTCTTCTCCGATGTTAGCCTTTCTCTTTGCCAGCACTGTCATGACCATGAACATGGATTATCCTCCGATCATTGGCATTATTCTTGTCTGATGTTTCCAACACCAGACAACAACAATGCGTGTTTCAAATCATCTACTCATGCTTTGTCCCGACAGGAGGCTTGTTCTTTGCCAAGCCAATGAGGTCACAGAGGTTTGTGACAATGATGGATCCTTTTCATCGTCGTTATGGCAACAGTATCACCACCATCCTTCTGCTACCCATTCTGATATGTGACCTGCTTACCGTGGCCTGTGTCTTGGTAGCCTTGGGTTAGTGATCATTTGTGTACTCTGACTATACCGACTATCCATATTTTAATGTCTTGTTGTTCTGACGCGGGTTCGGGTTAGGGTTAGGGTTAGGGTTAACCTGCGGTGCGGGTGGCGGCTACCCTGTCGCCCCTGGTGAACACTAACCTGCTCTGAATTAGTCTTGGCTGTGTTTAGGAAGCATCATCAACACCCCCAAACTGCCCAAAACCTTTTTTAACCATTAGAATGAAACACAATGAGAATATCTTTAAGAGGTATATAGGCTACATCACTTTACAATGGTACATTCAACCGTTCAAACACTGACGTATTGTGCATTTTTACAGGTGGGACAGTCAGTGTGATCCTTGATCTTCCTTCGTCCTACTCCATCATCGTGTCTGCAGCCGTTGCCGTCATCTACACACTACTGGGAGGGTTTTATTCAGTTGCCTACACGGATGTCATCCAGCTCGTGATCATCTTCATCAGCATGGTGAATACTGCCTATTGCAAACAGCCTCAGCAGTCAACGTCATGTCGGGGTCTAGGTTGGAGAGTAAGGGCCCTATTATGATCCAGGTCTTATGCCTTATGCCTTAACTTCTTTACCTTTTTTTCACTATTTTGAAAAACATTTTTAAATACTTCCAATGCTGATATACATCTGCACGTTGTGAACTTGCAGATCAGCTATTTGAAATATTTAAAAAACAAAAACAAAATAGTAAAAAAAGGCAAAGAAGTTAAGGCATAAGGCATGAGACCTGGATCATAATAGGGCCTTAATGTCTATATCGGCCAATGTGCTAGACCCCTGGGGGATGGAGTGCAACACCTGCCTTCAGCTCCCAGTACTTACCGCATGGCTTGGATGCGACTACTGGAAATATACTACCCTTTATATGATTTGCCTAATAAGGACAAGACTAAAATATTACTTTTGATGCAGTTTTTCATATGTATGTATATTTTTTTATTTACATGTAATCTTTCTTTCTTTCTTTCTTTCTTTCTTTCTTTCTTTCTTTCTTTCTTTCTTTCTTTCTTTCTTTCTTTCCAGTGGCTCTGTGTTCCCTTCCTGTTTCTCAACCCATCGTCGTCATCATCATCATCGTCGTCATCGTCATCATCATCATCTAATGTCACGCTTACACCTTTACAATACCCTTCCTGGCTGGGTGAGCTGAAGATGGAGGATGCTGGAAAATGGATGGATGAATTAGTCCAATTGGTTTGTTGTTGCTTTTTTAGTATCTGCTTGTGTTTTTTGTATTATTTTATTCCACGATTTTTGTAACCCACTTTTTTCACCCATTGTCAATTGTCTAATGGAATCCGGGGCGCTACACTCCCTCTGCCAACCTGGGGAGAGCAACGGACTGACCTCCTGCTTCCTTCAATGCATGAGGACTCAAGAAGCTTCTTATCACCTGACAGGGGGGAGTTTCCAGTTGGACGTAGCCAGTGGTGTGATATGGATTTTTGAAGTGGTACCCCTCTAAATTCATGACGCCACGTGCACGTCAAGTACGCACGAGCACGCGCATGTGTGCACGCATGCCTGCCGCGCGGTGCTAGTTGAAATACTGTATTCAACAACACAACATTTTTAATGTAGCCTAATTATTTTTTCTTATTATTTAGTTACATTGTTAATTAGTTTCAATTAATGTGTTTCAATTAATGTATTTTTTTAATATAAAATATAAAATAACTACATATTACATACACTTTACTTTACAATCATAGACACTTTCAGAACTCTCCCTCGCCTATGCATGCAGCTCTGACAAAACAACACACTGTTTCGTTTTTCTTCCACTCTTGTGAAGTAAATGTTCACAAAAGGTAAGAAGTTTTCGCGAACGGATGAGCTTCCCCGCGACGCAAACGATTGTGGATCACAAGAGTGGAGAAGCTTATCTCGGAGCTGCATAGCGGAGGGGGGGTTCCGAAAGAAGCTAAATGTCTGCAAAGATTGCAAGGCGAACGTGCTGCTGGCCGTGTACAAGTGTAAATGAGGATGTAGGTGAGAACTGCCTACCCGAGTATTGTTATGCAAAGCAGCTAGCCAGGTAGGGGTACTGTGCTGACAGCGGCGTCACACAACTTGACGACGTGCGTGCACGCTCGTGTCGTGTGTGCGTGCATGTGGGGCGTGCGTACGTGCAGCTCGATTTGTTTACACACTGCCCCGGAACTAGTTCCGGGTGAATCTTGAAGAAAGTAAAATGAAAAAAAGTCAGCGCAATCTCCTTCCGGTCCTTCAAAGTAAAAGTGTTCGCTTATGGAAGAAAATCCTGGCGCTCTGTGCAATTAACCCTTTCATGTCTGGGGCATTAAATGAGTTGTTTAAGGGGTGTGTGTGTGTGTGTGTGTGTGTGTGTGTGTGTGCGTGCGTGCGTGCGTGCGTGCGTGCGTGCGTGCGTGCGTGCGTGCGTGCGTGCGTGCATGCTGCAGTCTCTGGGAGGACTGTGCTACCAGGCCTTCTACCAGAGGATCCTTTCGGCTGCATCAACTGCTCAGGCTCAGATCACCTGCTTCGCTGCAGCTCTGCCCTGTGTCATCTTGGGAATTCCCTCAGTCATCATAGGAGCAGTGGCTTCCACTGCAGGTAAGTTATGAACACACACATTGATTGCACACACTGTTAAACAATGGCAGTGGGCTGTATTTTGATTGTCTAGTACCAGCTGCTATGCCTTAACTTAAAGGCCTGTCCATACTGTCTCCGACCACCAAACCCTTCGTCAGAGAGACTTTCCGACGTGCAGCTTTCCGAACTCTAATTGGCGGTAAAGCTTTTCAGTATGGACAGGCCTAGCTTAAGTTAAGACACAAGAGCTGGTACTTCAGGCAATCAAAATAGAGCCCAAGATCTTAAGTCTTTATTTCCTAATTGTTATCATGATGATCAAACATATATTTTGTCAATGTACTGCCCTCTGCTGGTCCTCTGAGTATGAGACACAAACATATTGAAGTTGATCTTTTCAGACTGGAACCAGACACAATACGGTCTTCCACCTCCGTTTGAGCGTGGGGAGGCAGGGAATGTGCTGCCGCTGGCCCTGCAAAACTTCACCCCATACTTTGTGTCGGTGTTGGGTATCGGAGCCATAAGTGCCGCTGTCATGTCTTCCATGGACTCGGTCCTGCTTTCCATTGCCTCCCTGTTCACTCATAATATCTACAAGAACCTTCTCCGGAAACAGGTTTGAAAATTGTGGACAGTATCATGTGCTTAAGTGTCTCTGCGAATGAGCTAATGTGTGCACATTTGTGTTTGTCTTTGTGTAGGTACGTAACCATTTACTGTGTCTCTATGCATGTGTGTGTGCACTTGTGTTTATGTGTATTTGTGTATGTGCGTGCGTGGTGAGGCGAGGTGAGCTGAAAATTATTTAATGAGTCTTTTTCCATTCTCTCTCCAGGCATCAGACAGGGAGTGTGCATGGGTGATCCGCATAAGTGTTCTGCTGGCAGGCTTGGTTAGCACAGGTCTGGCCTTCTCCGGGGAAGGTGTCCTGTCTCTCTTGCTGCTGGTTTCAGACCTGCAGATCAGTGTGATATTCCCCCAGATCGTCTGTGTCCTGCATTTTAGCCGCGCCAATGGTTACGGCGCAGCTGCCGGCCTCATCCTGGGGAGCTTGCTGAGACTTCTGAGTGGGGAGCCCATCCTCCACCTCCCCCCTGTCCTGCTGTTCCCTGGTTGGAAGGAGGATGAGCTAACAGGGGAGATCCTCCAGAAGTTTCCCTTCAGGACGTTGATAATGTTGCTAACCTTGCTCGTCATCGTCTCATGCTCTTTGCTGGCACGTCTTGTCTTCGCCCGCCACATGCTGCCTCGTTCCTGGGACCTCCTTGGTGTCTTGAGGGAGGATGGGGATGTAAACGGAGTGAAGAGAGAGGATGTAGACTTACCCGCTACTGCTGACAATTTGCCCGACCCACAACCCGCGACCCCAACCCCAGGTGACCCCAGAGGTGGAGACCTGAGATTAGACCCTGCTAAACTCATACCATGTGAGGACCAATGTTTAAACAGCACCCCTTTCTGAGCAGAATTGGCTCACGCAGAGAAGAACATCTCCCATTTTCTTCTTAATGTGGGAACGTCTTTCTATCAATTCTGATTCTTTCGTTCTCCTGAATTATTACATTTTACGACTCAGACAATTTAGGCTCTGCAGTCTTTCTGGTTCATTATGGCTCATAATGTTGTTTGATTGGTTTGGCAGCACAGTTGTACCGGAAACACATGTGACACCCACATATTATGTCACATTCTATATTTTTAATATATAGTACTAGGGTAAGAAGAATGTCATGGGGGCCATAATGAATACCATGACCACTATGCCTTATGCATCTCAAAACTATTTACCTCAAAAAACTACCTCACTATGTAAATTGTTTTGAACAAATAAAATGTAATGTTAATACAATATAGCTTATACAATTGGGGTGGGTTTTATTTGGTCCTCGTGCTCTTTATGGTATAAAAGGTCATGTCTCACCACAGAATCTGATTCTGAATTTATTTTACCTGATCACGGTCAAGATTACATTTATCCCCTGAGCAAGCAGGCAGGCTCTATTAGCCCAATGGTAAAGATTCCAGCGCTTGCCCAGGAAACCCGGGTTCGAATCTGGGATAGAATCAGGTTTTAACTGTATTACTACACAGGGAGTTTCAGTGAGGGACAATGCCGACCTCTAGAGGGGATTAGCAGTAATGCAGTAGGACAAATACAAACTTTCACATGATCACACATGCTTATGTTTAGATATATTACTACATATATGGGTAAGGTTTCAGTCAGATCTAGCCACCTTTGACTTACTGTACACTGTCAAAAGTTCAATATTAAACAAAAGCAAACAGACATCATTTAGGGTAAAATACTCATTCCACACCCTTAAAGTGAAAGCCTTAGGATTTGAATGGGAACGGGTTTATTAGGGGCCAAGACTGAAGTAATAGTATAATTGTGTATTTGTGTAATAGGTAATGGGGAGTAGAGGTGGGTGAGGGTGGGTTAAAGTGGGTGCAGATGGGTGAAAGTGGGTGGGTGTGGTCTTCTTTCTCTCATGTTCAATCTTCCATGTTTCTATGGCTTACAGTGCATATCGCTTATATATATATATTTTTTTGTATGCCTTGTATGCCTGTCATGTAAGTCTATAGTGTGGCTCCATTATCACTGCTTGCAGCTATATTGTTATGATGTATGAATGTATATAAACACAGTTATAATGCATTATACTGTGATTATAGGTCACTATAAGTGATAGTGTGTGCTTTAAGTAAAGTAATCATTTTCCTGGATGTGTAAGCAAAGCCTTTGAGTGGTTTTCTTGCATAATTTGAATGCTATATATTTTATAGGGGTGTAACGATACATTTTAATAGCGATTCGATACACATCACGATACATGGTTGACGATACGATACATGGACGATATTTGTTAATTCATGGCGATACGATACGATTCGATTTAATTATTTAAAGTCGATATAGTAACTATTTAGCAAAGAAATTAAATCTGTGTGAAAGGTGTGGATAGTGCAGGTTTTTAAGGGAAACATGTATAATTATGGATATAAATAAGTAAACACAGTGATTATCTGCCAAATACATGGACATTGTATATTGACAAACCTGCACCTTGACATGAACCCAGAGATTACACACATTTATCGATAGACCAGTGTAGCTATATGGAAAGGAAAAGTAATTAAACCCCTCCTTTTCATTTTTTCTTCTTAAAAATGCTAAATACAATGCACAAGTAGGCAGTATCGATACAATCGATTATTTGCACTGCCGATTCGATACGATACAAAATAAAACGATACAATTCGATTTTAGCTGTTTTCATTTCGATCTACTTCAATTTTTTAAGTTAAAAACGATATTTCGATACAGTTACTATATCGTTACACCCCTAATATTTTACTTTGATTATATAGGAACAAATTAATCTGATCCAATTTGCACACTGTTTGAGTCTATTTGGGTAAATTTGGTTCAATATTTATCACAATGTCAAAAACCACTGCAATACAAAGTTTGATTGAGCACAGACAACTCTTACTTACCTGAGTGGATTTAACATATGCAATTCAATTTCATTTCAAAGGAGCTTTATTGGCAGGAGAACATATATGTTAACATTCCCAAATCAAGTGTAACAATATAATAAAGACAGTTGTAAAGAGAGCTATGTCACATTGCGTCGTTATAAAGGCCTACATGTTATACGGTATACAGGGTATATACAGTACGTTTTTTGAAACAAGTAGCAGCAATCGGTTGCTGTCAATTTGGGACAAATAGCAGCATTACTTTCTCAAAACGATTTAAATACTAAACCAAAAAAAGACTCCAATTTAAAATGCGTTTAAAGGTAGAAGCTCTGTTTATTGTGACCGCAGGTCACAGTTATTGTGAAAACCTGCAGCAATTGTGTCACGTGTTACTCTTGCCTGTAATGCTTGCATGTAATGACACACACACACACACACACACACACACACACACACACACACACACACACAAACACACTGCCTCGTTTGCGCTGCTCCACTGCACCGTGGTTCAATCTATTATCATCGTCATTGTACTTCATAACGTGAATGTGTTTAAACAACTGTTATCTGAGTAATAGCTCGGGTCCGCGTCAATATGCCTCCGTGCCAGTATGCCGACGAACTTACAGGTTACATTTTTGCATCATTTAAATTCAAATGTCTTAAGAAACTCATCTTAGCTGAGTAAGCTTAAGTTTTAGTTTATACACAAGATAATGACCAAGTATCCCACTTAACTGTGTATTCCTGACAGCGAGTCCCAGTTTTGATTCCCAAACCCACCTTTATCTTTGCTGCATGCTAGTAGTCCAGCTGCCAGCTTAGCATTTATGCTAAGTTGGTATCATAGGTATGATATTTGGTATATAGTTTTTTTTATTGGCCTAAAATGTTGTCTATATATATACGTTCATGAAACCACCTGCTGACGGCCTGTCAGCATTGAGCAATTTCTTTTATAGGGGGTAAAAGTGTGGGCCCATCACTTAGGATACACTATACTATAAAGGAAAAAAATACCCCCCAAAAATCTGCTTTAAAGGGATAAGAAACCCCGCCTCTTTATTAATTTTATCAGACTTGAGATATGAAAAGATTTCTAAAATGTAGGCGTGGTTATCTGCCGTTGTGGGGGGAGGGGGCGGAGTAATGCGTCTTCTAGTCAGCCGTGGGCAGTTGTTGCTTTTCCATTTCGGAAACATTTTTTAAAACCAGCCATTGGAGGTGTAAAAAGTATAAAGATTCGGCAACTCCATGTTGTATAACCAGTCAAAATGGGCAAGTATTTTACAAACAAGCTGTCTGAGCTTTTATCCATGGACAGACTTTCTCCAGCTCAGCCTATGGACTGTTTACCACGGAACCAAAGAAGGGACGCGCCAGCACTGATAGCTATGTTCTGTGTAGTGTGTGTGTGTGTGTGTGTGTGTGTGTGTGTGTGTGTGTGTGTGTGTGTGTCGTGACAGTGCGCGCACACACACAACGTCCACACACGAAAAATAGCAGATCTACAAGCTCACAACGCGTCGCTTTCGCGACGCGTTGTGAGCTTGTATATCGGCTATGTAGCTATGTAGCCGAGCTAAATAGCCGTAGAGCCGAAACAAACGTGCTGCTACGGCTATTAGCTTGGCTACGTAGCTGATATACAAGCTCACAACGCGTCGCTTTCGCGACGCGTTGTGAGCTTGTAGATCTGCTATTTTTCGTGTGTGGACGTTGTGTGCGCACACACTGTCACGACGCACGCACACACACACACACACACACACACACACACACACACACACACACACACACACACACACGCTACACAGAAAATAGCTATCGGCGATAGCTTAGCGTCCCTTCTTCTTCGGTTCCGTGGTAAACAGTTCAAAGCTGGAGAAAGTTTGTCCATGGATAAAAGCTCAGGCAGCTTGTTTGTAAAATACTTGCCCATTTTAAATGGTTATAGAACATGGAGTTGCCGAATCTAATCAACAAGTGCCCCACTGCGACAGCCCTACAGTCTATGCTCTGAACAACACAACGAGACGCCACCACAACAAGGGCAGAATGAAACCACGCCCCCCTTGATACAACTCTATATTAAACAAACGTTAATATTAATTAGATATGCCTACGTCACATTGCACTCTAGAACAATGATAGCTAATATTTAATGAGTGGTGCCAAAGTTTTCTTTTCTTCTAGAAACTGGAAGTAAACAGAAATAGCTGCAGAGACCAGCAGAAAGCTCTGAATCCACAAGGCTATAGGCAAACTGAACCATATCACTGCTCCCTATCACAAGTGACTCATTGATATAATATATATTTATAGAAAAAGTGATTTTGTGTTTCATGGACCTTTAAGTAGCATGTGAGGGGTCAAACTAGGGGTTTATAGTTGTTCTGAATCCATTGCAAGCATTGGATTGGCATGAAAAACATCTCTTGGCCTAAAAACAGACCCACACAAATATGATTTTGTGATGAGTCATCACTTTTGACAGTTTTGTCAGGGGGTGAGGTGGGGTATGGAATGTGGTATATAGTTTTTTTTATTGGCCTAAAATATTGTCTATATACATACAGTCATGAATCCACCTGCTGACCGCCTATCAGCATTGAGCAATTTGTTTTATGGGGGTAAAAGTGTGGGGCCCATTCATTTACCATACACTATACTATAAAGGAAATAAATGCCCCCAAAGATCTGCTTTAAGTAGCATGTGAGGGCCTGAGGGGTCAAACTAGGGGTTTATAATTATTCTGAATCCATTGCAAGCATTGGTTTGGCATGAAAAACATTCCTTGGCCTAAAAACAGACAAACAAAAATATGGTTTAGTGATGAGTCATCACTTTTCACAATTTTGTGGGGGGCTTTTTAAGCCCAAGGAAAGTTTTTCATGCAAAACAAATGCTTGCAATGGATTCAGAATAATTATAAACCCCTAGTTTGACCCCTCACATGCCACTTAACCCTTAAGTTCTGTTCGGGTCATTTTGACCCGTTTTACATTTTCATTTGGAAAAAAAAGGTAGAAGTTAAAAAGATTTCCACCTGAAACTCACTGGCCTTAAAGATTCTTCTGAGATGAACGTGTAAAAAAAATATTTTTGCACTACACCCATGCTACACCCCCCTCATATTTTTTGAACCTTAAGTGCTGTTCGGGTCATTTTGACCCGGAAGCACATAATTATGCACAGAAATACACAGTATTGTGCCAAAACACAGACACACAGCCCCCCCCCTTCTAACACCCCCCTTCCGAAGCCCCCCTGTCTGATTTTAATTTTTTCCTATAAGCATGAGCAATATTGCCCAGTATTAAATAAAGTAGTTTTTTTACATGAATTCCAGCTAAATCAGTAAAAACGCCTAGCTCGTTCAGTTTTTAATGTGATATAGCAAAGCAGAAATGCAAACATTTACCATATATAATTATATATCATATGAATTGTTTGGTATTGAGTCAAAGTCAATGTATCATGATGATTTGTTAAGTTAAAATTTATATTAGTGTTGTTTTTTTTAAACCAAATATCCCCCGGGTCAAAATGACCCGAACAGAACGAAGGTGTAGTGAATCTGAACAGAACTTAAGGGTTAAAGCAGATTTTTGGGGGGTATTTTTTTCCTTTATAGTATAGTGTATAGTAAGTGATGGGCCCAAACTTTTACCCCCTATAAAAGAAATTGCTCAATGCTGACAGGCCGTCAGCAGGTGGTTTCATGAACGTATATATATATAGACAACAGTTTAGGCCAATAAAAAAAACTATATACCAAATATCATACCTATGATACCAACTTAGCATAAATGCTAAGCTGGCAGCCGGACTATAGTCACTCCCTGACTCTTTAGCTGTTTCCTGTTTCTCTCAACTGTGCTATTGAATAAAATAATAAAAGAAGGTGCACATAATATTCAATTCAATTCAATTGTGCTGCCAAACCAATCAAACAACATTAAGGGAAAATTAACCAGAAAGACTACAGTTTTTTTCCACAGAGCCTAAATTGTCTGAGTTGTAAAATGTAATAATTCAGGAGCACGAAAGTACCATTCGAATTGATAGAAAGACATTCCCACTCACTGAATGCCACCCTTTATTAAAAATCTACAAAACTGTTAGTTGTTTAATTTCAACTTTTTATGGGGGCCAAAATCATATTTTGTACTTAAATTACATATTCTTCTTCTTTCGTGTATCATCATCCTTGATGATTGGTTCACGACATTTTATTTCACAAGATTTCTTGTTACTTAGGGGAGGCCATGGGGCTGGCTGTCGTCTTCTCCCCTTGCTGACGTCGGCTTAGGCAGGGTTTGAACCACTCACCTTCCGCATGAAGGGCATATGCACTAATCACTACACCAACGTCGCGCCCAAATTACATATCTACACACACAAGCCACACTACCCCTCTTACAAAGGGGGAAAAAAAAAAAAATATATATATATATATATATATATACTAGAATATCGCCCGCCTTTGGCGGGCGAATCCTAGTGTTCGCACATAAATCCTTAGTCTAGTTGTGGGAATAAAAGGATATCATCATCATCATGGCCCCAAATAACTTTTAAATATCTTGCAATTGGCGACGAGTCTCGACTCTTAATAAATCGGCAAGAGTGCCTCTCATTTTCAATACAAAGGCTAAGCTATATAAGCTCTCCAAGTCTCCATCATCAGCAATAGTAGTCAGTGGTGCGTGTTCCCCACACTCCCAAGCCCCCACCGTTGCGCTTAGGTTCACCGGGAAAAACTCGGTCGCGAGAGGCGACATGGGTTCTGAAGGCAAAGGTGGAGTCAGTGACGTAGCGGCGGCTCCGGCAGAGAAGTATAAGTTCCACTTGCGCAAAGGCACGTCGCATCCGCATACGTCAGGGACGTTTACTTGAGAGACACGGAAGAAGGAGAGACTGTAAAGGATAAGTGATTGTCGTCTCAGGAAGAAGGACAGACCTTTCAGGAAGAATGATATGTGACGTAGCACCGTTCGCGGCTGAGGCAGAAAAGCGGGGCAAAGAAGGTAAAAGAATGCATAAAGAGACAATAAATAGCGACGGTCCAAAAGCGAGAGGTATGATTGTGCTGTTGGTTAAATGGTTTTGGGAATTGGGCCGTGGGTCTGTGCTAATATAGCTGCAGTGTAGCAGCGGGATACAGTACACGGGGCGTGATTAACTTCTCAGGGAGTGGCTAACTTCTAAATTGTATATAAGGATATCCTATCATTAGATTTGGGCTTCAATAGAACATGTGTAAGATGACCTAGATCATTATGATATTATATACTGTTATTATGACTGTGTGTGTTTTAGAGTGCAATGGCCTTTGAAAACCACCAAGTGGTGCTCTCCTACTATCTGATCGTCATTTAGGATACAAGAAGTACCTTTTTATTTTTTTGATGAGGGGGGCGCTTGATTTCCTCCAGGCCAGCCATATTTGCATACTAGCCCAAAACGCTAATGCGCCTTCGATCCGCTGGATCGCGACAATGGCTGGATCGCGCCCGTTCGAATGAGTACCCATACATCGTCTGGTAAGCACGGGAAAGTGTATAAATGAACATTTCTAGTTAACATATAAACCAATGTGA
>NC_137819.1:21820157-22085157 GCF_963921795.1 Nannobrachium achirus
CTGACCGACCGCATGATTATGTAGGCCTATTAATCTATTTTCTTTTTCAATCAAGCAAACACATCCAAGAAATTCCATAAATAAAAAAATATAATAATAAGAAGAAGTATTGAAAATAGCCCATCTACAAGCTCACAGCGACGCGTTGGCACTAGTTTGGGTCCCGGGAAAATGTCTAATCAATTTTTATTGAAGATAAATTGCCATCTGATAATTGGACAATATCTTGGTGGTTGTCAGAAAGAAACGATGCACGCACTGTGGCGCACGCCTTGTAAGTCACCCAACTAAATCTCTTGTTCTTTTGATTGAGCAGTTTGCTTATAAAAACCACAGGGACAGGGCAGCCTACCATTACTTCAGATAGTAACATGTCACGTTAATGTTAATGCGTATTCCGGATGGTAAATTCGATCCTATTTTCCTGGTGTGTGTGGTTTATGATTGGTGGAGCGTTAATTTTATTGTGCCGCAACCTCGACAAACACACAATGTCCTTGGCACAGTCGGTAGTGCTGTCACCTCACAGCTAGAAGGTCCTGGGTTCGATACTAGGTGGGGTTGGTGAAAGGGCCTTTCTGTGTGGAGTTTGCACACTCCACAAATAGTCTTGCTCTCATCCTGTCCCCTAGGGTAGATACCCACACGAAAAACATGCAGAAATGGTCTGGTCTCTATACTGCCTCCCCCTGGCCAGGTTGGCAGAGGGGGTGTAGTGGGTTACAAAAATATTGGACTGAAGTAATAATAATACAAAAAACTCAAGCTGATATTAAAAAAGCAACAACAAACCAATGAGAATAATTCATCCATCCATTTTCCAGCATCCTCCATCTTCAGCTCACCCAGCCAAGAAGGGTATTGTAAAGGTGTAAGAGTGGCATTAGATGATGATGATGACGATGATGATGATGGTTTCAGAAGCACGAAGGGAACACAGAGCCACTGGAGAGAGAAGAAAGAAAGAAACATTACATGTAAATAAAGAATATACGTACATACCGGTACAATTGAAACAAATATATATATATATATATATATATATATATATATATATATATATATATATATATATATATATATATATATACTTACCTACCAATTATGTAAAATAAAATAAAAGTTAAATACAGATAAAAACAGCAGCAATGTGACTAGAGGAGTGATTCTATTTGGGTATAGTGGTTTAACATTACTTATTTTTAAAGTGTTACAATTGCCCCGTCACAGGGGCAATTGTAACACTCTTGACTTATTGCATTAAAAGTAATATTTTATTCTTGTCCTTATTAGCCTAATCATATAAAGGGTAGCATAAATTAGGGCAAACATATATGCGTCTTATATCAAAACATGACTAGTATATTTCCAATAGTCACATCCAAGTCATGTGGTAGAGGTAGACTAAGAATAAGACTAAGTCCTACCCCATGCGGGATCTCACTATTTCCATAGATACCGCCCTGGTGATTCGGTTCCAATTGCTAAGAACCTTGGTGTCGTCCTGGACAGCCAGCTCTCATTCAAGGCACACATTGCATCAGTCACCCGATCCTGTAGGTTCACACTCTATAGTCTATAACATCCATAGGATCAGACCCTTCCTTACCCAGGAGTCAGCCCAGCTCCTCATCCAGACATCAGTCATATCAAAACTCGACTACTGCAACTCTCTCCTCACTGGGCATAAATGGACACACGCAAACAGATTGTCAAAATGGGTCCTATGACAACAGGTATAATGGGGTTTGCATTAAAGGGCAGGGCATTCATTCCCTATTTACATTGTTCCTGAGTTGGCCAGGGTGCCGACTAGACGCTCGGCTGCCCATCTCCATATATGGGCATAAAATGGACGTGGACAGACATCTCCATACACGGGCATAAATGGACACATGCAAACAGATGGTCAAAACAGATCCTATGACAACAGGTATAATCGGGTTTGCATTAAAGGGCGGGGCATTCATTCCCTATTTACACTAGACGCTCGGCCGCCCATCTCCATATATGGGCATAAAATGGACGTAGACAGACAGATATCTCCATATAATATTATGGGCATAAATGGACACACGCAAACAGATTGTCAAAACAGATCCTATGACAACAGGTATAATGGGGTTTTCTTTAAAGGGCGGGGCATTCATTCCCTATTTACATTGTTCGGACGTAGACAGACAGATATCTCCATATATGGGCATAAAGGGACACACGCAAACAGATTGTCAAAACAGATCCTATGACAACAGGTAAAATGGGGTTTGCATTAAAGGGCGGGGCATTCATTCTCTATTTACATTGTTCCCGAGTTGGCCAGGGCGCCGACTAGACGCTCGGGCGGCCGAGCTTCTAGTATATTAAATTTAGATAGCATTCTTGATTTGTTTATGTTATAATTTATTATGAAGTTTTTATTTAATAGGTGCTTGGTCTACCAGTTTTCTTAAATTTGCCTACTATTTCTTTCCATTTGAAGTATTACCTTGCTTATTGTAAATCACTCTGGATTAAGAGCGCTTAAATTGTAAGCATTTAGTTTACAGTTTTTCACCTGCCATGGGAGCCGATGGCAGGTGTTGCACTCCACCATTACGTCCCCCAGCGGTCTAGCACTTTGGCTGATATAGACAATAAGCCTCTCCAACATACGTACACTAGACCCCGACATGAAGTAGACTGTTGAGGCTGTTTGCAATAGGTAGTATTCACCATGCTGATGAACATGATCACGAGCTGGATGACATCAGTGTAGGCAACTGAATAAAACCCTCCCAGTAGTGTGTAGATGACGGCAACGGCTGCAGACACGATGATGGAGTAGGACGAAGGAAGATCAAGGATCACACTGACTGTCCCACCTGTAAAAATGCACAATACATCAGTGTTTGAAATTTGAATGGTTGAATGTACCATAGTAAAGTCATGTATATCATTGCTGGTACAAATGTTCTCACAGTGTTTCATTGTAATGTGGGACCCAAGGTTAAAAAAGGTA
The DNA here is from genome assembly GCF_963921795.1 of Nannobrachium achirus. NCBI lineage: Eukaryota > Metazoa > Chordata > Actinopteri > Myctophiformes > Myctophidae > Nannobrachium > Nannobrachium achirus. Next base: position 21,823,156 of record NC_137819.1, read on the forward strand.
TAGATTTTGGGCAGTTGATGATGCTCCCTAAACACATCCAAGACTAATTCACAGCAGTAACACCACCCAGTAGTGTGTGCACTCGTGTTTGCGCTCAAATAAAGCATTGCCTAACTTATTTGCCAAAATGGGGCCCTTGCACCTTCTGGATCATTGGAGTTCTCACATGGCCACCTCCGCCTATCAGGCACGTGCACACATAGACATCAAAGGGGGCTTGAGTCCCTGCCCTTTTACCCATCTGTAAAAAGTGCCCTCTCCAGACCGTGAATGCAGTTTTCACTATATGCAAATGCCCCCTTTCCATGCCATACCTGAAGGCAGCATTCAAGACAATTGCCCTGTCCAAACTCTCCTGAACTTGAATGCAGCATCTTATGTTGAAGGAATGGCCCTCTCTGTGTAGAAATCCATGCCGTAAATCACATCTCCAGTATGCACTTGATTATGCTTAGTTTAGTGTGGTATAAAGCACCAAAAAATAGCCGTTGTGAGCTTGGAGGTCTGCTATTTTCAATATTTGCACCAAAAGGCCCTTTTAGAAATGTCAGCCCCTGCCTCTCTAACATTCTCTGCATGTCCCTGTTTTGTTTTGAGCAATTCTTTTTATTAAAATATAAACCTAGAAAATGAGGTTAAAAACTACGTTAAATGTAATTGAAAAGATAGTACGTAGGTCAAAATCACAAATCTTCCATAACAAACACCAAGCTGTTTGTCACCTGACTACAGAAGACACTATACGTGTCGTCACCTAGCACATACAAGGAGGTGGATGATTCAAATGAATGAGTGGAAATATCTCAGCAGCAATGCCCAAATGCGTCCAGAACAGCAGAGAAGTAAGCAATTTACCCCGAGTGAGAGGACATTATGCTCTCATAATGTCCGCAGTGAGGGTGTTATCGGACGAGGCGCAGCCGAGTCCGATAACACCCTCACTCAGGACATTATGAGAGCATAATGTCCGACCCCGAGTGGTAAATAGCTTTTCTACCACTTTTTCCCGTATACATGAAAGAAAACACATAGTTGTAACTTGCAAGGATCTTAAGTTACAATCATTATTGCCTATAAAACTTCCGCGAGACAGCAGATAGTTCCACAAACAACATCTTCTACTCACCAACAGATGGCGCCAACTCCATACTAATCCATGCGTCTAGCTTACAGCTAAGCTAACGTCAGTTAGAAGTACCGTTCCGGCCGTAAATAGAGGCTGTTCGCTTCCAGAAAGGCATAGGTTCAGAGAAAAGGGGCTTTAAAGTTGGCGGATTGCATTGGATCCAAATAAATCGGCGACTATAGCATGCACGTTAGTAAACATAGGACCGTTGCCACCGTCATTTGTTGGTTGGGGGAAAGGTGTTCCGACTACCTCCTGAAGTCCCCGGATGTACACTGAGGCGCATTGATCTCGGACAAGTCCCCACACAACTTTGCGGCAGTTGTCCTCTCATAACCTCCGGAATTTAGCCAATCAGAATCCAGTATTTGAACACGTGACTCGAAAAAGTGGTAGAAAAAAATATATATAGCAAAACTACTGAAAATGTATTAAATATTTGAACCAACGGATGCTACTGCAAGTCCCTGTGCAGCGCTCCCGTGGGATGCAGGTAAAAGCTGGGCTTGTGGAGGTACATGCCGGTGGGAGTATACCTGGCTCTGTCCCGGGCATGAAGAGGAAGATGTGGACACACCGGGCCGCTGTGAACCGTCAAGGAGCAACAGCTTATGCGTTTTCCAATGTTGACATTGCTCTCAGACTTGCCACTTGCATGCATGCCCCCATGCAAGTGGCTAATGTAATTATGTATTTTTAGACACAATGGCCCTCATTTATCAACATGGTGCAGATGAAAATGTGGGTGTACACCGAAATTTAGGGAAGTCTCGACATTTATCATTTCAACTTGACTTTGACGTTGGCGTAGGGTAGGATCAAATCTCACGTCAAGTCCAGAGGTGGTGTAGGATTCATCCTACACCACTTTGTTCCATTGTAGACGTGCGGAGCAGCATTGTCTAACTATCTGACAGGCAATGGACACATGTATCCACTAGAAAATGTATATCCAACACGATAATAAATAATCCTGTGAAAATATTATATTTTATAAAAGCATAGCCTATTATAGCCAGCTACATCATGGAGATGCACGCCGATTTTATTTCCAAGTTACAATGACAAGCAATTAAAATCTAGAAATATGGAAGCAATCTACTATTAAGTGCTTTAACAGTCTAAATCTTAAGATTGCAGACCTGGCTCAGAACAAGCACATATAGGTCTATAGCCTATGATATGAACGCATGCGAGAGCATTTTCGGGACCAGCGCGGCGCCGCTGTGATCTTACATTACCGTGAGGCGTGAGCCTCCAATTTATACAGTGACGCGAGTCCTTTTAAATATGGATAAACCCTGAAGGTAGGGTTGCCACCTTTCAGAAATTGAAATAAGGAACACCTCTTCCGGGCACACGGTGCGTGCGTTCCGTGCGCGTGGCACAGCCGCCGGCCGGCGAAAAAATGCAGTCCCAAACCCATGAAATGCATAGAATAGTTATAACTATAACACACAACATGGTATAACCAGTGTTGGGCAAATTACTTTAAAAAAGTAATTAGTTATAGTTACTAGTTACTTCTCCAAAAAAGTAACTGAGTTAGTAACTGAATTACTCTATTGTAAAAGTAGCTAATTACTAGGAAAAGTAACTATTTGCGTAAAAAAGTTGTAATATGTCAAATAATTTGGATAGTTTTTTTTTTTTTTGAGCAGGTTTCACAAGCCGGTTGCGGTATAGTAAAAAAAACAAAACAAGAAATCCAAAGATTTCAGTTTATTTAACTTAAAATATTTGTATTATATAAGTAAGCAAATATAGGCCTTAGTATTTTTTAAATTAAATTAGATTAAAAAAAATCGATTCAGACACATTACAGTATTTTCTGCCTTTCATTCTGTTCAAGGGAAAAAAATACCTTATATCGCTTTTTTGATGCCTTCCATTATTATTGTCAAGGGGGAAAAAATACCTCATGTCAATTTTGCTTCACGTGTGGACACAGAGAGGAGGGGAGATCTGTCCAAAGAAAACTAAACTAAACAAAGGTTTAGGCAATTATACATCGACATTTAATCTCTGCACAAGGATTTAAGGATGCTATGCTTATAATGATTGCAAGCAGAGTTGTTATCAACACTCACGGAGTACTTACATAACTTAACGAGCTCTTAGTGACTGGACTGGAGACAGAGCGCAGCTGCAGCACTTCAACGTTAGAGCCAAATCAATCAGGGAAATCAATTTATTAATGAAATGGTGTCACCTGCCGAATATAGACAATCTATGCTTGTGGACCTATTGTTTTTGGCGAGTAACATCAGATGGATTCACTCACGGATCATCACAGGCAACTATGTGAGGCGTGAGTCATTTTATTTATTTATTTTTCTAAGACCGACACACGGGGCTCTCTCTCTCTCTCTCTGTGTCTCTCTGTGTCTCTATGTGTCTGTCTGTCTGTCTCTCTCTCTCTCTCTCTCTCTCTCTCTCTCTCTCTCTCTCTCTCTCTCCCTCCCTCTCTCTCTCTCCCTCCCTCCCTCTCCCCCCCCCCTCTCTCTCTCTCTCTCTCTCTCTCTCACAACCATCGTGACAGCTTGGGGACGCTTGACATAGTAACGTGTAACGGAGCACATTTCATTGTCAGTAAATCCCTCCCTCCCTCCTTTTGCTGTCTTTTCCTGTGTTTTATTTCATTCATTATTGTTAAATTCTGTGTTGAGGTTTGTGTGACAGACCTTTATGGGGCATTTGGTTAAATACGGAACAAACCGCGTTCCGTATTGGTTCAATACGGAACGCATCTTTTAATTGTCCAATACGGAACGATTCCGTATTATACGGAACGGGTGGCAACCCTACCTGAAGGTCCAAACCTGGCTGTGCCCAGCCCAGCGCACGTACGCTGCGGATGATTTATTTGGGGGTCCACGGCCCACCGGGGAGAAGACCAGCCCGTGCGGGAACGGTGCATGATTGCAAGTTCAAGCACTCAAACGCACATTGTGCTCGTCGCCGAAATTGGGTTAAATTTTTATCCAAAACGTAACTGCTGTGGGGTCTCTCAATTTATACAGTCGCAACATAATTGTAGTAGGCCTACACTATGCTGGAGTTAATGATGAAACCCGACGTGGTGAGCCCGTGACATTCTTTTCGTGGACCGTGAGGTATCCAACTATTATACAAGTGTGTCCTATATGGAGTTATGTACTCATTCTGTGCCAAATGCCAAAATGGCTCCAAGGTAGCTGTGCCACGGTTTTGTATGTTTTTCTTTATTGCGCAATCAAAAAAATGTTTTTTTTTTATATAATTTTTTTCCCCCACAGAAACAGACACAGTTGTTGTGATTCAGTGGCAAAAAGAATTTTGTCAATCAGACAAATGGTTCCAGAGATAGAGCTGTTTGAATGAAAAAAAGTGTCCATCCACTAGAATGAACACACATTTTCTCAATCAGCTAAACGAGGGAGCCAACACACAAACAGAGAAAAGCATCTCTCTGATCCCAGGTCATTTTGACATCTTTTTAAAAAAAAAAAAATGTTTTTTTTTTTTTTTTTTTTATACAAAAAACTCAAAAGACGTCAAAGACGTCATTGGCACTGAACGCCTTTGCAAAAAAACCATCAAAGACGTCATGTGGCACAGAATGAGTTAAGGATAAAACCCACCCGACGCTTCAAACCTTCAGATTATAACTGCCTCCTTGTCAGTATCTCTCAGTAACATCGCATGCACGGCATCCCGTGGTTTCGGGAATACATGATTTTGCTTTCTTTTTTTCCTCTTTTTTTGTAACCACTCAAACGCGCACTGCGCCGTCGCCGATATTGGGTTAAATTAATATATTCCATTTGTGACAATGACTGGTGTGGTGTCACCCATGTAGGCTGCAAGCTTACTATACAAAATAAATGGTAATAATGGTTCCACAGTGAACCTAAATGCTGCTGGGCTTGGTGGTGTGTGCGTGCGTGCGTGCATGTGTGCGTGGTCTGTGTGGACGGACATGGGAGTGAACTTGAAGCGTGGAGTAAACTCTAGGTCGTATTCAGGTCGTTCTAGTCGTAAAATCGGGGCGTTTCGAGAATAATTAAGGGCGTGTTATTTAAATTTCAGCCTGCGCATTTATCAAGGCTGGGATCAAATGTACGCCAGGTGTGTCTGTTTAGGACGTTTTCGTAAATGCCACGCAAACGTTGCCCTACGCAAAATTTGGGGGGGGGAGGGGGGGGGGGGAATACACAATTGTTTACACTCCATTGATAAATGAGGGCCAATAAGCCCATTCCCAAGATGCACCGTAATCTTTCATGGGCAGATATGTGACTTAGGGGGGCTGGTGTAAATAGTAACAAAGAAATTGCCGGCATATTGTGTCTAAAATGACATATTTAGCCCCCACCCTCTAAAATCTAAATACTAAAATGCTAAAACTATAGAAAGCAGTAATGATCTTTTCTTTTCTCTAATTACAATCTAAAATATGAACCTTTGATATCCCAATGTGCTACAGATTTTACAATGTATGTCTGCATTGACCACTGAGCACAAAGAAACATAAGCCATTGTTTTGAAAGCCAATCTACAAGCTCACAACACATTTTCATTTATTTATTTACTTGGCCTACAACAACATGCCCAAAATGGGGGTTTAAAGAGGTTTTCTAAAACGGCTAGTTCCATTCCTTGATTCTGATTGACTGGTTGCCGTGGTATATGAGACTATAACCACCACCTTGAATCAGTTTATATCAAAGCCAGGTGCGTTATTTCTTTCCACAGAGCCGTGAGGCTGAACTAGAGAAGCGAGCATTTGATTTTCTCTCAAATCCTGCCATGCAGGTGCTTCTAAGCACCGCCCGCATGCATAGGACAGTGACTGAATGGCTCCGGGCGGGGCTTGTAAAGGCAAAAAGCACCTCTATTCTCCAGGCACATACTCGGCTGTTATTTTAGATTGCTATGCTAGCGTTTTTGATGTGATGTTCACCCACATAGCAGCTAAATCTGGATGAAAATAAACATGTGTATGGATCGAATATGGTTCTTAACATGATCTAACGCATAAGTGTTGTTTCACTATTTTTTGGCAAAAAGAATGATGTGACTTTATAAACACACACTGGCTACGTTCCTGGGATGTGGCTGGTAAACAAGCAAATGTCTCTTCCTGGTGGCGGAGAAGTGAACTTTTTTCTTTAATATTAGAATTATTTTCATGTTGCAATATTGTGACCGTTTTAGAAAAGCAATAAGCCACGCGAGGCTTGTGGTTACCGGGTTAGTATACACCGGAAACACTCGGCTAACGCCTCGTGTTTCCCAACGCCTCTCAGCCGGTGTATATACTACCCCGGTAACCACTCGCCTCTTGTGGCTTATTGCTTTAATATTCTGAAGAAAAACTTACAGGAGGTTAAGAGGGGCATTAAATGTGGCATGGTGAAAGTCTATTCTGTATTTGGGATTTCAATATTTGTGTCTTATCAGTACATTATTTCCATTGCACGTTACATGAGCCAAAGGGCCATTTAGGTGCAGAGGTGAGTGGGTGCGTGTCATATTGTTATTGTAGAGATGACTGGCTTGTCAGATGCCACAAGTTGAGGTGAGGAGGAGATCAAGTTCTACCAGTTCTACCTTATCAATCTGGGGAAAAAAAGGAAAGAAAAATTGGTATGGGTTTGGTTATGGTATAGTAGTTTAGACAGTTGTGGTTTCTTTCCACTGTGCTGATATCTTGTTGAGAAATGTTCTATCATGACGAGGTCTTCGACCTTAGTTGTGATGCAAGATATGTGGAACAATGTAAATAGAAACCTCATGTACTGTACATGACCAGTGATTAGATGATTCGATAATGATAAAGGACATGGCAGAGCTTAAAGGAACTCAAGGTCACAGATGTATAAGCTGGAGGTGATTGTGGACCCTAGGCTATGGTCAGTGGTTTCCACTGACTATGATTGTGGAGTGTTACTACAGCATTTTTTTTGGACACTTTCTCTCAAGGGTGAAAATCTTTCTCATCAAGCTTTACTTGTCCAGTTCTGCCCTCCTTTGCTTTTGTAGCAAATATATCCTTCTGAACAGTGTTTTTGATCTTTTCAAAAAAGGATTAAACATGCTATTTTATCAATTTTGTTAATGAGTTATTAATGACTTGTTAAGCATTTGTTAATAGTTAGTTAGTTTTTTCTTGCCACAGACACATTTGTGTGTGTACGGACATTTTGATGACCCCTGTGCTAAACACACTGTGTAAATGAGATGGGGAATACACAGTTAAGTGGGATAGTTGGTCATTATCTTGTGTATAAACTAAAACTTAAGCTTACTCAGCTAAGATGAGTTTCTTAAGACATTTGAATTTAAATGATGCAATAATGTAAATGATCAGATCATAATTTCAATCATGCAAAATGTAAATGATCAGAAAGTGTTACACTTCCTGTAGGCCTACTACCCCTATTCACCATGAACTGTCAATCCGCAAAGACACCCGAGGAGACCCTGAAAATCTTTGTGTGCTTGTTTCACACGTGTGTGCAATATTCCCTCCCTGACAATACTACTTTGAAAATGGTGACGGCACCTATGAGTTCTCGTTAAAATTAGTACTTGACAAACTTAATATGCTATAGGCTCAATATTTGTTGATAAACACAAAAGATGTTAACTTCTGTTCAGATTCACTTCTATTGCATTCGCTCTAAAACAAGCCGAATTCAACGGATTTGAATACATGACTGCTGTGTCGTAAGACAAATTTCAGTGTGAACTGACAATAAAGTACTATATCATATCACTTCACCTTCGTTCTGTTCGCGGGTCATTTTGACCTGGGGCATATTTGGTTTAAAAACAACACTAATATAAATTTTAACTTAACAAATCATCATCATATACTGACTTTGTCTTAATTGCAAACAATTCATATGCTATATATGGTAAATGTTTGCATTTATGCTTTGCTATATCACATTAATCACTGAAAGAGCTAGGTGTTTTTACTGATAGCTGAAATTCATGTAAAATAAGAGCTGAACACACATGTGAACATGAGGACACACATTAATGTCACATAATGAATGTACACTTGTACGTATACACTAAGAAGCACATGCTTCACAAACACGGACTGCATGTGAGGCACAGATGAGCTTCTTGCACCTCCTGCAAGCAGTCTGTCTTCCTGTCTGCTGTTGTAGGACACACTGAACAGCGCTGTCTCTTGCCAGATGCTTCAACTCTAAGATAACTGTTTATTTTACCATTTATATAATTTGGATTGTTTGGAATTGAGACAAAGTCAATGTATGATGATGATTTGTTAAGTTAAATTTTATATTTTAGCATTGTTTTTTTAAACCAAATATCCCCCGGGTCAAAATGATCCGCAAACAGCATTAAGGAAAAAAAAAAAAAAAAAGTGGTGTAGCATGGGTGTAGTGCAAAAATATTAGTTTTACATGTTAATCACAGAAGAATCTTTCAAACGAAAATGCAAAACGGGTCAAAATGACCCGAACATAACTTGGGCTGGTAGGGCAAAATGGTTTAGGGTTAATGAGGATTGATTGAGGATTGATTGAGGCTTAGGGTTGGCATTCACCAGGTTAGCATTCACCTGCGTCGGCAGGATAGCATTCACCAGCGTCGGTAGGTTAGCGGTCACCCACGTTGGAACAACAGGACATCGAAATACCAATACACGCCCGGTTGGTATAGTACACAAATGATCACTAACCCAAGCCTGACAGGATCGAGGCCGCCCAAAGTAGGTCACATATCAAAATGGGTAGCAGAAGGATGGTGGTGATAATGTTGCCATAACGACGATGAAAAGGATCCATCATTGTCACAAACCTCTGTGACCTCATTGGCTTGGCAAAGAACAAGCCTCCTGTTGGGACGAAGCATGAATAGAATAATAGAATGATTTTAAACACGTGCGCACACCAAACACAGTTTGGGCATTTAGCAGACGCTCTTAATCCAGAGCGACTTACAATAAGCAAGGTAATTAGGGATGGAGCCCTAAACAAGGGTAGCTTGATAACCCGATAACAAATTTATTGAGTACCCGGTATCAATAAGCTTTGGGCTTATCAAGCTTGTTATCGAGCATAGCGTTTAAACAATCAAGACGAGAGGCGATCAAGAAATTATTACAGTACTATACATAATATAAAGCCATTTAGCACTTATTGCACACTAATGAATGATTGTTTTAATGATATTTAATGATATTTGTTACTTTTATCATTTGTCATCTTCATAGATGGTGGTCAGCCACACACTCACAGTCACAACTACTGGCCAATAAAAAATATCATTTGTTGTCTCATATTTTTCCACGAAATATTAGAAAATGCTCAATAATGGGCTTGATAAAAGCCTGGCTCAATAAGCAGGATCAATAAGCCTTATTCACGGCCCGCCCACTCAGCACATTTCTCAGCATCCCCCGGGTGCTGATATCAATTTAGAAGGGGAAACTATAACAGAAATAGCTGGACTTAAAGCCAACAAATCATTATTTTGAACGGTAAAGTAAATTATAATGCTTTGTGCCTTTTACTATCTTGTGTTCTTGATCATGCTAGCCGTATTTTATACTTTACTATTCGGAAATTGCATTAAATTTGCGATTTCTGTGTTAACTCTATAAGCTATAGTAGGATTTTCCCCTTAAAAATGTGACTTCAGCACCCGGGGGATGCTGAGTGGGCGGGCCGTGAATAAGGCTAATAAGCATGGGTGTAGTGCAAAAATATATATTTTTTTACATGTTAATCACAGAAGAATCTTTAAGGCCAGTGACTTTCAGGTGGAACAAATGTAAATGAAAATGTAAAACGGGTCAAAATGACCCGAACAGAACTTAGGAGTTAAAAACATGGTGTAACATCTATACATTATGTAATGTAATAACATTTTCTACATTTTTATTTTTGATGAAACAAATGACAGTTTTGTCCTTCGTCCGTGGTATGTACAACATCACGGATATAGGAGTGGAGAAACATGCTTGCTTTATGCAAATGTATTGGGAATCAAATAATAACAAATGTAGATCCAGAAAAGAAGAAATTACTTTGCATTAACATAAAACAAATTATTGCCGCGGACATAGAGAGCTGTGTCTTATAATGTGTGAACGTGTACATTTTAAGCACCCAGATCAATGACAATTTTGTGACCTCCAGCCACATGCCAGTTTGAATATATATAGAATATATCAAATGTCAGGATGCTTTTCATTGAATTTGGAATGAACAGACAACATGTTTCTTACCTATGATGAAATTGAATAAATAGGAAAGGGGTGCTAAGGCCCAGATAAGACCACGAGAGGGAGTGTAGACAGCCTCGGCAGTTCCCAAAATGTAGCCTCCTCCGACCCAGGTAGCTGATCACTCACATGTGATTTCGCACGCACACACACACACACACACACACACACACACACACACACACACACACACACACACATACACACACACACACACACACACACACACACACACACACACACACACACACACACACACACACACACACACCTTAATTAGTTATTAGTAGAGGTGGTGTCATAGTTTTGTACTTTTTGGGGTACAAAACTATGTAGCACACTGCTACAAATGCAGATGGAACAAATAACCAGGTGAATAAGACTGATGGATATGATGAAGTTCAACTACTGCACTAATACGCTGGTTTAGCTGGGTCTGTGCACAGTATATGAGGGATTGAACGTAGGAGTCTCAGAAGTAATGGTGGAGATCCCAGACGTATCAGTGATGTCAGTCATCTCCAGATTTGGGCATTGTTTCAGCTTGTGTCTGCTACCATGGCGGCGACGCATGCGCAGTACAGGCAGCCGCCAAATACATATAATTGTGGGGGTCCTTGACATGACAAAGTTTGAGAACCACTGATATAAGTCGATTCTTCTAAATCCTAACAGTTTTCTGAAAAAAAAGAAACTTATGTTGCTGCAGTCAGGGGCGTTATAGAGTCTTAGATAGTGGGGGGAATGACATAGCTGCGCCCTCATGCACGTGTGTGGAGTGCGCGCGCCGAAAATTAACGGTTTTATGCAGTTTTGACCGTGTTTTATTCGGGTTTCCGCAGTAATTTTTTTTGCTAAATGTAACACAATCGGGAACGGCACACTACGCTTTCCCTTTGCCTCTCCACATGCACCAGCCAGCAAGATATAGTCTATATAGTAGATGGATTTCTTGGTACCAACAGACAGACAACACGTGCCAGTTTCATATAATCATTCAGTTCCAAAAGCTTTTCAGTTAATCTACTTAGTTACTTTACACCACTGTCTACTACAGCAAGCATGATGGTTCCCAAACGTTTTAGCCTGTGAACCAAGAGAAACTAAACGTTAGGGGACCCAAACTAGTAGTAGCGAAAATAGCAGATCTACAAGCTCACAACGAGTCGCTTCGCGCTGCGTTGTGAACTTCTAGATCGGCTATTTTCAGGACCCATACAATGTGTCCGCGATGCGACCCACGCATCGGTCCCGACCCCAGTGTTTGGAAAGGAAACAGTGGTTCTGGTTCACCATAGCCACTAGCCCAAACAGTGTACATTCATTAGCCAGCAGCATAGCATCCATCATTACTCTAACTCTAATATAGCCACGACTCACCAGGTATGAGGATGAGAGGAGCAGAGGATGATGTTTAATGCCTTTATAGCCTACATGGTCTTGTCTTGGTGTTCTGTTTATATTCCTTTATGCCCGTGTTGTTAACGAGTCCATGACGCACCGTACGCACGGACGACGGAGAGACGCAAGTTAAAAGGGGCGTCCTTTGAAAGCCATTTCCTCTCTGCACAGAAGCGCATTTCAAAACAAGTCTTTAGTTTAAATTTTTCATCTATACAATCGATCATTCAACATGTTTATTTTGAAATTGTCCTGGAAATAGAAGTAGCCAAATAGCAAAAAAAAAGGAGCCCGGCCGGCAAAAAAGATGGGGGGGATGAGATCACGTTTTTATGAACGTGGGGGTGTTCCGTCGTACTCACAATGAATGGTCGTGACGTGCCTGGCTGCAGTATATTAGTGGTTCTCAAACTTTGTCACGTCAAGGACCTCCAAAATTATATGTCACGGCACCCCGTCTTTATATATTTTATAATGCTATTAATCACCATCTCAGTCAGGATTTAATTCAATATTCTTAGGAATCTCATTCAGATCACCATGTGCACAGGCAAACAAACACAACTTAGACGTCCTTACCTGTCATTGTGAAGACTCCAATCCAAAGGCTGATGTTGCGTCCCCCTATTATGGTGACGTGAGTCCTGGAGCCCACACATTTCTTCTCTTCCGCTCTGGATTTCTTAGAGGCCCAGATGCCCATTGCCAGGATCAGAGCATAGAAGACCAACAGTCCTACCAACCCACCTATGTCTAGAGCCATTGTCACACTGTAGACAGACAGACAGACAGACAGACAGACAGACAGACAGACAGACAGACAGACAGACAGACAGACAGACAGACAGACAGACAGACAGACACTTTATTAATCCCAAAGGAAATTCTGTTCAACAGTTCCAGTTGCCATACATTCATACATACAGATTGCCAGTAAAAGAAGCAAGAAGAATACATACAAAAAAAATACAAAAAATAAACAGTACAACTATAGAAATAGAATAGAATGCTTTGAAAAACTATAATTTATAAGTTATAAATTAAAATAAAATGCTAAGTAATATCGTTTCCATTCTTCAGGCCTTAATGATCTTTTCCTGAACATTTCTTGCAATTTTGCATTTTTTCAGTTTTGCCTTTCTAATTTTTATGGAGAATGGTGTATGTGTGTATAAACAATTATAAATATAAAGGTAAACACAACTATAACTGCAACATTACATATATTTGCTAACTTACCGTGTCAATAATGCACACTGCTACAAATGCAGATGGAACAAATAACCAGGTGAATGATGGATGTATGGTGAACTACAGTAAATTTGCACATGTTGGGTTAACAGTATTTGCTATATGATGCACGTAGAATGATGAGAGGCAAATGTAGCAGTGACTGTAAACATGGATGCATATGTACTGGTGTCACATATCCTTTAGCCTATAGGACGGACAGATCAGACCTGAGACACACCCACATACCGTAGTCTATATGCAGAGCTATCTTTGCACTGGAAGACCAGTATAGTATACAGTAGTGCCTGGGTTGTATCCTAGAGGCTAACCAATCCAGTGAAAAAAATACTACCAAGGTAATCAATAAAGTCAACCAACAAATTCGTTTCTTGCAAAGGTTTGCCCCGCTGATCAATATTAAATCTCGAAAGACACTAGGAGGTGCTCTTATTGGGCCCCTCATTGATTACAGAGTCCTTGTCTGGTATCGCGACGCCCCAGCTGCCTTAAAGTTAATGCTCCAAACAGCCCAGAACAAACTAATTAGGGTTGTGCTTGGTCTTCCTCCTCAGACCCACCTTACCGATCATCACCACGAAAGCGTGGGGTGGCTCAAATAGCTGACATACAGCATTTTGCAATGGGCCTGGTGTACAAGATACACTAAACCTCCAAGATACCCATGTACCTGAAAGGTCAAGGATGTTCACGATCACAACACCAGAGGCAGCTCCACTAATCATCATCAACGTAGATCTATCACTGAACAAGGCTCTAACTCGTTCTCCTGCTATACCATCAACATGTGGAACGCCCTTCCACAAGCCTTAAAGGAGAGCAAATCCCTAGCCTCCTTCAAAATTGGTATGAAAAGTCAACTTCAGGCGGCTGCTACCCGTGACTTGTAAATAGACTAAGCCCCCATGCTCCCCCGACCCTTTTTTTCTGCTTTTGTATTTGGTGTTATGCTTTTGAAACTGATATTATCCTAGATAAATGTTCTATCCGTCTGTCTTTCAATGTTATATGAGATACTTAAAGAGGTGGTGCCATGATCCCCCCCCCCCCCCCCCCCTTCTTTGTATATAGAGCATCGCAGTTGAAGCCCCACCCCGTCCTCACTCTGGTGTCGGAAGTGTTTTCTCCATTCATTTCTTGCATAGACATTTCATAAAGTATTTATTTAAACGTTTTTAAGCCTTGGACAAAGCCACCTCGGCTGGAGAGGAATCATGACAATATTCACATTTTTTTGAATGCAAAGATTAATTCGAAAGCTGAAAAAAATGGCAGGGTACAAGACTGTGTACATCATTATTTTTAAAATTGCGGAAACTACACTCCCAGAATGCTTTGCGAATGTTGTTGTTGTTTCCTGAAATATAGCCGTTAAATCACGCTCAGTTTAGTTATCCAGGCCAGCATATGGCCTGAAATGTAGTGATTGTCATCTCTGTGGACTCTCTTATCGTCATCTTTAACTAGTGCATCATATTTGTAAAAGAACGTATTCGCTCACGGGAGTTCTGCTGACGTGCAATAATCTGCCGGGAAGACAGGGGGCAGTAAGCTACTTCCGCGGTAACCGCAAGATATGTGAAAGAAGAAGAAGCTAGACCAATCACAGACGTCGTTTTTACGTTTAGCAGTATGGGAAATGCAGTTCTTCTCCGTGCGATCTTGATTAAAACGTGTTTTTACTAAAACTAGAGTGATTGCATACATACTCGGGGGTTCTACAGGAGCATATGGAACCATTTTACAACCACCAGCCTAGCGGTAAGTGTACATTGAATTGCTACGACTTTGTGGCTGATAATGAAAAACCCTATGGTAAATATGAATGGCCAGCTTGCTTCCGACACCTCACTGCGATGCTCTATACTTACTGTTTGTTTAGACTTGCTGTTTTCTTTTTTTGTTCTCTCATTTTTTTTTCTTTACATATCTACTGCATAGTACTGTGTTCTATTCGTCTGTCATTCAATGTTATATGAGATACTTTAATGGTTTCCTGTGGAAATAAGCTTAGTTTTTTCATGGATCTCCTTTTAGTAGACCTTGTACCAGTGAACTGTACCGTCATGAAACTGTACCTTTTCCTATGCAAACTTCTAATAAAGTCTTCAATCAATCAATCAATCAATCAATCAATCAATCAATCAATCAATTATCAGGTATTATGATTATACTAGGAGGAAGATTTTTTCCAAAAAAGTATACAGAAAGAGTTCAAATTGGGTTTTTATGTGGCCACACCCCCAGTTCAATAAGTATTCATGGATGTCATGGTGGGTGGTGACCCAGCTGAAGTTAGCCACACCCCACAGTGTTGGGTGAATGGTAATTAGGGGAGGAGTTGATTCTGTGATGTAAAAGTATCTGTGTTTTTAACTGACACTTTTGACCACAAGGTGGCAGCCTCCAAGAGAAAACAAACAAATACCAAGAGAATACATATTTGCTCATAAAAACCACACCAGGGGGTCGTTGCCTAGACACATGAAAAACAGAAAAAGTACAACACTATGGCACCACCTCTTTAAAGTGTGATTCCTGTGGAAATAATCCTCGGCTTTCTAGGATCTCCTTTTAGTTGACCTAGTACCAGTGATTTGTACTGTCATGAAACTGTACTTTTTTCTATTGCAAACTCCTAATAAATTCTTCAATCAATGAATCAATCAATGCCTTATAAAGATAAAGGCTCTATATAAATGCACCATTTACCATTTGTCATGCATTAGGTGCAAGACTTGTCACGAGTACCTAAAGATACTTAGCCTATTTGTATCTCCTTAAAGGGGTACTCTCACCTAAAGGGGTACTGTCACTTTAAAAAGTAATCTTAAAATATAAGTTAATATTTGTATGATGTCATAGTGGGAATGCGCAATTATAAGCCCATCAAATTAATTGACTGTACTTAGACTATATTGTACTGGTCAGATGTTGTTGGGGGGCAAGGGGCAGAATTACACTGTGACATGAGTTTCAGACTATTTCAGACCGTTTTCAGAGAGACCACGTGACCTACTGTATCATACTATTATAATTTCAGGGCGTGTCAGTGGGCCTTTAAGTAGCCTAATAGCTGAGGAGGAACTGGTAAAGTTTGTGCACTTGGTGTAAAGTTTTTTGGTATGGTGTTAGGTATGGGTACTGGGTAGGCTATAAGGTTTTCAAAAACCATCGCAAACAAGTTGGGCTTGCACCTAGTGGTCTGTTTGTAATGAATCAAATAGGCCTATTATATATGTCAGTATATGGTTGAAACCCCAAATAATTGATAAAAGAGATTTTTCTAGAAGAGAAATGTTACATAGTGCAGATGATGATTAGGATCATCGTCATCGTCATCGTCATCGTCATCGTCATCGTGACTACTAATTGAAGCCAAGGCCGAATTGCACGAAAGAGCCCTGACAGCACATGGTTGGTTCTACAGACTCAAAATTTCGCACGCAGATAGCTCAGACCTTTGCCTACGTTCTTAGCTATGCCTCGACCCGACCCGATATGCGGTTTTCCGGAACCAACGCGAAAGGTTCGAAATCTCCATATGCGGAGTCCTGACTACTAATTGAAGTCAATGGACGCGAATCCGAATTGGCCCGAATCGCATGAAAGAGCCCTGACAGCACATGGTTGGTGCTACAGACTCCAAATTTCGCACGCAGATAGCTCAGACCTTTGCCTACGTTCTTAGCTAGGCCTCGACCCGACCCGATACACAGTTTTTCGGATCCGGCACGAAAGGTTTGACTCATTGTGACATCACTTCATAAAAGGCTCTGATCACATACGCCACATGAGTCAACAAAATATCTCTGTGAGTGTGTATGTATGTATGTATATATATGTATGTATGTATGTAATCCGCGTATCTTGAGAACTGTTCGTCCCACCAGCTTCAAATTCAGCGCGCGTGTTCCCTGCCGCAGCAGGTAGTGCAGTGCCCGGCCTCGACCCGACCAGAGACGCGATTTTTCGGAACCCAGCGCAAAAAGTTTGGATTCTCCGTATGCAGAGCTGTCTGACATCAGGGTCTTCCGGAATCGGCACTGTGTCTGCAGAGATCTCGATATATGGGCATAAAATGGACGCAGACAGACAGAAACAGATATATCCATATATGGGCATAAATGGACTCAGGCAAACAGATGGTCAAAATGGATCCTATGACAACAGGTATAATGGGGTTTGCATTACACAGAATTCGGCACACACGTTCCCCGCCGCAGCAGGGAGTGCAGTGCCCGGCCTCGACCTGACCTGATATGCGGTTATCCGGAACCAGCGCGAAAGGTTCGGAATCTCCGTATGCGGAGCTAATGTCTGACATTAGTGTTTTCCAGAACCGGCACTGTGTCTGCAGAGATCCCCATATGGGCATAAATGGACACAGGCAGACAGATACAGATATATCTACATATATGGGCATAATTGGACACAGGCAAACAGATGGTCAAAATGGAGTTTGCATTAAAGGGTGGGGCATTCATTCCGTATTTACATCGTTCCCGAGTAGGCCGGCCCTCGACTAGACGTTCGGCCGACTGTCAGGCAGATACAGAGATCTCCATATATGGGCATAACTTGGACGCAGTCAGACAGATATCTCCATATATGGGCATACATGGACACAGTCAAACAGATGGTCAACACGGCTCCTATGACAACAGGTATAATGGGGATTGCATTAAAGGGTGGGGCATTCATTCTCTATTTACATCGTTCCAGAGTTGGCCAGGTCGCCGACTAGACGCTCGGCCGCCCAAAGGGCGGCCGAGCTTCTAGTCATCATAATTATCAGGCCCCAACATCTAGTCCTAATGTAGATGCAACTGGGAGTCTTATCTAAGATCCACGGAGCTATTAGTCAGATAACACCAGCTGTTTAAACACCATTATATGTCAGGATAATCATGATTCCCTTGATTATTAACAACAAGTACATTATCTATGCATCACTCTTAGACGGTGCAGATAAGAATGCAATCATTTGAATTTCAGGACATTCACGTTATGAAGTACAATGATGACGATAATAGATTGAACCACGGGACACAAGCTGGACAGAAGAGCACAGCTGAATAGACATCTAGACCTACTGCACATACAGCAAAGTAAAACGCCTTAAGGGCGAGAAGTGACCGCAGGTCGTGGGGAAACAACAGAATTAAGAAGATAAGTCAGTGCAAATCTGACAATGTACACAAATGCACGCACGCACGCACGCACGCACGCACGCACGCACGCACGCACACACACACACACACACACACACACACACACACAGAGACTAGGGCCGTATTGACTCAGGACCCAGGCAGGGGTCGCAGCTGATTGCAATCACTGCAGTGTAGCAGTGCAAACAAGACAGTGTGTGTTTGTGTGTGTTTGGGACGAATAGCAGCATTACTTTCTCAAAACGATTTAAATATTATACCAAAAAAGCCTCCAATTTAAAAAGCGTTTAAAGGTAGCAGCTCTGTTTATTGTGACCGCAGGTCACAGTTATTGTGAAAACCTGCAGCAATTACCTGTATATAACATGTAGGCCTTTATAACGAGGCAATGTGACATAGCTCTGTTTACAACTGTCTTTAATATATTGTTACACTTGATTTGGCAATGTTAACATATATTTTATCCTGCCAATAAAGCTCCTTTGAAATGAAATTGAATTGCATATGTTAAATCCGCTCAGGAAAGTAAGAGTTTTCTGTGCTCAATCAAACTTTGTATTGCAGTGGTTTTCCACATTGGGATATATATGAACCAATTTGACCCAAATAGACTCAACGTGTGTGAAAATGGAATCAGATTAATTTGGTCCTATATAATTAAAGTAAAATATATAGCATTATGCAAGAAAACCACTCAAAGGTTTTGCTTACACATCCAGGAACATGATTACTTTACTTAAAGCACACAATATCACTTATCGTGACTTATATTCACAGTATATTGCATTATAACAGTGTGTATGCCAATATACATTCATACATTATAACAATATAGCTGTAATAATGGAGCCACACTATAGACTTACATGACAGGCATACATGACAAAAAACAATACAATTGGCTTTCAAAGTTTGCAGGATTTTCTCACAAAATGCAACAAATAATGTAGACACTGCTTCATCAAGTTAGCATGCACACTCTTGCTAGCTTGACGGAGAATTACCACCATATATTTTTCAACTCAGCCCCAAGGTGGCTATATAACAGACTTTTATGTTTTATTCATATGTCCTGAATTGTAGCTCAATTGTCGTATAATCTTATAATGAATTGAACATTGCTGCCCCACAATACCTGGCCTGAGACATGAGCTCAGAGGACCAATTTTCTTGCTAGGATATTTTCTAGTTAGGTTCTAATAGGTTATGAGACTGCAACATGTGCCATACATTCATACATACAGATTGTCAGTAAAAAAAAAAAAAAAGCTAAGTAAAAAGAGTATAGGCAGATTAGTTTTATCTGCGCCTTAGCACCCACTTTCCTCATAGGTAAGAAACATGATGTCTGTTCATTCCAAATTCAATGAAAAGCATCCTGACATTTATTACATTTTATATTGTCATGTCTTATATTCAAACTGGCATGTAGGTGGAGGTCACAAAACCTACACTAACTATCTATCTATCTATCTATCTATCTATCTATCTATCTATCTATCTATCTATCTATCTATCTATCTACCTCTATCTATCTATCAACTGAGGCGGAAAGCCATATTTAACTGATGAATAGAGATATTTAAGTTATTCAATGAAGGGGTAGGACCTGATACGTTTTTAAAACTTCTTCCCTACTCCTTTTTCGAACATAACAAAAAATAAATAAAAAGATTTAAACTTCAGTCAGAGAAGGTCATAACAATAGCAAAAATATTATATTATATATTGTAAATATTATAACTATAATAACTAACTATAACTACAACATTACATATATTTGTGCTAACTTACCGTGTCAATAATGCACACCGCTACAAATGCAGATAACCAGGTGAAAACCACAGATGAATATAGGGTGAACTACTGTAAATATGCGCAAGCAAATGTAGCAGTGACTGTAAACATGGATGCGTACAAACTGGTTTCACACATCCTTCTTTAGCCAGGACCTGAGACACACCCATATAGAGTCTCCATGCAGAGCTATCCTTGCACTGGAATACCAGTATAGTATAGTGTCTTATAAAGATAAAGGCACTATACCAGTAAGACTCCCTAATCGGGAGATAAGCGTGGGGCTCCGGGGGTCCTTGGAGGTTGTAGTTTGGCAGGCAAGGAGTGTGTGTGTAAAATCTGGCATGGATCGGGTCAACGGCGCGGAGATATAAGCAGGGAAAAAGTGTGACGTGTGACGTGTGAGCACATTTGGTCATTTTTTACATCTGGGGGTCCCCCAGGGACCTGGGGGTCGCAATAAATGCACCATTTACCATTTTGTCATGCATCAGGTGCAAGACTTGAGAAACAGCTAAGCGAGTTGTTCCACATATCTTGCATCACAACTAAGGTCTAAGACTTTCTCATGATAGAAGATTTCTCATAAAGATATCACCACAGTGGAAAGAAACCACAACTGTTGAAGCTACTGAACCATAACCATACAAAAGAAATGTTTTAGATTTAGATTTTAGAACTGGTAGAACTTGATCTCCTCCTCACCTCAACTAACATGTGACAAGTCAGTCATCTCTACATAACCATATGACACCCACTCATCTCTGCACCTAAATGGCCCTTTGGCTCATGTAACATGCAATGGAAATACTAACTGTACTGATAAGACCCAAATATTGAAATTCCAAATACGGAATATACTTTCACCATGCCACATTTAATGCCTCTCTTAACCTCCTGGAAGTCTGAATTAAGTATTTCTTCAGAATATGTAACCCTCCATTTTGGGCATGTCATTGTAGGCCAAGTAAATAAATAAATAAGTAATGAGAAACATTTCTGAAAATGATTTGTGAGCTTGTAGATTGGCTTTCGAAACAATGGCTTATGTTTCTTTATGCTCAGTGGTCAATGCAGACATACATTGTAAAATACTCCTAATTGTCATGCCTGAATAAGACAAGGCAGACAGCAAAGATGATGCATCTTCTGTGTTCTGCATTGTAGCCACGCCAACAGGGACGTGCTGGGCCCCTGATTCAGCCCGGGAAAAAGAGTTGGAGAGGCCCTCATTGCGCGCTATAGAGAGAGATCTCTCTCTATATAGCGCTGCTGCTACTCAAAGATTTGTAACAAAGTGACAAGCCAGTGGGCCAATTACATGAGTTATATTTCGTCGTTGTCGGGTGGAAACCTTGTATGTCCAAAACCATATGTTTTGTATTCATCATTTAAAAAATGATTTAAACTAGTGAAAACAGCCGATCTACAAGCACACAACGCCTCGCGCGTTGTGTGCTTGTAGATCTGCTGTTTTCACTACTTTTGTGCGACGGCCTTGTATGATGAAGCAGGGCTTTGCGAAAAAAAATTACATGTGAAACTTGGAGATACGAGGTTTCTAGGTTTCTGCCTGACAGTGACGATTTACTTTGTTGGCCGCCCAGCCCCCAAAATGGAACAAAGGCCAACATTTTATTTTTTATATTGTTTTCCTAATGGCCGGCCTGGACCAGCCAGGAATGAACCGGCCGTTCGGGAGTTGTCCCGCTTTTCCCAATGGCCAGCACGTCCCTGCACGCCAATGATTACGGCGCAGCTGCCGGCCTCATCCTGGGGACCTTGCTGAGACTTCTGAGTGGGGAGCCAATCCTATCCCTAACCCGCTACTACGGACAATTTGCCCGACCCACAACCCGCGACCCCAACCCAGCTGACCCCAGAGGTGGAGACCTGAGATTTATACACCCTGCTAAACTCAGGCCGTGCGAGGACCAATGTTCAAACAGCACTGCTTTCTGATCTCCCAGGTCTTAATGTGGGAATGTTTTTCTATCAATTCGAATGGTACTTTCGTGCTCCTGAATTATTACATTTTACAACTCAGACAATTTAGGCTCTGTGGAAAAAACTGTAGTATTTCTGGTTAATTTTCCCTTAATGTTGTTTGATTGGTTTGGCAGCACAATTGAATTCTTTTATTATTTTATTCAATAGCACAGTTGAGAGAAACAGGAAACAGCTAAAGAGTCAGGGAGTGAGTAGCATGCAGCAAAGATAAAGGTGGGTTTGGGAATCAAAACTGGGACTCGCTGTCAGGTATCAGAGCCTGTCTGGTACGCCATTTCTGTTCTGGACTGGGCGGGGGGCGGGGTAAATGCTCGGAAATGGCCCTCGGAATGTGTGTGTGTGTGTGTGTGTGGGTGTGTGCGTGCGTGCGTGTGTGTACATTGACAGATTTGCACTGACTTATCTTTTTAATTCTGTTGTTTCACCACGACCTGCGGTCACTTCTCGCCCTTAAGGCGTTTTACTTGTGCTGTATGTGCAGTAGGTCTAGATGTCTATTCGGCTGTGCTCTTCCGTCCAGCTTGTGTCCCGTGGTTCAATCTATTATCATCATCATTGTACTTCATAACGTGAATGCCTGAAAGTCAAATGATTGCATTCTTATCTGCACCGTCTAAGAGTGATGCATAGATTGGTAATCTACTTGTTAATAATCAAGGGAATCATGATTATCCTGACATGTAATAGTGTTTAAACAGCTGGTGTTATCTGACTAATAGCTCCGCCTCCGTGGATCTTAGATAAGACTCCCAGTTGCATCTACATTAGGACTAGATGTTGTTGGGGCCTGATATGATGATGATGATGATGACGATGATCCTAATCATCATCTGCACTATGTAACTTTTCTCTTCTAGAAAAATCTTTTATTTAATAGGCCTATTTGATTCATTACAAACAGACCACTAGGTGCGAGCCCAACTTGTTAGCGATGTTTTTTGAAAACCTTATAGCCTACCCAGTACCCGGACCTAACACCATACCAAAGATCTTTACACAGAGTGCACAAACTTCAGTTCCTCACCAGCTATAAGCTACTTAAAGCTCCACTGTCACGCCCCGAAATTATAATAGTATGATACAGTAGGATACAGTAGGTCACGTGGTCTTTTTTAAAACGGTCTGAAATCTCTGAATCAAGCCCCCTCCAGCCTCCACTCCCGGGGCGGGGAGGAGGAGTAGAGACAGAGAGCTGGCCAGCAGAGATGGGATTTATGGCTATTTGAAGTGAGCTGGATCTCTGAAATTGAGTACTTTTCCCACCACTGTTCATTAGAAAGGAACGGCTCCCTACTGTGAACCGAATCATATCGTTCATTTCAAAGAGCCGTTCAAAAGACTTGATTCTTTCGCGAACGTCACATCTCTACTGGCCAGCCCCGCAGTTAGAGCGCAGCTGCCCTTCTCAGTGAAAACATTGTGTTTTCCATTTCAGGAAACCTATATTTAGGTACTCGTGACAAGTCTTGCACCTAATTCATGACAAATGGTAAATGTTGCATTTAGTGCCTTTATCTTTACTAGCTCTTACCCGTTCAAAGATATGAGCTCCGAAATGATGTGCAGTGTGTGGGTTATGGGATGTGCACTGTGCACACAGTATATGAGGGATGGAAAGTAACTTTAACTGGTGCTTGCATGATGTAGGAGCATCAATGTAAGAAACCCGTTTCGTTTAATGGCTACAGAGATACTGTCCCCCCACCCCCCCCCCCCCCATCCCAGCCCGCCCGCCCACCCGCCTGCACACACACCCGCCTGCCTGCACACACACACACACACACACACACACAGAGCTGGTTAAACATTTTGCCTCAAGCTAGATGCAGAATAGATGTGCCTCATGCTAGATGCAGAATAGATAGTAGATACAGCATAAAAATGCTAATATACAGCATACGATTTGTGAAAGTGACAAACGGGCTTCACAGTTATGTCAGGTGTGTTCATATGCTTATGGTGATGCCATTTCAGATCAATTGCTCCAGCCACTGAGGAGAAACGCTGTTTCAGACAGACAGACAGACACTCACTCAGACAGACATTCGCAAAATTATAGTATAGATAAGACTATACTGGTATTCCAGTGCAAGGATAGCTCTGCATGGAGACTCTATGTGGGTGTGTCTCAGGTCCTGATATGTGACACGACACCAGTTTGTTGGATGTTTACAGTCACTGCTACATTTGCCTCTCATCATTCTACATGCATCATGTAGCAAATACCATAAACCCAACTTGTGCAAATTTACTGTAGTTCACCATACATCCATCATTCTCCTGGTTATTTGTTCCATCTGCATTTGTAGCGGTGTGCATTATTGACAAGGTAAGTTAGCAAATATATCTAATGTTGTAGTTATAGTTGTGTTTTATATTTATGTTTATACACATACACCATTCTCCATTAAAAATTAGAAAGGCAAAACAGGGAAAAAAATGCAAAATTGCAAGAAATGTTCAGGAAAGAACATTAAGGCATTTTATTTTAATTTCTTATAAATTATAGTTTTTCACAGCATTCTATTCTATTTCTATTGTTGTACTGTTTTTTTATGTATTCTTCTTGCTTCTTTTACTGACAATCTGTATGTATGAATGTATGGCAACTGGAACTGTTGAACAGAATTTCCTTTGGGATTAATAAAATGTCTGTCTGTCTGTCTGTCTGTCTGTCTGTCTGTCTGTCTGTCTGTCTGTCTGTCTGTCTGTCTGTCTGTCTGTCTGTCTGTCTGTCTAGTGTCTGTCTGTCTGTCTGTCTGTCTGTCTGTCTGTCTGTCTGTCTGTCTGTCTGTCTGTCTGTCTGTCTGTCTACAGTGTGACAATGGCTCTAGACATAGGTGGGTTGGTAGCACTGTTGGTCTTCTATGCTCTGATCCTGGCAATGGGCATCTGGGCCTCTAAGAAATCCAGAAAGGAGGAGAAGAAATGTGTGGGCTCCAGGACTCACGTCACCATACTAGGGGGACGCAACATCAGCCTTTGGATTGGAGTCTTCACAATGACAGGTAAGGACATTCTAAGTTGTGTTTGCTTGCCTGTGCACATGCCATGGTGATCTGAATGAGATCTTTATGAGATTCCCCTGGCAAGGACAAGTAGCTTAACCAGCTAAACCAGCTTGTGCATATTTACTGTAGTTCACCATGTAATGTATCCATCAGTGGCATTCACCTGATTATTTGTTCTATCTGCATTTGTAGCAGTGTGCTTTTGTACCCAAAAAGTACAACCCTATGGCACCACCTCTACTAATAACTAATTAAGGTCTGTGTGTGTGTGTGTGTGTGTGTGTGTGTGTGTGTGTGTGTGTGTGTGTGTGTGTGTGTGTGTGTGTGTGTGTGCGTGTGTGCGTGCGTGCGTGCGTGCGTGCGTGTGTGTGATCAGCTACCTGGGTTGGAGGAGGCTACATTTTGGGAACTGCTGAGGCTGCCTACACTCCCTCTCGTGGTCTTATCTGGGCCTTAGCACCCCTTGCCTTTTTCTTAACTTTCATCATAGGTAAGAAACATGATGATGATGATGATGATGATTCTATATTGACGTATCTTATTCAAACTGGCATGTGGCTGGAGGTCACACAATTGTCATTGATCTGGGTGCTTAATGTACAAGTTCACACATAAGACACAGCTCTCTATATGTCCGCGAGCATAATTAGTTTTATGTTAATGCAAAGTGATTTCTTGTTTTCTGCATCTACATTTGTTATTATTTGATTCCCAATAATAAATAAGTATACATTTGCATAAAGCAAGCATGTTTGTCCACTTCTATGTTAATAAGAGTATTGAAGACTTAAGGTACATTTTGCCATCAATATGTTACAGGAGATTTGTGGTATTGCACATACCACGGACGAGAGATGAAACTGGAATTCCAGTAATTTGTTTCATCAAAAATACAAATTTTGAAAATGTTATTACATTACATAATGAATAGATGTTACACCATGTTTTAATTTAGCTGTGCATTTTGTTTAGACTGCGGCGTTCTCCGATGTTAGCCTTTCTGCCAGCATGACCATGAACATGGATTATCCTCCCATCACTGGCATTGTTGATGTCTAGTGTTGGAAACATCTTCTATTGCAGGTCTCACTCCCTAGCTTCCGCCATAGACTGAAGACTCACCTCCTCAGACTCCACCTAAGCCCATAGCAGTTACCATAGCACTCGCAGACCCTCAATGACCATACATGAAAGCTATAGAATTTTTAGGTTTAATGTAAATTTTTTTGTGATTAGGTGCTTGGTCTACCTACGTTATTTTTTAAGATTTATATTTCTATGCATTTGATGTAAAGATGTAGATGTAGATGTATTACCTTGCTTATTGTATTGATGTATTACCTTGCTTATTGTATTGATGTATGTATTACCTTGCTTATTGTAAATCGCTCTGGATTAAGCGTCTGCTAAATTCCTAAACTGTAAACTGTGTTTGGTGTGCGCACGCGTGTTTAAAATCATTTTATTATTCTTGCTTTGTCCCGACAGGAGGCTTGTTCTTTGCCAAGCCAATGAGGTCACAAAGGTTTGTGACAATGATGGATCCTTTTCATCGTCGTTATGGCAACTGTATCACCACCATCCTTCTGCTACCCATTCTGATATGTGACCTGCTTTGGGCTGCTTTTATCCTGTTGGCCTTGGGTCAGTGATCATTTGTGTACTCCGACTACCAACCCAGTGTGTATCGGTATTTCGATGTCCCGTTGTTCCGATGCGGGTGAACGCTAACCTCCCAACGCTGGTGAATGCTAACCAGGTGAATGCCAACCCTAAGCCTCAATCAATCCTCAATCAATCCTCATTAACCCTAAACCTAACTCGTACCCTAACCCTAATCGGACAACTGGGACTTGAAAACAGCGGGCCATCGAAATATTGAGATTTTGCCCTACCAACCTTAATCATCTTTTGTGTTAATCAACAAATATTGAGCCTATAGCATGCTAAGTTTGTCAAGTACTAATCTTATTGAGAACTCATAGGTGCCGTCACCATTTTCAAAGTAGTATTGTCAGGGAGGGAATATTGCACACACACACGCATGAAGCGCACACTCAAAGATTTTCAGGGTCTCCTCGGGTGTCTTTGCGGATTGACAGTTCATGGTGAATAGGGTTAGTAGGCCTACAGGAAGTGTAACACTTTCTGATCATTTACATTTTGCATGATTGAAATTATGATCTGATCATTTACATTGTTGCATCGTTTAAATTCAAATGTCTTAAGAAACTCATCTTAGCTGAGTAAGCTTAAGTTTTAGTTTATACACAAGATAATGACCAACTATCCCACTTAACTGTGTATTCCCCATCTCATTTGCACAGTGTGTTTAGCACAGGGGTCATCAAAATGTCCGTACACACACAATGTGTCTGTGGCAAGACTTGTCTATGTCCTTGGCCCATTTTAGTTTTGTTTATTTATTTTCAATGAAAAAAATATAAATATCTATAAATATTTTCTTCGGTGAGTACCTAATTGTGTTGGGATGACTTGCTCAAAGGTATTAATCCTTAACTATTATCAAATGATTAACAAGTCATTAATAGCTAGTTAATAAATAGTTATTAATTATCTATTAACTATTTATAACTAATAGTTATTTTAAAGTGTTACCAATTGCATCAGATGAGAACAAGACAGCTAGATGTAATGTTTGATAATAACTACCTTAATTCCCTGAAAATAGCAAAACATGTTTAATCCTTTTTTGGACAATGGATTCATATGGTGTGGTCAGACAATAAAACAACTAAAGTCAATTGGACCACAGATCTGTTCAGAAGGATCTATTTGCTACAAAAGAAAAGGAGGGCAGAACTGGAGTGAACACTTGAGAGAAAGTGTTTGAAAGTGTCAACAATATGCACAATCATAGTCAGTTGAAACCACTGACCATAGCCTAGGGTCCACAATCACCTCCAGCTTATAATACATCTGCTCACCTCTGATTTAAGTTAGGAAACATTGCATGAAAGGGGAGCGTGTCGCTATTTCTACAAGTCATCTTTTCGACAACCAAACCTAACCCTAACCCTAGTAGCAATACCTGCCGACGCTCCGTTGTCAAAATGACGTGTGTTCGAAAAAGCGAGATTTCCAGCATGAAAGTAGTTGTGAAACTGCATTCCTAGTTTAAACAATACCATGCCCTTTATCAGTATCTAGTCATCTAATCACTGGTCATACAGTACATGACCTTTCTATTTACATTGTTCCACATTTTTTGCATCACAACTATGCAAGGCCTTCTCATCATGATAGAAGATTTCTCATCAAGATATCACCACAGTGGAAAGAAACCACAACTGTCGAAGCTACTGAACCATAACCATACAAAAGAAATGTTTTAGATTGATAAGGTAGAACTGGTGTGACAAGTCAGTAATCTCTACAATAACAATATGACACCCACTCATCTCTGCACCTAAATGGCCCTTTGGCTCATGTAACATGCAATGGAAATACTAACTGTACTGATAAGACCCAAATATTGAAATTCCAAATACGGAATATATAAACTTTCACCATGACACATTTAATGCCTCTCTTAACCTCCTGGAAGTCTGAATTAAGTATTTCTTCAGAATATGTAACCTCTTTAACCCTCCATTTTGGGCATGTCATTGTAGGCCAAGTAATTAAATAAATAAGTAATGAGAAAAACTTCTGAAAATGTGTTGTGAGCTTGTAGATTGGCTTTCAAAACGATGGCCTTCTTTTTCTTTGTGCTCAGTGGTCAATGCAGACATACATTGTAAAATCTGTAGCATATTGGCATCTAGACAATTAGGAGTTTATTATGTATTTCTGTTAAATGTATATATATATATATATATATATATATATATATATATATATATATATATATATATACACACAGTGTATATATATATACCTGTAAATTGATCACTTATTTAGTAGGCCAGATATGTCTGTGACAAAAATAAAAGATTGATGAAAATGTCCATCAAATCTGGTATGGTGATGACCCCTGGTTTAGCAGCAAATGGCAAACCTCAAAGCAATGACATTGTTGCAGATCTGCTATTTTCAATGAGGCAACAGTGCGCAAATCATCATAGTATGCTGCTGAGATATTTCCACTCACTCATTTGAATCATGACTTAAGCCTACGTATAGTGCTTCTGTGGTCAGGTGTCACAGAAGATTCGTGATTTTTACCTGCAATCTTTTTCAATTACATTTAACTTAGTTTTTAACCAAATTTTCTAAGTTTATATTGTAATTAAAAAAAAAGTGCTCAAAACTAAATAAAAATGCTATATGATCCGGGGCAAAGTGTGGTGTTGCCAGGCAATACCACCTGGAAAAGTGTTGCCACGGCAATACTGGCAACATAGGCGGAGG
Organism: Nannobrachium achirus; assembly: GCF_963921795.1. Classification (NCBI taxonomy): domain Eukaryota; kingdom Metazoa; phylum Chordata; class Actinopteri; order Myctophiformes; family Myctophidae; genus Nannobrachium; species Nannobrachium achirus. Next base: position 21,852,553 of record NC_137819.1, read on the forward strand.
TGGCCATGTGATCAATGATCCTGAAGTTGCGAGGGCCCTATTTTGGCACACAAGTAAGGCGCTGCTTTATTTGAATGCAAACACGAGTGCACACACTACTGGGTGGTGTGTTACTGCTCTGAATTAGTCTTGGCTGTGTTTAGGGAGCATCATCAACACCCCCAAACTGCCCAAAACCTTTTTTAACCTTGTGTACCACATTAGAATGAAACACTATGAGAATATCTTTACGAGGTATATACATCACTTACTTTACAATGGTACAGTCAGCCATTCAAACACTGATGTATTGTGCATTTTTACAGGTGGGACAGTCAGTGTGATCCTTGATCTTCCTTCGTCCTACTCCATCATCGTGTCTGCAGCCGTTGCCGTCATCTACACACTACTGGGAGGGTTTTATTCAGTTGCCTACACTGATGTCATCCAGCTCGTGATCATGTTCATCAGCATGGTGAATACTACCTATTGCAAACAGCCTCAGTAGTCAACGTCATGTGGGGGTCTAGGATGGAGAGTCTTATTGTCTATATCAGCCAATGTGCCAGACCGCTGGGGGACGGAATGCTGAGGTGGAGTGCAACACCTGCCATCAGCTCCCAGTACTTACACATGACTTGGAAGCGACTACTGGAAATATACTAGTCATGTTTTGATATAAGACACATGTCTGCCCTAATTTATACTAACCAGTTTTGATTGCCTAATAAGGACAAGACTAAAATAAATACAATCACTCCTCTAATCTGCTGTTTTTACTTTTATTTTATTTTACATAATTGGTAGGTAAGTATATACTTTTTTCTCGGATTTATGTTATATTTTTATTTACATGTAATGTTTCTTTGTTTCTTTGTTTCTTTGTTTATAGTGGATCTGTGTTCCCTTCCTGCTTCTCAACCCATCATCATCATCATCATCATCATCATCATCATCATCATCTAATGTCACACTTACACCTTTACAATACCCTTCCTGGCTGGGTGAGCTGAAGATGGAGGATGCTGGAAAATGGATAGATGAATTATTCTCATTGGTTTGTGGTATTTCTTTAGTATCTACTTGTGTTTTTTTGTATTATCATTATTATTGTATGATCCATGTGTGCACTCATTGGTTCAGCCAGCGCCTTAGTTTTTAGGCCTGATATTACTGCTATTATTTTAAATAAGCTTATGGCCAAGTGTAAAGAGTACTCGTTCTTATCTTTCAGGAATTTGAAGCCAATTTGGATCAGCAATCAGTAGGCCACACCATCTCTAACATAATGATACTGTGTTAAAGCTCTCTCATCTTAAATTAATTTCCAAAAAGTTATAAATTCAGTGCATGAAGTTTGATGCGGGTGCAATAGATATACTTATAGTGTGTACAGCAGAACAACAGATGCAGGAGGTAGGGACACTCTCAACTTTAGCCTATTTACTGTAAATCCCTTAACTTTATCTGTAACATGGTGGGGGCAAGCATGGGGGCATCATTCCCGAGTAGGTCTAGTGATTGTAAAGCATGTCACATAGCGTGTGTGTGTGTGTGTGTGTGTGTGTGTGTGTGTGCGTGTGCGTGTGCGTGTGCGTGTGTGTGTGTGTGTGTGTGAGGTGTGAGCGTGCATGCTGCAGTCTCTAGGAGGACTGTGCCACCAGGCCTTTTACCAGAGGATCCTTTCGGCTTCATCAACTGCTCAGGCTCAGATCACCAGCTTCGCTGCAGCTCTGCCCTGTGTCATCTTGGGGATTCCCTCAGTCATCATAGGAGCAGTGGCTTCCACTGCAGGTATGCTATGAACGCACGCTGTTAAAGAAAGAGAGTCTTTGTTTCCTAATTGTTGTCATCATGACGATCAATGTTAAAATCATGCATTTTGTCAGTGTACTGCCCTCTGCTGGTCCTCTGAGTATAAAGCCCCTTTTCCACCACTGGGCCGAACCAGAACTAGAACCATAACTTTCCAGAACCAAGAACCTTCAAGAACCAGTGAAGTTCCAGGACCAAGTTCTGCTTACATTTACGGTTTCCATATAACCAGACCTAACTGGGAGGTCCCATGAAAAAGAGCAGCAGCGCTCCTGGCCCCTTCCATAGGTTCCCAGAACTCAAGTTTAGTACTACATCAAGAGTAGGACCCAAACAAGTTTCCCAGAACCCGGGTCGTGAGCTATGGAAACAATAACAAAAAATAGGTTCAGGTTCTGGAAAGTTCTGGTTCCACCTTGTGTTGGACAAGGGGCTTCAGACACAAACATGTTGAAGTTGATCTTTTCAGACTGGAACCAGACACAATACGGTCTTCCACCTCCGTTTGAGCGTGGGGAGGCAGGGAATGTGCTGCCGCTGGCCCTGCAAAACTTCACCCCATACTTCGTGTCGGTGTTGGGTATCGGAGCCATAAGTGCTGCTGTCATGTCTTCAACGGACTCGATCCTGCTTTCCATTGCCTCCCTGTTCACTCATAATATCTACAAGAAACTTCTCCGGAAACAGGTTTGAAACTGTGTACAGTATTATGTGCGTAAGTGTCTCTGTGAATGAGCTCATGTGCACGTTTGTGTTATCTTTGTGTGTCTTTGTGTAGGTACATAACCATTTACTGTGTATCTATGCATGTGTGTGTGCACTTGTCAGTGGTGGGGGGCGAGCAGAGCCATGCCCAGGGTGTCACTTTGTGGCGCCATGAGAAAAAAAGAAGAAAAAAAATCACACCCGTGTGAACTGAGCGGTGGTTTACCCACCTCATAGATCATGTGTACCGATTTTTGTGACATTTGAAGAAAATATGTAGGAAAAGGAGCAAAAAGTGTGTTTTGGAGAAAATTCAAGATGGCGGAAAATCTATCCTGGCGCAAATGGGCGTGGCCTATATGGGGAGATATATGATATATGTGGGCCGTTATAGCGCCACCATGAGGCCGAGTGATGTAATTGTTTTTCGATTCATTCTTAAAATCATTATGAATCTCCTCTCCGAGGTTTGAAACTGTAGCTCCTATGGTTTACGAGAGAAAAATACTTAAAAGTGATTTCTTGCATTGTCCCATTATAAGTCAATGGAGACAATTAACCGTCGTTTTTTGCCGATTACCTCGGCATGGTAAGGCGGATCGGAAAGAAAGGTAATAGCACACCATTCCCGGCCGAGCCGCACATTTTGATGTATATATTGCGCGAGTGGCGTAAATGGTGCGGCACTAGTTACGCGCCGAAGTTTAGGCTACATACAGACACGGACGGAGACAGACCCACACACACGGCCACGTATAGGAGCGTTGTGACCACCGCTCAAAAAAGTGCCGCTGGCCTGCTACAAGGCTGCGAGTGCCGCCCTGTAAACGTAAGATCAACTCTCATGTTCTGTTCGCCCCACCCTCCCCCACAGTCCTGTATGTAGTGTGCAGCATTTTCAGCTCACAACACAGCATTGAACAGAGACAGGGAGAGAAAAAAAGGAAACGTAACATAGAGCGGCATGTTTGATTAAACTGAGAGGAGAGCCATGACTGTTAACACTCAAGAAAGCCGTGGTTGTCTGTGGGTAAGCACGCAACAGAAAATCTTCTCCCCTCTTCCTTCTTTATCCAACACCATTAAGCAATAAGCATGATAACAGGAACTAGTCTTGTCTCACTGTGCATGACTGTGAAAGAACTATTTCTCCTGACCCAAGGTAAGACAGAACATGCTTTATATAAACCCTATTATATTAAGCCAAAACGGTTCTGCCGGAGTGTAGAACCGAACCGTTTTTAACAGTTTTAACTTCAAAAAATGCATAATTTCCCCTGAAAAACCCGCATTTTTCAGAGGGGGGCGCTGTACTGGTTTGCCCAGGGTGTCATATAGGTACCGGCCGCCACTGGCACTTGTGTTTATGTGTTTTCTTGTGCGTACTGTCTGTAGGTGTGTACGAGTAAGAGAGAGCAAATAAAAATCAAACTGTGTGTGTGTGTGTGTGTGTGTGTGTGTGTGTGTGTGTGTGTGTGTGTGTGTGTGTGTGTGCGTGTGCGTGAGTGCGTGTGCCGGCTATTTTCGGTACTTATTCATGGTAAAAGAGCAGGGGCTGAAGCCCCCTTTGATGTCTAAGTGTGCACGTGCCTGAATAAGACACAGTCAGACTGCAAAGATGATGCATACATATATCATGTTTCACCATCACTAAAGTGACAACTTATTTAATGAGCCTTTTTACATTCTCTCTCCAGGCATCAGACAGGGAGTGTGCATGGGTGATCCGCATAAGTGTTCTGCTGGCAGGCTTACTTAGCACAGGTCTGGCCTTCTCCGGGGAAGGTGTCCTGTCTCTCTGGCTGCTGGTTTCAGACCTGCAGATCTGTGTGATATTCCCCCAGATCGTCTGTGTCCTGCATTTTAGCCGCGCCAATGGTTACGGCGCAGCTGCTGGCCTCATCCTGGGGAGCTTGCTGAGACTTTTGTGTGGGGAGCCCATCCTCCACCTCCCCCCTGTCCTGCTGTTCCCTGGTTGGAAGGAGGATGAGCTAACAGGGGAGATCATCCAGAAGTTTCCCTTCAGGACGTTGATAATGTTGCTAACCTTGCTCGTCATCGTCTCATGCTCTTTGCTGGCACGTCTTGTCTTCGCCCGCCACATGCTGCCTCGTTCCTGGGACCTCCTTGGTGTCTTGAGGGAAGATGGGGATGCCATAGGTTTAAGGAATGTAAACGGAGTGAAGAGAGAGGATGCAGACTTACCCGCTACTGCTGAGAATTTGCTCGACCCACAACCCGCGACCTCAACCCCAGCTGACCCCAGAGGTGGAGACCTGAGATTAATACACCCTGCTAAACCCGACCCTGATTGTCTGACAGCATCAGAAGATGTCTGCAGACCGTGCAAGGACCAATGTTCAAACAGCACCGCTTTCTGAGCAGAAGTGGTCCACGCAGAGAAGAACATCTCCCTGGTCTGATGGTACTTTCGTGCTCCTGAATTATTACATTTTACAACTCAGATTTAGGCTCTGTAGTCTTTCTGGTTCATTTGCCCATAATGTTGTTTGGCAGCACATTTGAACCGGAAACACATGTGACACCTTCATATTATGTTAACTACTTTTATTATTTTGTCCTGCCTTTATTCAATAGCACAGTGAGAGAAACAGGAAACAGCTAGAGAGTCGGGGAGTGACTAGCTTGCAACAAAGATAAAGGCGGGTTGGGAATTAAACCTGGGACTCCGATAAAACAGGTATCAGAGCCTATAGTACGCCATTTCTGTTCTGCACACTGTGTTGGGCAACCTCAACACCAAGCCTTTTATTTCTTTTTAGGAACATTTATTGAGTAATGAGTAAACATTCTCTATTCACTATTATATATATATTTTTTGCATTGCCGTAAGTTTACTATGAACTACAACAATAAGACAAACCCATCAAATACCTACAGAGTATAAGAAAATACAAATTCCATAACACTTCACAATAGGAGCTAAATGTATAAATGTATTTTCCTTTCTACTTCCTCCTCCCTTTCCATCTTTATTTCACCTCCTCCTTTTTTTCATTTCTAATGCATTACATTTTTGTCTTTATCAAATATGACTCATTAGGCCATCATTTTAAGAGGGTGACACTATGCAGTCTTCTAATATACAATTGTTAGCATGATGCCCATGTGTTAGAGACAATTTCCTTTGGTTACATATATACATTACAGACAGAAAATCTGCAAGCCGAAGAGTATACTGTGCATCTTCATGTTCACACTGATACATGACCCCACAATCAATCCACCAGTTCTAGGCAACACAGAAGGGGGGATTTTTTCTTTCTTATTTCCAACAACTCTAAGCAAGGACAACATTGTTTTTTTTTTACAACAAGGGTTCATATTTTAGATTGTAATTAGAGAAAAGAAAAGGTGATTGTGTGAAATGGTTTCATTTACTGCTTTCTATCGTTTTAGAGATTTTAGCGATTTCGATTCCAGTGGCTGGGGCTGGGGGCATGTGTACAAGTGACACAATAAGCTGGTGATTTCTATATTAATATTTACAGTAACACTACTAGCCCCCATAAGTCACATCTGCCCATGAAAATTGTGGTGCATCTTGGGAATGGGCTTATTGTGTCTAAAAAATATATATATTTTTAGACACAATAATATTTGATATGTTTTAATTTATAATCCTATCAGGGTAAGAATGTCATGGTGCCCATAATGAATACCATGACCACTATGCCTTATGCATACAGTACTCTTAAAACTATCTACCTAAAAAAACGACATCACTATGTAAATTATTTTAAATGAATAAAATGTATTGTTAATAAATATAACTTGATTGTGGTTGTATTTGGTCTTCGTGCTCTTCTATTGAGACATTTATGGTGCCAAAGGTCATGTCTCACCTATAGAGTCACACAGAATCTGACACAATCTATTTTCCTGATCACAGTCAAGATAAAATGGCTCTATTAGCCCAATGGTAAAGATTCCAGCGCTTGCACAGGAAACCCGGGTTCAAATCTGGGATAGAATCAGGTTGTATTACTCATAGACATATAAAGGTAGACGCCTCCTCCGGCTCTGGGGTGTTGGTAAAAGAGGACTGGCAAGCTTCCGGAATTCTGAAGGACACTTCATTGTGCGTCACAGAGTGGGATGCTCAGTAGGCCAATCAGATCCAGGACTCCCTCTATCCCGCTGCAGGGGGCAGTGCCTTCCACAGTTCCGTACTTTCGCCAGTCCTGTTTTACCAGTCGCGCCAATGAACTGCAGTGGCGGATGAGGCATCTAGCTTTTTATATCTGTGGTATTACTACACAGGGAGTTTCAGTGAGGGACAATGCTGCCTTCTAGAGGGGATTGGCAGTAATGTAGTAGGACAAATACAAACTTTCACATGATCACACATGCTGTAAGCCTACTTACTGTATGTGTTTTATGTTTAGATATATTACATATCTGGGTAAGGTTTCAGTCAGATCCGGCCACCTTTGACTTACTGTACTCTGTCAAAAGTTAGATATTAAACAGAAGCCATCATTTAGGGTAAAATACTCATTATCATGCTCTGAAGTCACTGTGACGGCAGGGGAACCACTCAAACAGAATGGGTTTGCCGCTCTGACATCATGCTCTGACTTCACCATGATGTCAGGGGAACTAACAGAATCCCTTTTATGCCCATATATGGAGTTCCCTTATGTGATCAATATTAAGCCCAAATCGTTTGCTGTTATCCTACTGTACCTTAAAACACATTTTAAATCAGAGGCTTTTGTTTGGTGTAGTATTTCAATCGTTTTGGGAAGGAAATGCTGCTATTCATCCCAAAGTGACAGAAAACGATTGCTGCTACCTGTTTCAAAAAGCGTATATACCCTGTACTGTACAACATGTATAGGCCTTTAAAATACTGAATTTCTTCACTATTATTTATAATGACGCAATGTGACATAGCTCTGTTTACAACTGTTTATTGCGGCCGTAGGTCGCAGTTAACTATGAAAACAGGCACATGTTGTCCGTATTTGCTGCTTTGACATCATGCTCTGACGTCACTGTGATGTCAGGGGAAGCAATCGTTTTCTGTCACTTTGGAATGAATAGCAGCATTTCCTTCCCAAAACGATTGAAATACTACACCAAACAAAAGCCTCTGATTTAAAATGTGTTCAAAGGTACAGTAGAAGCTCTGTTTTTATGTGCAGTGGGTCTAGAGGTCTACACGGGACACTCTATGATGCACCAAAACAACTGGTGTGGAATGTAGATAAACAAGACCTATAGTTGAGCTGGATGGCCAACATTATGTCTGTGACAGGAATGACCCTAAGGGGAAGGCACGATCGTGGCCGGATCTCACAGGTCATGAGCTGTCATTTGTTCCTTGCTTCCCCGTGCAGTTCAGTTGGGGTAGAATAATTGCTCTCTATGGTAGTTATTTTATTTTTCGATTCCTTTTTCTTTTTCCTGGATTCTACAGGGACACATCTTCCCAAGGAAGATGGGAGAATTACATGATCTCTTTTCATAGTTCTAGTACTCGGTGCACACACAGCATTCTGGATCGTCTGGACAGACTTTTGTTTGGGGATAGCCTGGCTGATAAGGAATTGGAATATGTGTGGAATATAGTTTCTCTTCTCCATTTAACTGCCAGCCTGTTGCTGCAGTTGGTTTGTCTTGCCTCTGATTGTGGTCTGATGTCACTGTAGTGTAGCAGTGCAATAGAGGCTATAACCTAGCACGCAACTCTGCCTTAATTCACCCAGTCACCCAACAAGGTAAATGTATACCACTTTGTACCTTAACAGTGTCATCTTAGTCTGTTTCACGTATATATATATATATATATATATATATATATATATATATATATATATATATATATATATATATATTCTATAGAGGTGTGTTTGATACAATATTGTTTACGCTCATAATGCTGATAAAGGTTGTTAGTTGCTTGCTTAACCCGTTGATCTGCTTTGCATCGATCTGTAACTTGTATCTATTAAATCTGTGATGTGTGTAGTGTGTGGATTTGGGGGCCATTTGAGCAACTGGCTCATTCATGACAGTAGCCTAGCTCGGTGCCTTATGAGCAATATTCCATAGGGATTCATGACTTTTAGAAACTAATCAGGCCCAATTGGCTTGATAAGTCATGAAGGCAAATGTAAACGCATCTCAAAGGACGACTTCAACCTATCTTCATATAATTGGTCCTCACTATTGCTCATGATAATGGTAGGCTACAATTTCTTTTCTAGATGTATTATTATTGTTATTATATTAGTTGTGTTAACGCAAGAACAATGGCTTCCATTATAGCAAGCAGGGATAAAAAGTCTGACGTTTCTATTCGATTGGATTCCACATCGGTGATGTCACTGGTAGGCGGGTTTCTGAACTGTCCACAGAAATAAATTGTATCATATTATATTATATTGAGCATTATTGAGTACCGATTGTATGAAGATAAAAATGGGTGAAGTCGTCCTTTATTATAGTGAAACAGAAGCAGTTGTCTACTGTTATTGTTTTTACAGCTCATTTGCAGGAAAAGTGAATCTACAGTTTACAGTTTAGGCATTTAGCAGACGCCTTTAATCCAAAGCGACTTACAATAAGCAGATACAAAAAACATCACATGATAATATGTCAGTACATCAATAGCAATATAACAAGTGCAAATGGATATCTATCTAGAAAAAAAAAACACAATATAATCAAAGTTCTAAAAACCTAAAAACAAATGCTAACTAGCTTCATGTATGGTCATTGATTTTCTGTAGTGCTAAGGGTTTAGGTGGAGTCTGAAGAGGTGACTACTTTTTGTTAACCTTTGCACAACAGAAAAGCAAAGCTTTCGGTCATGCTTCACACACTGTTGTCACTGTAGTCATGCTTCATATGACATGACATCACGATATACCGGTATAATATAAAAGACGGAATTCCTCGTTCCCAGTGGATTCCTCGCGAATGGTGTCAGCCAGAATTGCATGTTTCTAATTCCATGCGTTTAAAAATGCTATTCAAAATTACAAATGACATAGTAGCCATTATTCTTCTTTTTCTTAACAATGCATTGCTGCATTGACATTTAGAAATGTTCCCAAAAGTTCAAATAAATGTAAGGAATTTGCATTTCAATGCATCTCAGTCAGTGCTATAACAACCTAATGGCTTTTTTTAAATGATTATTACTATTATTTTCAAATAGGAGCTATTGGTTAATGTATGTTTTGTAATAATTATCTAAATCTAAAAAAAGTAATTTGTAACAAAAGTTGTAAACGTCTGTTTGCCTCTGAGATATAGTGGAGTAGACAAATGGACCACACTTGAGTAAACAAAAAGCACCTCAAAATTGTACTTAAGTGCATTACTTGAGAAAATGTACTTAGTTACTTTACACCACTGAGGGAAATGTTTAATGTCCTGAAGATGAATGACCAACTGGTATGTGCATCTCTCTCTCTCTCTCTCTCTCTCTCTCTCTCTCTCTCCAGTGAACAATGGCATAGTCCAGCTGTCCAGACCTCGCGTTGATTGATGAGTCTGGTCTGAAGGACTGGAAGGTGATTGGCTCTGGTGGATTTGGTCAAATCTTTAAGGCCAGACATCTTCAGAGAGGATGCAACGTGGCCATTAAATTATTACACCACGATGATGGGTGAGTGCGATATGTCCATGTGGCAAGACATGTCCATGTCCAGGTTTTGCCATACCAAGACATAGAATGTTTTGTTATTGGATAACATTTTGTCCACAATTCCATGCTGTACTGATGTGGTACAGCAGAGAAATAATAGGCAAATGTTGATCAAAGTAACAATTCTGTTACAGTGTCTAATTGTGTAGACTTCTTGTAAATTAAGTCATGCAGATGTTTAACAATAATTTAACTCTTGAGAACGTAAAATGAAACTGGTACACTCTCAAGAGTTAAAGATAATTTGGTCCATTTGGTTACCACTGGTGGTCCCCGCCCCGGACCAAATAGCTATGGAGGTCCTTCAAAGTAAAACGTTTGAGAACCGCTATACTAATGGGCTCCTAATACCAGTGGTTAAAGGAAACAGGATAAGTTATTTACACCACATTTTGTTCTTCTTGGAAACGCACGCACGCGTCGTGCACACACACACACACACACACACACACACACACACACACACACACACACACACACACACACACACACACACACACACACACACACACACACACACACACACACACAGTTCTTTGCAGGCCATGATTAGGCCTATAACCAGTTAACCAGTTTATTATAAGCAACTTTGGGCTTCTTTTCTGTCGAAATAATCATTTACCAATATGGGTTGTGGGTTTTTGGGCTTCTTTCTAAAATAAAGTGTTATTGATTATCTGGGTTTGCTTCCGATTTTCTTTTTATTAATATTATTTAAACCAGTGGTTCTCAAATATTTTTAATCACGTCATGGACCCCAAAATTAATATATATTTGTCCATCTGCAAATGGCTTGTGCCAGGGAGCCCCGTACCATATGTATGTTGTTAGAATGTGTTCTATTGTGACCTAGTCTTCTTTTGGGCTTGTTTTTCTAGTCCTGGTTGCTTATTTTGCTCACAAAATAAATATGACAACAATGCAGGTAACCCGGCTTGACAAGAAATTGCTCTCACTTTTTAGCTTGACGATATAATGACCCTATATTTCATTTAATGCTATGGATACATTTGCAGAGATTAAGGCACACCAAGTACTCTTGTGGTGAATAGGCTACAAACTGAAGTGAACTGAACCGACATGATCGCCGCAGTGGTATTGACCTGTGTGTTGGTGCACAATTGCGCAGCATTTGTGCAGTGCCACCTTCCCCTTTGTTCTTAATCATCAACATTAAATGAGACCTGCAAATAGATAATTCAAAATTGTCCAGTAAACAGTAATCATGTCCCCCTGGACAGTAGAATAAAATCTTGTTCACTTTTGCATAGGATCTATGCATTTATTATATGTCTCTCTTTCTATACCATCAGATCCGCTTTGCTTCGTGAGACTACACTGATGCGACAAGCAGAGGGTCCCTTTGTCACCCGGGTCCTGGGGGTGTTCAAGGGCCGCCCACCCACTGTCAACACCGTAGAGTTCGGCCTGGTCATGGAGATTATGGAGAGAGGATCCCTTGCCTCCTTGCAGGTCATTTCTCCCATTCTCAGCAATTTCCTTCCTTTACTCCTGCATGCATAGGCTACCTTTCCTCTAAAGGCAAAATCGCTGTTCCTCAAACCACCCTTTCACTCAACGAAAATTACATACAGATCAATCTCAGAAAATTTTAATATTTTGTAAAAATTCTTGAAACATTCAGATATTTCTTGAAACTTTCATATTTTCTAGATACATTGCACATTCAGTGAATTATTCCAACACCTTTTTTTGTTAAGATTTTGAATTTGTATGGCATACAGCTCATGAATATCAAAAGCCCATTTCAAAATATTACAAATATCACACAAGACCACTCAAAACAAAGATTTATATAGAGAAATGTCAACCTTCTGAAGTCAGAGTTGCTTGAAGTCCAGTGACGTTTCCGAAGTCGGGGTGCTATGGCATCTGCAATGCTTTTTTTTACAAAATATTCAAATTTTCTGAGATTGATCTGTATTATCAATGAGAACAATTTCGTGACTCTGACTAAGAATTCAACTTTTCACCAGGACACTCTGAACCAGCCCCTACCCATTCCCCTGGTCTGTCGACTGGCTCACCAAGTAGCCATGGGCATGAACTACCTTCACTGCCTCACCCCTTGCCTCCTCCACCTGGACCTGAAGCCCAGCAACGTGTTGCTGGACTCTAACCTAAACATTAAGGTGAGTCCAAGGCAGGTTTTTGGGGGTGTTTATCGCTGGTGAGTCAAGCACGTCCATCCTCTGCTCTTGTGTATGCTAATAGGCTATATTATACAGTATATACTGTATGCACAGCAGCCATATTGGGTTTCTTGGGGGTTACAAATGAGAATGACCCCTTAAAAGGTGAGTAACTCTGAGAGTGTACAAATGGAACCAAATGGACCCTTGCGGTCTATTTGGTTCCATTTGTACACTATCAGAGTTATGGGGTCCTTGAAATCTCCACAGCCCGAGCATTGCTCTCGGCTTAAATGCTCTGTGCAAGCGCTGTGGACATGATATATCCAAAGCGGCTCCTGATAACAAAACACCAGCTTCTGTCCACACGGCCACTAACTCAACCTGGTGTCCCTTGTGCTGTCAGTTCTAGCTGTTGGCTAGTTGGAAGTTAAGACTGAAGTAATAATAGTTAACTATACTCTTCCTGCCTTCTGATTCGAAGGAGAGTCTGGTTTACGAGACTAGAAGTAATATAACTTGAGACACAAATCCTAAAATTAAACCTGTCAACTCCTAAGTGGTTTTGGCATTATGAGGAAAGTAAGAAAGAAGAGATACAGGTTTTTGTGTTAAAGTGTGTTTTCCTGAGATATCAATTTATAGTAAAATAATGTTCTCTCTCTCTCTTCCTCCCTCTCTATTTCCCCTTTATTTTCTCTCCACCCCCTCTCTTGTTCATCCAGCTCACTGACTTTGGCCTCTCCAAGTTGTACCACAGTGTGTCGTCCAAGATGGACGGTGGCATGCTGGGGGGGACCATTTACTACATGCCTCCAGAGGCCTTCAACACATCATACCAACCCACCTGCGCCTCCGATACCTACAGGTATCCACAATTAGGCAACTATCGATGATCGCCTTAGCAATTATTCTATCTATCTATGTTTTCTTTTCTTTTCTATAAATAAAATAATTGAGAAGCATGTGAGTTACTAATGCTATCTGTCCTATGTGTGATATCTGGATATTGTAAGCTAATGCCAATGCCTCTCGTTGCTGCAGTTACGGGATACTTTTGTGGACCATTGTGACGGGGGAACGACCTTATGCCAGTGAGTGATTGCCTCTCTCTTTCTTCTTATTCTTGTGGCGTGGCTCCATAAGATAGGCTAGCTATAGGTTAGAAGCTACTCTACAATACATTTGTCTTCAATAAGAATATTAGTTATTGTTTTCTATTTCTATTCTGCTATTACTGAGTATATGCCCCCACTCTCTCTCTCTCTCTCAGATGTCATGGCCAGCGTTGTACAGCTTTGCATTCCCATGGGAAACAGGCCGTCCCTGGACAAGGTGAGCCAAAGGCAGGCCCAAGGGCTGGAGGAGCTGGTAAAACTCATGGAGAGGTGCTGGCACGGCGAACCTGCCCTAAGACCCCTGTTCCGAGGTGAGAAGACCGCAACAAACATCACTCAAATGGAAAGCTTGTAGATCTGTGATTTTTTAAAGAAACGGCATAGGATTTTGGAATATTCTATTAATTATTAATCTAAATATGTCAAGTAACAATTAACTACAACTGTCAAGTAAATGTGAATGAGTAAAAAAAGTACAATATTTGCCTGAGATGTAGCAAAGTGGAAGTATCAAGAAATGTACATTAAAGTACCATACTAGTTACTTTACATCACTGCTAATTGCCAGTGTGTAGAACCAGCAATTAAAAAGCTGTGAACAGAACAGTATGTAAGAGAAGGGAATATAATTGAATTCAATTAAATGATAATTGAATTGAATAAAAACTTCATAATGAAACACAAGTGTAGCAGAACAGATAAGAACTGAAAATAGAATGACGAAACATAGGAGAATAAAAGAGGAAACACATACAACAGTGTTCAGTCATGGATCTAACACGGTTGTTCCCAAACTTTCCATCTCAAAATATAAATTGTGACCCAAAAATGTGTCCCGACCCATTGTTTGGGAAACACTGGGCTACAGTAAGACTGATGAGCTGAGTCAACTTTGTGTGCTGTTCCCAGAATGCACTGCTGTGACAGAAGCCCTGTATGAGAAGAACAGACATGGGATCAACAGCACTGTTGACCAAGTGCTAATGAAGCTGGTAATGGTTACATACTACGTAGTTCAATGTGATAATGAAGGTGGTAATTAATACACACAACCAATCTCACTACGTAGTTCAATGTGAATACTGTGCATGTCATGCCTATAGAGTCGAACTAGCAAAGCAATCTGTCTATCTGTCTATATTGCCTCTTTCCAGGACCAACAGCGAGATGAAAGACTTACTGTGCCATTAGGTCAGTGCTTATTCCCAATGATTCTTTGTAAATATCATTCTGTAATTATACCACTAATAACAAAACAAATCCCACAGTTTGTCTTCAAGGTGCTTCTGCCACACGTCAGAGCCTTTTAATAAGGGCCCCGGAAGACAAATCAGCAGAGAAGAAGCTGAAGTATGTGAGGGCGGAGTTTGTTGAAAGAGTCTCCGAGCCCATCCTGAAGTCCGTGATGGACGGACTTCTGGATAGGAATGTCCTAAACGATCACGAGATGGATTCCGTCAAAGGGCAAACGCTCAGGGCGGACAAGGCACGGGAGATCATCGACATGGTGCGGAGAAAGGGGGACCCGGCCAGTTTAGCGATGATTGACCTGTGTCATCAGCTGGACCCCAAACTTAGTGGACAGCTGGAGTTAACTGATGTAACCACAGGTATTCCATACCTCCATACCACCCCCCCCCCCCCCCCCTTTCTCCCCCCCCCCCCCTTTCTCCCCCCCCCCCCCTTTCTCTCACGCACACTAGGCTGTCACGATTAGGGCATTTTATGTGCCGATTCATTGTCACTTAAATGATTGCGATTAACGATTTGATTGTGTTTTTGTAGCTGACAATTACATTTCTGTTTGGCTTGTGGGCTTTGAAGTTGCACATGGCAGATGTGACACATATAGCATAAATATACAAAGAGGTTACTGACATATTTGACAACTTTATACTTAAAGAAAAATAACATTGATAGAGGAAATAGCCGATCTATATGCGACACGTTGTGTTCCACTATTTCTCCCCTATGTTTCCACTCATTTTGAAAATATTTGAAAATATATGAAACATGGAAACGATTATGACGATTATGACAAAATAATTACGATTATGTAAAATAATTGCAATTAGAAAATGATGTAACATCATAATGATTCTTACTTTAATTTGTTTATTTTTATATTTCATATTTTCAGTGAGTTCCGATCACAGCGCCAGGAACAGGCACTACCTTGCGTTGCCAGGATCCAGGGCCGGATGTAAGCTCTAGTAGTAGGTGGGGCGAGAGGAAATGCCAGGGGGGCAACCTTTTTAGGGGGTCATAACGCCAGAAATGCATAAAAACCTATGCATTTTGGCACACTTATACCAATGACACACCACACCATGCTGTGTACAGTACAAGTCACAGAACTTAAGAAATAAAATACACAAAAAAGTTTTAAAAAAAAGAAAACAATCACACCCGTGTGAACTGAGCGGTGGTTTACCCACCTCATAGATCATGTGTACCGATTTTTGTGACATTTGAAGAAAATATGTAGGAAAAGGAGCAAAAAGTGTGTTCTGGAGAAAATTCAAGATGGCGGAAAATCTATCCTGGCGCAAATGGGCGTGGCCTATATGTGGAGATGCGTCTTGACCCAAGGAATCCAGGGAAAAAAGAATTTTAATTTTCCGATCTACGGTTCAAGAGTTACGGGGCAAAACGTAAAGTGGGCCGTTATAGCGCCACCATGAGGCCGAGTGATGTAATTATTTTTCGATTCATTCTTAAAATCATTATGAATCTCCTCTCCGAGGTTTGAAACTGTAGCTCCAAAAAATACTTGAAAGTGATTTCTTGCATTGTCATTATAAGTCAATGGGGACAATTAAGCGTCGTTTTTTGCCGATTACGTCGGCATGGTAAGGCGGATCGGAACGAAAGGTAATAGCACACCATTCCCGGCCGAGCCGCACATTTTGATGTATATATTGCGCGAGTGGCGTAAATGGTGCGGCACTAGTTACGCGCCGAAGTTTAGGCTACATACAGACACGGACGGCGACAGACAGACCCACACACACGGCCACGTATAGGAGCGTTGTGACCACCGCTCAAAAAAAACACAAAAAAAACAACAAAAGGTTAAAGAAATGATAAATAATGTGATGACAAAAGACAGACATGTTACTGGTGTGATAGCTATATAAACTGATGTGATTGACAAAGATGAATGCAAATGATACTATAAACTGATAGATATAGATTGATACACTGATATGAGACTAGATGGATGATAGATATGATACTGGATAGATTGAGACACTGAGATGACACTAGATGGATGATAGATATGATACTGGATGGATAGATTGATACACTGATATGACACTAGATAGACAGACAGACAGACATGACACTAGACAGACAATGACATTATATTTCCTCCAAATTTGCGACAAGGAAAACAAAAGCACGCATCTAGCTTCACTGAATATTCCAGCCATGGTCTTCCTCCACGGTACCAGCCCGGGCTGAATGCGCGTGCTGTCTTGCCAAAATGACGTTTTGGAAACACAAGATTAGCGGGCTGTGATGGTGCTGTTGTGCTTAAGCCAGTGCTGTTAGCAGCGGCCACTGCTGCGTCGTGTACGGCGAAGCTTTCAGCTTGTGTTGCCGTGCTTGTGGAACTCAATTGGGGGTTAGGGTTTGGGTCGGGTCGAGGAGCAGCAGCTCTACCTCCTGCTCCCTGTGTGCTGTTGTCGGCGGCCGCTGCTGCGTTGCGAACGGCGACGCTTTCAGCTTGTTGCCGTGCTTGTGGAACTCAATTGGGGGTTAGGGTTTGGGTCGGGTCGAGGAGCAGCTGTACCCCGAGTCGACGACGGCTCGGAGCCTGCCTCTGGACTGACTGGAGCCGTAGCAGCAGTGCTACTCGCGTCGCGAGGTTTAGAAACCAGAAATCGACGCATATTGACCGAAAGAGCCAGAGAAAGAGAACAGAAGTTAAAGTGAAACAAGCTGCAAGCAAGCACAACTAAAAAACAAACTGTTCCTTCTCTCGATTAGTTCCTTAATGCGCTGGACAAAACTGAAGTTAGTTGGCAACCAGAAGTGGTGCGTGTACTTGTCTGTCGAGACGAGACTGACTGCTGTTCCCTCCTACGCATTCAACGCATATCGGGGGCGGAGCTGCTAGCCTGGCTGGAACATTATTATTTGTTTTACTTCTTTTGAGGTGCAGAGAGGGAGAGAGATGGCATTGGCGATCGGAGTTTTTAAAATGTATATATAATGAAATGGTGTTGGTTTTGGTGGTGCGACAGCTGTAGCATAATATAAAAAAAAAAAAAAAAAAAACGAAATATATATATTTTTATTTTTTCATGCCATCTTGTTTGGTGGGGCAGACAGGGCATTTAGGGGGGCAATGCCCCCCCTTGCCTATGGGGAGATCCGGCCCTGCCAGGATCCCTACTGACTGAGGTAAGAGTCTGTTGCCACAGTGGAAGTCTACAGTCTTGTGGGGTCTGAGATCTGTTCAGGTGACTCACTGGTAAATGGTACCGTAAATGGACTGCATGTATAGCGCTTTTCTCCAAAAGCACTTTACATTCGCCCATTCACACACCGGTGGTGCAGGACACCATGCATGGAATCAACCTGCACATCAGTTAAGGGTTCAGTGCCGATAGGGAAATACAGGCCCGGATTAAAGTATAGACTCATACAGGCCACACTTCCAGGGGAAGCGTTGTGCAAGCCCCTAACAGACCAACCAGCTGTCTCCTCCTGCTTATCAGCATGTTGTTCATGCTGAGTTTGCAAAACATGAGACAAATGCTACAGCTAAAATACTATGCTAATTAAAGGAGTAGTTCACCCCCAAAATGTCATTTTTTTCTATTGATTACTCACACCAAAATGTAGGTCCCCATCCGGAATCAATGGGGATACATTTAATGTAATCGAATTATTCTCTTATAGTAATCCATAGAAATAGTAATCAACCGATAGAAAAAAATTATAATTTTGGGGGTGAATTACTCCTTTAAGTTGAGTTACATTTGTGTGTGATTCAGAGGAAGGAGGGGAACGGAGAGGACCAACACTCTGGCTCATGGGAGACTGCATGGGATCAGGTACTGTAGGTGTTTGACATTATATCTACTGTAGGACATGCATAGAGTTGCTCAGGACTTTCAACGTGATAAAAGCCAAGAACGCTAAACATAATTTCCATTGTGGTCTTGTAGAGTGACATATACTGTATGTGTAAAATGTGAGAGTTATGGATGATGTGTGTGTGACGTGTGTGTGTGATGTGTGTGTGTGTGTGTGTGTGTGTGTGTGTGTGTGTGTGTGTGTGTGTGTGTGTGTGTGTGTGTGTGTGTGTGTGTGTGTGTGTGCGTGCGCGTGCGTGCGTGTGTGTGTCTGTTGGCTAAGATAGGCTTCCAAAATTTGCAGGATTTGGCCATTTTTGTTTAACTTCTGTCATGCTGGTAAACCTGCCCATTTGTTATTACAGAGACAACCCACCAATACTGGCTATGCCACCCATTCTCCCGAGACAGAGACAAGTGAGCAGTCCCTTTTATTGACGATGGCTTGCCAGATTGATTCCACCAGACAGGCTATGGGAGCTCTCTTTACTCCGCCTTTACCAAGATATCATGCGCTTAAGAGAACGGTAATGTATAGAGCAGGCACACATTTTTATTTGATTTAACCAAAGAGGAACAATATGTAAAAATGTATAGAATGTGTGAAGATAAAACTCTTCAATCACTTTAGTTTAGTTTTGTTTTATTTTATTTAGTTTAGCTTTGTTTTGTTTTGTTTTAAACTATGTATGGCAGAATTCCATTGTATTATGTTTAAGTTGGTTGTGTGAAGTGTGAATGTTTGGACCCCACTCACCCCAGGAAGAATATAGTAGTCACTGTGGTGAGTACTAGTAGGGATTTGCATTAAACAATTGACCTATTATGGCGCCACCAGGAAGCCGCATTAACCTACCTGACCTGGCGGAGACCTGTGCTCAGAAGAGCACTTTTTCTAGTTTACTTTTCTGCAGAAATTGGAGATAACTCCATAATATGGCTCCCATTTCACCAAATCACTGAACTATGTCATATTCTCTCTGTGTTCTTTGACATTAAACTCTTGTTGTACTGATACTGTATATCCTCCAGTTATCCAGAGAGTCGTCGTCATGGTGTCAGTGGCACAGGATCGTCATCGGTGCCTCTGTCTTTTTCTCCTGGCTATTCCTGGCTATAATCATAGGCGCGGCCGTGTACTGTGAGTACTGTGAGGTCAAAGGTCAAATTCAGGGACATGCAGAGAATGTTAGAGAGGCAGGGGCTGACATTTCTAAAAGGGCCTTTTTGGTGAAAATATAGAAAATAGCAGACCTCCAAGCTCACAACGCGTTGTAGTGTGACGTGTTGTGAGCTCGGAGGTCGGCTATTTTCGGTGCTTGATACGACACTGAAGTAAGCATAATCAATACTGGAGATGGTACGGCATGGATTTCTACAAAGAAATGTCAACATAAGATCCTGCATTCAAGTTCAGGAGAGTTTAGACAAGGCAATTCTCTTGAATGCTGCTTTCAGGTTAATCAGGTATGGCATGGAAAGAGGGCATTTGCATTTCTTTCACCATTGTGAAAACTGCATTCATGATCTGAACGTACTCTTTACAGATGGGTAAAAGGGCAGGGGCTCAAGCCCCCTTTGATGTCTATATGTGCACATGCCTGGTCAAATTCATGCACTGACTGTGCAACTGTGTACAGCACTGTAGAACAGTAACATAAGACGTGGGTGTTTCCCACCAGTTGTTTTGTTTGGGGTCATTTTAACGTCTACTCAGGCTTTTGTGTGCACCTTAGACAGTTTTGGAGTTGCTTGAATCAGTGTTTAGATATTTGAAATTAATTTTATCAGACACGCACTACACGCACAAACATGCACTTAAACCCATTGTCACTTCACACTCCATTCTAGCCTTGTTAGATTAATTGAAAATACAGAGCCTTGGTTCTGGTGACTGATATTGTCCTTCTAATACTTGGCTGTGGGGCTGTTTTTTCAAATACTTTTTTCATTCATGTTATTGTATTTTCTTTTCTTTTTTCCATTTTCCCACGAAAGTAAATGAAAGCAAATTGTGTCCGTAATAAATCACACACCCAGAAACATTTGGGTTTTTCTGTCTCATACATCCCTTTCCACACAGATGATTGACCATATCCTGATTATCTGTGTTTATTGTTGCCTTTTCATCCTTTGCAGATGGTTCAGCCAATAAGCCCATTCTCAAAAACAATGGCAATGTGGCAGGTGAGATGACAGCGCTTATAATAATAATAAGAATGACAATAATAATGAATGTAATTTGTAACACACTAACCTGTTTTTTGTTGTTGTTTCCCCCCACCGGAGGTCCCGGACGGCCTTCGGTCACTGTGATGACCAAGGCTCCGAGGCCCAGGGAACCAGACAGAGGGGTCAACCTTAAAGGTCTAATCAAAAATTACTTTTTTTCTTGTCAGTCAAGACTACAAAGTTCTGATGTCAGATGGTACATAATTGTATCCACGGCTTTCCAACGCCCCATAGTGCATTGCACAGACGTTGTACCGAGCTTCCGGCGCCGCAGCTGAGTGTGATTTACAAGCTCACAACGGGCTGCATCTGCGACGCGACGTGAGCTTGTACTGTATGTCTGCTGTTAAACCGGAAGTGTGGTCCAAATAATCTCCAGTAAACTCCTGCGGAAAGAGGTGGATAGTGTAGGGCAGTGGTTCTCAACCAGTGGTCCGGGGACCACCAGTTGTCCTTGACAGGGTTACAGGTGGTCCCCAGCTAAATGATGGAGAGTTGGTAACCAGTTTGACCCTTATAGATCTTTAACTCTTGAGAGACCACTTGGAACCCTGTTCATTTTACGTTCTCATGAGTTAAATGATTGTTAAACATCTGCATTATTTGATTCACAAGAAGTCTACACAATTATAGCATGTAGAAGAGTTATTTAGATTGTCTTGGAGAGGCTAAATCTCATCAAATGGTGGCCTGTGGATAAATAATGGACCGTGATATGAAAAGGGTTGAAAACCACTTACTGCATGTAGGGACTTAAGTATCACAAGATAATGAAAGTGAATGTGGTTTAGTCTGTCCGTGGATCTTTGAGCCAATGAAAAGTATATTAACATTGTGACTAAATACTAACTTGACCTGTTGGAACACCGGTTTTATTTTTATTATAACTTTTTCGTGAAAAGTTACTGTTTTGGGCATGCAGGGTTTCCACCCTTCAGTGACCATATCAATTTTGGGGTTCTTGAAGACAGAAAGAAAGAAAGGAAAAATAAAAAATACAAAATAATTATAATAATACAAAAAAGACATGATTTATAAAACGCTGAAATCATCTCACACAATTTCCATTATTGTTGACTCCAGCTTATGCTCGCTGTAACCTGAGAATGGACCGCGGTACCTGCAGTACAATATCCAACTCCATTAGACGCTGGTACTACGACTTAAGGGCCCAGAAATGTACACTGTTCTGGTATGGAGACTGTGGCGGAAATGACAACCGCTTTGACACAGAAGACCAATGCAAAAAGAAATGCTTTTGATCCTGAAATCAGGTAAACCTCATTCAACCCTGACAACAATACAGTGGTGGGAACATGTACTCAAGTACTGTACTTGAGTACACATTTGAGGGATTTTTACCTTTCTGGATTATTTTTCAATTTTCAGTTATTTTACTTCTGCTCAACTACATCTCAAAGGCAAATATTGTACTTTTTGCTCTAATATAATTATTTTAAAACTTTATTTTTTCTATTGTACATTTCTATTATTATTACAGAACATGCATTAACCACTTTATCCCTATATACTTCAGCTATTTGAACATAGACGATCTACAAGCTCACAATCTAAAGTACATTTTGAATACCAGACCTTTACCTGTAACAGAGTATTTCTGCATTGCAGTATTGGTACTTTTACTTAAATAAAACATTTGAATACTTGATAGGAAATAAGTTGGCCCATATTTTTGGGGCGAACTACTCTTTTAAGGCCAATCTAAAATCAGATTAATCTGCAAAAATCATTCAGAGGTGGAGAAAATAGCATACAAGAACTGAGTTTGAGGTTAAATGTGAACACTGTTGCACCCACTGGGACCCTAAAGGATGCCCCTGCAAATAATGTATTTATTTCCCCCCTTTGTTTTCCTCAGCTGGATAAATGAGTCACATGAAGGCCCTGGAGGCAGCCTAAACAGAGTCTACTTCAGTACAGATCCAGAACTTGACCACTTTGAAGAATCAAGAAGGTTTAATTGTCACACTATACCCATACTCACTGGTACAAGCAGCCACATGCACGTGCATGAGGTGGTCCTATAAGTGCAATATCAACATATATCAACATAAGATAAAGATTATGTCTGTAGCCTACATATAATAATGGGGGGAGGTAGTTTAGTGTCTATTTACATAAAGCACAATAAGGCATAATCTGTATGTATATAGATGCATCGTGATGCATTTCTGCTGTTAATAAACTTTATAAAAATGTAAAAAAAAAAAGAAAAAAAAGAAAAGGTTACAGACAGACATGTTTGTGTGCTATCTGTCTTTTTGTACCTTTTGTAAAAATGAAATGTGATGTGAATATGTATGTTTGTGTTTCTGTTATAAACTTCATTTGGGATAGTTATGATATGTAATTCACGATTATGGACTGGATTTTAATTCATCCATTACAAGTAGGCCTGACAGTATATGCGTAATTATAATGCATTTTTTAGGAATGTCCACACACGCACGCACGCATGCACGCACACACACGCACACACACACTATTACAATTCCTTATCAGTAATCATGCCCCACACAGACATTCCAGAATGTGTGTGTAAGTCATGTATTTCTCCTATCTTCCCTGGGAAGGCGTGTCCCTGTAGAATCTAGAACATATCTAAAAGAAAAAGTTTAAGCTACCATATAGAGAGCAATTCTTCTACCCCAACTGCACAGGGAAGCAAGGAACAAATGACTGCTCAGGACCTCTTGAGACTGGATGTATCCACGACCGTGCCTTCCCCTTAGGGCAGGGGTCTTCAACGTTTTCAGGCCAAGGACCCCTTATTCAAGAGAGAGATGAAGCAGGGAACCCCTCACCATAGATTCCATATAGTTTCATTGTTTGACAGCACAGTCATCAGTTTATTTCGGATTTGTCAATTTGTGTTTTCAGATATTAAACCTTGAACCGTCAATACTTAATAAACTTGACCTTTCACTAGATTCCCTGTAGTAACTCTGAGGACCCCCTAGGGGTCCCGGATCCCCTGTTGAAGACCCCTGCCTTAGGGTCATTCCTTACATTCCATGCCAGTTGTTTTGGTTCATAATTATGTCAACACAACAGCCTTTGTTCTCAATCCAACTTTATTTGCAATGGTTTCTAAACATTGGGGTCCTTGGGAGAGTTTTAAAGCACAAATGGCCACTTATGTAGCGACTTAATCACATCTAATGCGTTTTTTAACAGTGCTTATAATACATTATAACAATATAATTACAACTATGATAGATGATTATAATAGGTATGATCCTTGCCAAAAACAGGTGAGTGAGTATCCAGCAATTATAAGTGTGTGTGTGTGTGTGTGTGTGTGTGTGTGTGTGTGTGTGTGTGTGTGTGTGTGTGTGTGTGTGTGTGTGTGTGTGTGTGTGTGTGTGTGTGTGTGTTGTTATTTATTATTCATTATTAATTAGTATTTTGTAATTATTATTATTATTAGTAGTAGTAGTAGTAAAACATTAGTTATACCATTGTCTTTTTTTAGATTAAAACAAAGTGTTATAGCCTTTGTTATGGGGACATCTACTGGCCAACGTGTGTTATTACATACTGAGCAATAATAAGCTAACCCACAAGTTTCTGTAGGGGAGAGTATGTTCTCCCGTTTCTCTAGCCTGTGCTAGCCTGCTACGTTCCGTGGATTTGAGAAGGTAGCAGGCTGGCACCTAGCCAGGCTTTACATTCTGCGCTGTGGAGAAGTCGTTGTTATCTAAAACATGTTACAAGTCAAATGTAAGAATTTGTTTTGAAATGTTCCGATCTTTAACGCAGATGACTTGATCAGTGTTTGTGAGCTATTCCCGGGTGTTTCGCCTAGGCGGACAGGGTTTCACTTTTGAGTTTTGAGGACCTCACCTAGCCCTGAATACATGACGGTCAGATACATGACCGTCATGTTTCCACCTCAACTTGGCTTCTCGTGAGGTGGACAAAGAGCAACGGTTTGAGCTACAAACGTCAGATTTCAAACATAAAGTGCTTCCAAGTCTCATTTCGGTCAGAAATTATGCCGTTCAACCAGAATTACATGCCGCTCCCGGATTGTTTCATAAAAAGCATTTTTATCCGACAGATCCGACTGCTTTCGATTGAATTTCCTCACTCTCCACCAGAGGGGGAAAAACCAGGAAATACAAGGGAAAACAGGATAGCAATGCTTTTTATTAAACAATCCGGGAGTGGCATGTCATTCTGGTTGAACGGCATCATTTCTGACCGAAATGAGACTTCGTTAAGCACTTTATTTTTTTAAATCTGACGTGTGTAGCTCAAACCGTTGCTCTTTGTCCACCTCACGAGAAGCCATGTTGAGGTGGAAACATGACGGTCATGTATATATGGCCGTCGTGTATTCATGTCTAGAACCTCACCGCTGCATAATGTGTAGTTCCTTTCGGAACCTCTCCCTCCGTTGTACAGTTTCTTTTCAGGGGGGGCAGTCTGTGTGATTTATTGACGTCACGTGCACGCGTGCCTCTAGATGTGTGCGTGCGACTACATGTGCGCATGGAGCAAATAGAAAATACTGCTGTAGTAGAGAAACTAAAAGTTATTATTTAGTCTCATTCAACCCGGAGCCCCCGGCGTCTGCTCCTTTCCCTTCTAAGGTGACCACTGGCCAGATGTCCCCCTATGCGTGGGGTTAGGGTTAGGGACAGTCCCACATTTCCATGACTTTTCAGACCCTGTCCCAAGTTGAGACTGACACGCTCCAGACAGTAATACTCAATGTGCAGGTGTTGATAGGTGAGCAAGCTAGACTGGACCACACTGGACACATACAGCATTGCTCTAGCAGCATGTATAAATGTTAGGGTTAGGTATCCTCCTAATAATTGGCTTTCCATTGTAGCCTAAATCTCTCTCATTGTCTCTTTTCCTGCAAGATGTTTTTAAGCCTGTTAAAATATCCCCTAGGCTACAGCAGGTTACCAACAAAACAATAGGCAGTATCAAATTACCTCAAAGAATAGCAACTTAAGCAGCCTGTTGCTAACCACCGCGTCTGCCTGTCCCACATTGGGAAAAGTTGGGAAAAGCGGGACAACTCCCGAAAAGCCGGTCCATTCCCGGCCGGTCCAGGCCGGCCAAAAAAAGAAAAAGAAAAAGGCCAGCCTACAAAGTAAATATAATAACTCATGTAATTGGCCCACTGGCTTGTCTCTCATGATGTGAAGTGGCCAATCTTTATAGCAGCACTATAGAGAGGGATCTAGAGAAGCAGCGGTCCACAGAGCCATCACATTGGCCCCACTGACTTGTATCATCTGAATACTGGCCCACTTCTCCCCAGCTTCCTTGACTACTCCTGGATGGTCTACAATACATACAACATTATTAGACTCTTTATACCAGAAACACAATGAGACCTATAATCACAGTAACCGTTCATTGGTTAGTATTTGGGGCCTCACAGCGCGACCCAAAGGCGAAAAAACCTGGTGCGCGGCCGATGCCCGCATGCAATGAAGGCCTCTCCAACTCCTTTTCCCGGCTGAATCAGGGGCCCAGTACGTCCCACACAAACAATACTTCTGTCCCTCAAATTAATAGTTTGGATCTGGTCACCCTATTCCCTTCCCATTGTAGCAGAAGGGAGCAGTACTGGCAACTGCCGCCGGCGGAGTTCCGGGTTCAATGGGAAACTTTGGTGTGACCTACGTGCCCTAAGGGTACGTACAGTGGTTCCCCAGGTTAAAAAAAGGTTCTATTCCCCGTCTAAAAAAAAAAAAAAAAAAAGTCATTTGTTCCAAAATGCAGGAAACATTAATTTCTAATTATTAATAACTCAAACACACACACAACTGATCATAATGGGGAGAAATGATGAATACTAGTGGGACAGGGTGGCACCATGGAAATCTGGACACCATATTTTTGTTATGACTGTGCATCTGGACGAGAGGGCACCTGGACATATAGAGACGTGGGCATTTGGACGAGTGGGCACCTAGACGAGTAGGCACTTAGGGGTGGTGACATCTGGGCACTGGGGACACGTGGAGGGTGTGTTAATGTGTTTATTGTTTCTTTATACAGGAGACATGGCAGAGGCAGAGCCAATTGTTGATGGTAGGTCACAACATTATTTCTTAATTCATGATAGATGAACCGTCAACTGTTTTGGGGTGGAGAGATGTGCTTCAAACTTAAAGACAGAGCTTTGCTGAAAACTTCACTACAGGTTTCACCATAGGCTTTAAAGGGATCCCTGGCTAATACAACAAATATGCCTTAATACATTATAATTGTCCTCTATAAATACAATGTAAAAAGCCTTAAATATTTTATTTCTTCTAGAAATAGCTAATCTTTCACTCAATAGGGGAAATGCCTGTCGCAAGTTGATGATTTCATAAAACCATGTGTGGTGTATCCATATATTATGGCCTGTATGTGGAAATAAAAACAAACTTAATACTTCCTATGGTTAATATGAGCATCAAATCAATATTTCAAATGTGTGTGTCTTTTTATTTTCACATGCATGCCATACATTCCATAGGGATAGACCACAGATGGTTTTATGACATCATCAACTTGCAACAGGTATTTCCCCTATTGAGTAAAGAATTTGCTATTTCTAGAAGAAATAAAATATTTAAGGTGTTTTTAATTTTACATTGTTGTTATAGAGGACAATTATTAAAGCAATAAGCCACAAGAGGCGAGTGGTTACCGGTGTAGTATACACCGGTCGGCTGAGAGGCGTTGGGAAACACGAGGCGCTAGCCGAGTGTTTCCGACCCTCTCAGCCGGTGAGAGGGTAAAATTTTGAGGTGTTTTTTTACTCACATCTTCAGTATTTAATGTTCAACAGGGACGTGCTGGCCATTGGGAAAAGCGGGATAACTCCCAAACGGCCGGTTCATTCCCGGCCTGTCCAGGCCGGCCATTAGGAAAAGAATAAAAATAAATGTCGGCCTTCATTCCATTTTGGGGGCTGGGCGGCCAACAAAGTAAATCGTCACTGTCGGGCAGAAACCTCGTATCTCCAAGTTTCAAATGTATACATTTTTTCGCAAAGCAAAGCCCTGCTTCATCATACAAGGCCGTTGCACAAAAGTAGTGAAAACAGCAGATCTACAAGCACACAACGCCTCGCAACGCTTGTAGATCGGCTGGTTTCACTAGTTTAAATCATCTTTAAAATGATAAATACAAAACAAACAGTTTTGGACATACAAGGTTTCCACCTGACAGGACCCTATATAACTCATGTACAGTAATTGGCCCACTGGACTTGTCATGATCTGAAATGGCAAATCTTTGAGTAGCAGCGCTATAGAGAGAGATCTCTCTATAGCGCGCAATGAGGGCCTCTCCAACTCTTTTTCCCGGGCTGAATCAGGGGCCCAGCACGTCCCTGATGTTCAATACACGTCCACTACCTCTCAGAGGAAAATATTGTACTTTTACTCCACTACACTTATATGAACTCACTCACAGAGCACATCATTATCTTTTTCTCATTACACAGGACCTGCAGTTCCATCACAGCATGTGGCTCCTAATCTCCACAGAGACGGTGACAATGATAGTTCTGTCAGCCTAAAAGATGACCCTGATCCGTCCATGGCCGTAATGCTCTATACAGGAGACAAGGCAGAGTCCAGAGTTGATGGTAGGTCACAACACTGTTTCATACTTCCAATCGACCAATACGGGGTGGAGGGAGAGTGATTCACACTTCATCAATAATACATAAAACATGATTATCATTCACACACAGACACAGACAAGACAGACCTTTGTAATTAGCTATCTATATCAATACAGAATGTTGTGCTACAGTGTAAAATGTTTGATTTGCATCTCAGACATTTTGGGTATTGTCCTAAGACCTGCGTATCTCCAGAGAGAGTTGTCCTGTGTTGGTTCTGTCCGTGACGCGTAAAATGTCCGTGACGAGTAAAATGAGGAAGGATAACGTTTAAGGACATGACAGAATGTGTTCGACTACAGGCCAGTCACCTTAACATCACACTGTCATGGAGCATTTGGATATGAAATCGTGTTTCCAATTAACTGCATTTGTATAACTGTATTATTTACAGTACTTAATTTAAGGACGATTTCACCCATTTTCAACCTTCATATAATTGGTCCACAACAATACTCATTTTAATATGAATGAATGAATGCATTTTATTTGTATAGTGCTTTTCCAAACATAGTTTCAAATTGCTTTACAGACATTAGAAAACGGCAAGAAAAAGAGAGTAAAAAAGAGAGTAAAATAAAATAGAACAAAAGAAAAATCGAAACATTTAAAACACCTGTCCTTAGAAAAAACACTTAACATACTGTATGAAACGGGATACTGAATCTGCTAGCTTACAATAATCAACAAGCTTACCACTGTTTTGTCCACGTCTATCAGACTGTTACAATATGTCTGTGTGACCAGTGACACATGTCATGACACCATAGACTAACTCCACTGAAAAAAATATATTATTAATCCAAGCAGGTATTCATGGAGTTCCGAATGAAATTCAGCTCATTTCCAAATCCTCCAAATTTCTTTCTGGACACTTGTGGACAGTGTGAGCTTTCATCGTAAGAACTGGTTGACACATTCGGAAAGGTGCTCTTCGACCAGTGGTCTCAAACATTTTCATGTCAAGGACACCCAAATTGATATTTACCTATTTGCCTGTGGAATGCCGGTATCCTAACATATTTTGTGCAAGGGACCCACATGAGAGAGGAATTTTCTGTAAAAAAAGATTTATGTTGCAGCAGTATTGTATGCTATTTTTGAACAGAAAAACATTTTGCTATTTTTGTATTTCTTTTATTTAACCAAGTATACAAAAAACAATGATATGCTTTCTATTGTGGAGAGTGTTAGTGTGTTAATTTGTTTAATGTTTCTTTATACAGGAGACAATGCAGAGGGAGAGCCCATTGTTGATGGTAGGTCACAATAGTGTTTCTTAATTAGTGATTGATGAACCATCAACTGTTTCGGGGTGGAGTTTACAGTTTAGGCATTTAGCAGACGCTTTTAATCCAAAGCGATTTACAATAAGCAGGTAATACACATCACTATAATAAGCAAGATAATATATCAGTACATTAAAGGAGTAGTTCACCCCCAAAATGACTTTTTTTCTATTGATTACTCATGCCATGGAGAGTAGAATTCAATAATATTTTTTGGTTTTTGTCACATTCCTAAGACAAAAATGTGATAACAATAAATTTACCCCCATTCATTCCGGATGGTGACCCGTTTCAAAACGGGAATATCAATCTAGAAAAACACTAACATAGGTAGACCACGCACCTAATCAGTAATACAATATGGAAGGATGTGCTTCAAACTTCAACAATAATGCATACAACATGATGTAATGTCATTCACACACAGGCAAGACAGAGCTGTCTTTACAGGTTTCACCATAGGCTTTAAGAAAGTGCAAGAAGGGGACCCTGATGTCATCTGCTTTGCATTTGACAAAATACTTTTGTTTAACGATTAAACATAAGTGTGCACGATAGAAGTACATTTAGGGACAACTTGAAGTCATGTCAAGATTAAGTTATACAGTATGTGGCAATATTTTAATGATAAAAAACAACTTCTTATGAAGGATTTTTTTTCGCCTTTTCAATAAATAAACATAAACAAACATATTCGCATGAACAATAATGATGATGTAACAAACCGATTTGTGTGGAAATATAATTTTTATATACACAGATTTATATACATTTTCGTGTGACTGTATCATTGCGACCGCAGAACGTGTTTACTGTCAGAACCGGCACAGCTTGTCCGTATATACGTGACGTGTATACGTGGATTACACTGTGGTTCCCCTGACACATCACTGTGACATCACAGGTGACATCACATTTGACATTACAGTGATGTCAGATACTCAGAGCCTGACAGTGTGGTTCCCCTGACTTATAACTGTGACCTTACAGGTGACATCAAAGTGATGTCAGATACTCAGAGCAGGGATCTCCATATATGGGCATAAACAGGTGACATCACATCACATTGTTGTGGCTGGTTCAGACAGGGATCTCCATCTATGGGCATGAAAGGGATTGTATGTTGTGATGTCATGGGAACCACTCTATGCCCATAATTTTGGGCCAAAGTAACTTGGAAGAGGTTTACTATCCTGGAAGGAATATTTGTCTTCACAATCCTGTTCAGTTGTTAAAAGGGCACTTTTAAGACTTGTAAAGAACATTTTCATAATAATGATTTGACTATTCCCTGTTTTACTTTTAGTTTTTACCCTTTTAATTATGGTTTAATTCGCTCAAAGATGTAAGCCAATTTGTTTATTTATATTGGACAAGCATTTCAATAACATTCTGATTATTTAATCAATAATTCAAAAGTAGTCTAAATCTTTCAACTAGATACTTTTATTACTTCTTACTCCATTTATTATTTGGATGAAATGTTTAATGACAATTGTGTAAATTGGGTACAGTTTTTGGATACGGCTCTAGCCTTCATGTGTTTGAATATCTTATGGTTAAAGGTTGCCCTGATGCGAGTCACAAGGATTCCTCTGTCTTATGACCTCTTATTCCCTTTCATGCCCATATATTATGGATATCCCTGATGTCATCGGTATTATGCCCATGTGTTGGAATGCTCATACTGTATATGGATAGGATATACTGTGTCAATCTCATGTGGTCTATGACAGACACCTATGATGTCAGTCATCTCCATGTTTGGAAAAAGTTAAATTTTTGCATTTTCCCATTCAAGACAATGGACAAAATGAATGAATTAATATAAATGTAACTATATAACGTATCTTTTAGCAAAGTCCCGATGAAGCCGGTCCAAAATAAAGTTTATCCAGAAAGAAAGAGTTTTCATATTAATGAAATGCAGTTTGTCTTGTCTTACATACAGTGTCTTTGCTTCTTGTTCTATTTCATAGAAGTGCTTACTTCAGATCAACAGGATGCACAGATTGGTGAGCGTTTTGTTTCTTTGGTGCAGTTCAATGCTTGAGTTAACCAGAGAGTAGGTTGTTCATGATGCTAGCTTTTGTTTGCCACGGTGTACAATAGTCCTATTGCGTGAATGTCATGTCCACTCACATAGTACATTTCATTATCTTTTTCTCCTTATGCAGAATCATCATCATTCTTCAATTCTGGACTCTATTTTGCTCCTACTGTGACTAGTTGTAATATCAGTGGTAACGTCACCTTCAATGTCAACTATGACCAAGGTACATACAATACTGTCTGTATTGGTTACAAGGCAAATGCTCTAGTTCTGCTGATAAGATACAAATGTTATTCTGTTTTTTGAAAATGATAAGATACAAATGTTATTCTGTTTTTTGAAAATCCCCTCCTCTTTAAGGCTACACACGCACACACACACGCATGCACGCACGCACGCACACACACACACACACACACACACACACACACACACACACACACACACACACACACACACACACACACACACACACACACACACACACACACACACACACACACACACACACTCATTCTGAAGTAATGATTAAGTCAGCTCATCATTTTCAGCTCAACATACATTACTGTATACTGTTATTGTATACACAGTGTACAATTGGTTACCCGGCAAATGTGGTAGTTCTACTGCTATGAAATATCATTCTACCTACATAATGACAAGATTATCTAGGCATCACAAAATTACGTAGTAATGTGACATGAATGCCATGTTGACTACGAGAGCCCATTTGATTATTCTCTTCTATTTATGCAGGACTGTCAGGACGTCATCAATCACAAGACCCTGGTGAGTTATGAAGCAGCCTTGCTGAGGTGTTTTACTATTTCTTTTATCCCTGAAAGGCCAGAACAACCAATGAAATCGGTACACTCTATACTGTGATCACAACAATATTCCATTCCGATTGCCTATGACTGGCTTCCAAAGTTTGTTTCGCACAAAATTAATGCAATATGAACGCAGAGGCTGATTGCAGAGACTGACACCAATTTCCGCCTTAGAAGATTTTACACCATTTTGCAATCTCTTTGAAAAACACACTTTTTACTACTACTGCAGATTCTGTCCAAAACTCACCCAAATTGGTACACTCATCTCTGTAGAAATCAGAGTGTTCAGATTCCATTCAAATTAGGGCCTACAAAGAGTCTCCTCAAAGTTTTGGCTTAGGAATGTGACAAAACAAACATACTTTTAACTCAAGTCTCCATGGGATGAGTAATCTATTATCGTTATAACGGTAAAAATTAAGTTGTATGTGGTAAAAATCACACCTTTGTTTGTGGTATAAAAACAACAAAACAATTTTGTGGTTATAAAACATTCTTTCCAGAAAATGGAAATGATTTATTCTAACAAATTATTTGTTCTGATGGCCAATTGCTCTGAAACAATTGTTTTACTATAGCTATGATTTCAGAATACAGGCATGTAGGGCTACTGGTGTGCATGGTGCATGCTGATGGATGTGTGTGTTTTTCAGCTCTGATGAGGCTCTTTCTGTTCACACTGCAATTCATGTGAAGCTTAGACCTGTACCTGCTTTGATTTATTATGGATAGTTTTCACCTGAAACAATATGGGATTAGTCAACAAAGTTCAACTTTGTTCACTAATCAGTAAACAAAGTTGACTAATCTAAATTCCACAATTTATTCAGGACATCAATAAACATGCTAACGCTTCTGCCTAGAAGCCTTAAACAGAGCACTGATGAAGGCTACTACGTAGGTCAAAATGTTAATATATTATAACTGTTATTAAATAATTTCACCACTAATTATGACATTAATCTCTCATGTCGTCTTCAAGGTGAAATGCTGAAGTCTATGAGGAACGAGTTCATTCTCAGGGTCACAGAGCCCAAGTTGCAATCTCTACTGGACGAACTTCTTGAGAAAAAGGTTATTAATGATGATGAGATTAAGTCAGTCAGAGGGAAAGAACTCAGGGCAGAGAAGGCACAGACAGTTATCGACATGGTGCTGAGAAAGGGAAACCAGGAGAGTACAGAAATGGCAGACATCCTTAAGGAACACGACTCAAACCTTTTTGCTCTGCTGCATTATGTCTGGGAAAAAGAGGCCACGGTCAGAGAGATAGAGAGAAAGATTCAGGGGGACAGGCAGGAGAGGAGAGACAAGGAGGAGCAGGAGATGAGGGAGGGGTTTGAGAAGGAGCTTAATGAATCTCTGAGGGAGATAGAGGAATCCATCCAAAGGCATGAGGGCGACATCGGTGCGATTGACCATCAAACAAATGAATTGGAGGAACAAATAAGGGAGGAGAGGGATGAAGAGAAGAGAAGGGAGCTGGAACAAGAGCTGAGGGTGCAGTCTGAGAGAAGAGAGGAGATGGAGAGACAGCTGGAGATGTTTACTGTGACGAGAGATAAGGAGAGCAAAGAGAGGGAGGGCAAGCACAGCAAGCAAATAGAGGAGTTGAGAGAGATCTACGAAGTAGAGGCAAGATTGGAAGTACAGAGAAACATGATGGAGATGCAATCCATCTCACACCTCAGATATCCAGGTGATAATCTCTCTCTCTCTCTCTCTCTCTCTCTCTCTCTCTCTCTCTCTCTCTCTCTCTCTCTCTCGTATCTCTCTCTCGTATTAGTCTATCTATATGGCATTCACCTAATATTTGAATATTCAAATATCAAAGTCACTATTCAATGTTTTTCACAGAAGTCGAATATTATGTTATTTTTTTTTAAAGAAATATTATTTCTTCATGGTTTATACAGCTTGGCTAGATAGGAAGTCATAAGAATGAGTTGTCAATGCCCCTGGTGGATGAATTTGTTAATGCTCTATACTGATGGCATCTCGTTTCGTCTCCCGGAACTAATTACCAGTGGGAAAAACTGGCCAGATGGCAAACTCGATGTCAAGAGCCAGCTAATGCAACTGTCACTACTAGACCGACTGGATGAAAAAAATATAAAGATATATTTTCTGTCGATCATTCGACTATTTGAATACTTTGAGGTATTCGATTTTCGAATACTAAAAATCACTATTCATGAATGCCCTACTACTATATACCGTACATACATACAGACACATAGATACTGTATTAATATTATGATATATTATGAATGTCATATGTGTATCTTTCCTTTACTCCAACAGATTTTAAATGCATCACTAAATGCTTTGCTTGGAGTTGGCCCGGTAAAAATGTCACCCTCCCCTGTCACTTCTCTCCTGAGACCAGCATGGTTTCCATGGCAATCAGGTGGTTTAAGGGGACAGAGTGCATTTACCTGTATAAGAATGGTCAGGTGATAGAGGGGAGGGGCTATGAGGACAGACTGGCCCTGAACACCCAGGAGCTGAAGAAAGGCAACGTCTCTCTGACACTGAGACGCTGCAGACATAAAGATAAAGGAGTTTACATCTGTCAGGTCACAAATGGAGAACAGATGGAGGAGATTGCTGTGGAATTAAACACAAATGGTAAGTGATGTACCTTTCATTAACCCACTCTCTACCATTGTCGAGATATGACAGATTTTTTTTAATTTATTTTAAAGCTGGTAGGGGTGTAACGATATAGTAACTGAATTGAAAAAATCAATTTTAATTTACTATGATCTACTACTACATCGATATGAAAAAGCATCGTACCATTTTGGCTTGTATCGTATCAGTATCGTTTTACAATGCAGATAAACGGTATCGAATCATTTGGAAGTGCAAATAATTGATTTTATGGAAACTAAGTATTTGTGCCTTGTATTTAGCAATTTTAAGAGGGAAAATGAAAAAAGAGGGGTTTATTAATCTATAAATGTGTGTAATCTCTGTTCATGTCAAGCTGCGCGTTTGTCCATATGTGTTGAAATATAATGTCCATGTATTAGCTCACTTTTTTTTGTTTACTTATTTATACCCATAATAATAGATTTTCCCTTAAAACATACACTATTGACATGTTTCACACAGATTTAATTTCTTTGCTAAATATTTACTATTGATTTTAAATCATTGACTCGTATCGCGATGAATGAACCAATATCATCCATGTATCGTATCATCAACCATGTATCGTGATGCGTATCGTATCGTTGTTAAAATGTATTGTTACACCGCCTAGTTGCGACCGTAGGTCGCATTTACTATCAAAACCTGCACAAACTGTGAGTGAGTCCGTCCGTCAGTCTGTCTGTCACACCTCACACGTCACACTTTTTCCCTGCTTATATCTCCGCAACCGTTGCCCCGATCCATGCCAAATTTTGCATACACGTTCCTTGGCTGCCAAACTACAACCTCCAAGGACCCCCGGAGCTCCAGGGACCCCCAGGTCCCTGGGGGACCCCCAGATGTAAAAAATGACCAAATGCGCAAACATGACCAAATGACCACCCCAACGGGGCTGCTCACGGGGAATTCCCGGGGACCAACGACTCCTGGTGCTCCAGAACGGATGCAAAAGTGGTGGCGCCCCCAGTGGAGGACCCCCTACACTGCAGCTCACATAAAATGCCGTAACTCCGGCTAGGAGCGACCGGGACAGCCGGGGCCGGTACCTATTCGTCCGCCTTGCCGGCGCGGAGACCCCACCCCTCATTTCTCACATGGCCCTCTTCTAGCGCCACCATGAGGCCGATTCTTGCAAAACATATTTTTGGACACTGCTCCTACAATTTTCGCCCTAAAATCACGCAAATCGGTACACAGTATGTCTACACTCATCCCATCAACATGAATCTGTCCCATATAGCGCCACCTCCAGGCCGATTTTTAAAAACACATTTTTGGACACTGCTCCTACAGATTTTGCCCTAAAATCACGAAAATCACTACACAGTATGTCTACACTCATGTCATCAACATGGATCAGGAAGATTTTGGCAAAACACATTTTTGCCCTATTTGTGGAGATAAGTGACCTACGGTCGCTTATCTCCCGATTAGGGAGCCTTACTGGTATTAATGTACCATTACAACAGTTATGCTGACTGCTCTTTGATACAGAACTGAGATGTTTATTTCTCTCTGTCTCTCTCTCTGTCTGTCTGTCTGTCTGTCTGTCTGTCTGTCTGTCTGTCTGTCTGTCTGGCTTTCTCTATCAGCTCATGTAACAAAGGAAGAGGAAATCCGGATTGTGATGGTTGGGGAGCATGGAGTTGGAAAGAGTGCCAGTGGAAACACCATCCTGGGTGATACATTTTTTAAATCCAAGTCTTGGAATAGATCTGTGACAGACAAAAGTCAGAAAGCCACAAGTGTAGTGGATAACAGTAAGGTTTCCGTCATTGACACACCAGATTTGTTTGACACCAAGCTCACTGAAGAGTTCAGACAGTGTTTTGGTTTGGCTGCTCCTGGTCCCCATGCGTTCCTGGTTGTGTGCAATCCACTGAGCATCCTCACAGAGAATGAGAGGAAAACTGTGGACATTATTCAGGAAACATTTGGCAAAGAATCGATTGAATACACCATGATTCTCTTCACTCATTATGACACCATGCTTGAGGAAGGTACAGAGTTCTCTGAATTGGCGGAAAATCCAGATGTATCTCAGTTAATGGCCAAATGCAGCAATCGCTATCATCTCCTCAACAACAAAACTCAGGATCCCTCTCAGGTCACTCAGCTGCTGAAGAAAATCACCATGATGGTGAAGAGGAACGGTGGAAGCCACTACACCACTGAGATGTTCCAAAAAGCAGAGAAAGCAACAGAGGAGAAGGGAACAACTTTGCAAGGTGAGAGAATTAACTCATTCTTTGTTTGTTCTCTAATGAAATAAATCCTCCAGGTAATCCAAATTTTGTAATTATTAAAACAAATAAAATATTAGTTAGACAGTTATTATAGTTATTATATTAGATGTTATAATATAATGATGACATCCAGGACTTGGTATGTTAACCTGCACACAAGACAGGAGTTGATTTAATGTCACATTCATTGTCCAGTCAGTGTAGCATGATAATCTGATGAGAAATTGATATTAAAACACATCTTAACTCTCAGTATGCATTTAAAGGTAAAGCAGCATGTTACCCGTTCCGTGAGATGGAGGAAAATGGAAGAACCAAATCAGCTCATCTGCTCGGTATGTATGAGAGAGGAAGATGAATATTTAGAGAGGGAGGGGGAGAGAGAGACTGTTGAAAGCGAAAGACATTGGCATTTTAAGAGACAAGTGTTTAAACAAGATTTCAGACGGGAGGCGGTTGACACGGGCTTGGATCAGCGGGGATCGCACCGCGGTGGAGATACAAACACAATCACTTTAGCTTCCACAGAGGAGTGTGGAGTAGTTAGGGCAGGGGTTCCCAAACCTTTTTGTCTCAGGGCACATCACAAATATTTTTTTTTAATCTGAGGCACCCTTACATTATAATTTTCACTCCCAGCACCTTATATTTATAGCATATCGTCGTTGTCGGGTGGAAAACCTTTTATGTCCAAAACCGTTGTATTTATCATCTATAAAATGTACTAAACTAGTGAAAACAGGAGTGCTTGTAGATCTGCTGTTTTCACTATTTTTGTGCGACAGTCTTGTATGATGAAGTAAGGGCTTTGCTTTACCAAAAGACGTACACATTTGAAACTTGGAGAGACAAGGTTTCTGCCCGACAGTGACGATATTTTAGTGAATATGTTGCGAGGAAAACGTTGAGATAACAGCCATTTTGGTTAGAACTGACTGAAAATAACTTTGAAATATTTTTTCAAGTGTAAATTCTAAATGTTATCAAATTATCTCGCAGCACCCCTGGACTGCCGCTACGGCACCGGAGGGTGCCCAGTCACCCACTTTGAAAACCCCTGAGTTAGGGGTTCAGTGTCTTGCTCCAGGACACGTCGACACATTATGCATACATTGCTAACCTGGCCTGGATTTGAACCTGTGACAACCTGGGCCTCCGGCTCCCCAGGCGGGCTCTCTAACCATTCAGCTACATGTTCAAACAAGTGAAAGCTACCCTCACAAAAACATGCAGTAATCCTGGTCTCTATAATGCCTCCCCCTGGCCAGCCGGGGCACCTGACGGAGGGGAAAGGAACTGGTTGGAATAACGTGTTCCTTCCACACACTGCGTCTAAACAGGGGAAATCCCCCCTGTCAGGTAAAAAGAAGCAACTTGGACTACTCATGCATAGAAGGAAGCATGAGCTCAGTCCGTTGTCTCCCCAGGCGTGGCAGAGGGAGAGCAGAGCCCAGGATTACATAAGCAATTGGCATTGGGTGAATGAAATGGTTTTCAAAATCGTGGGATAAAAATAATAATGGAAAAAGAAAAAAAAATAACAAGTGAAAGCTTTGGTACGCAAAGATTTGCTTATGTGCAAATTTGAATTCAAAAACAATTTGTGCATGGATTTGGCAGTTGCACACTGAAACTCATGTCTGCTCCGGGGCAGACACAAACCATGTGTTTCTGTTATTAGAATGCCTTATTCTTCATGCTAAATCAATTAGAAATAGTGTCAAACCTCAACATTTGTCATCACATATAAAAAAAAAAAAAGATGTGGCCACAGTTTTGTTAATATAGACTATCATGCCAACTCCAATGTCACACATGAACGCCACAACAATAAGACATACCATCTAATGAGGATACGGTACGCTATGGATGACCTCTAGCTGTGTCCATTATTCTCAATCCTAATGCAGAACAGTAGATATATGTTCGTCCAAGAGACAGATTTCCCCCCAGTGATCAATAAAGCTCTGATCCATAATTATCAGTTATCGGCAGGTTCCAGAAGTTATCTTTTTACTTTTTTGCCGGCTCTGAGTAGTTGTGTCGTCATGCTCGTTCGAGCACGGGTAGAGAGGCTATTTAAACCAATCAGATTGCTTCATCGGAACTACCTGTGGTATGATTGTGTGTATTCCTTTAGGTAATAATAATAGGCTTGTTTTTGAATCTTGAATCTCAAACATACATATTGCTCTACCTCTGTACGTTCTATAAAAGAGGCACAGCTGTTCCTAAAGAGGGAGAGAGAACTGCATGATGTCATCAGAGAGAATAAGGACCTGATCCAGGACCTCAAAGTTCAGCTGAAGGAAAGAGAAAGTGAACTGGAGAAGGTGAAGATGGAGAGAGACAACAAACTGAAAGGTAAAGAGTCCATGTTACTCTACACTCATCTAATTGTTCTATTGTTTCAGTAAAATGACATCTGTTAGATACACATGGTAGGTTGTTTGTCTTCCCCAGTTTGATTTTAAGTCATTCCTACAACATGGGTGAATAATACAGTATGTATGTATGTATACTATAAGTAACATTTTGGCCATATTGATAAAGCAAATGAAATATGTGTGCTCTAGATCGATTCAAACATAAATCTGACCTTTCCGAAATGTTTCTATTGCTCAAAAATAATTAGTGGTCCAATCATAAAGTTTCTAATTTAGAAAAAAAAGAACAAGAAATTGACATCATGTTTACGTTGTTGTTAATATGGTTTAAAGCTTATAGCCGAAACCTTTTTCAGGTGGTGGCCATATTGGATTTTACTGCTGTGACGAGACATTAAAAGCCCTGGGGCTTTATCTGAGCCAGGTCCCAAATAGATATCCATCCATTATAACCAGTGATGTAAAATGTTATCTGGAAATATTTGTAAAACACTTGAAGGTCCTCCACCAAAAATGATGCTGAATAATAGACTCCTCGGGCCCACAAACCCAGCCGGGCCCTTCCATGCTACTACCATGGGATGTTATTGTGGTAAATAAGCCCAGAGACAACTGGAATAATGTTTTCAGATAAATTACAAATAGTAGGTCTGCATTTGGAAAATAAAAAGCCGTAGTTGTAGTTTACCCAGTTGTTCTCCTGAAAATGTAAAAACAAGCCTGCCGCTGGTAGGTTCTTATACTATAGGCTAGCTACCACAGTAAAATCCTCAGTGTTAATTGAACTTTGGAACATTTTACCATAATTCCCTGACTCTCCTTAAATTCCACAGCCTCTACTGTCGTCACTGAGAAGCAGCTGCTGCTGGTGGCTAAGAAAACTGGAAAAACATGGAAGAAGATTGGCACAATGCTGGGCATCGATGACGTTAAGATGCAGCAGATTGGGGAGGACTATCCACGGGACCATGTGGACAGAGTTTATCAAATGCTGCTCTACTGGAGAAAATTCCAGGGGGGAAATGTCACCGCTGCCTACTTACACTCCAAGCTTACAGAGTTAGACGCAGACCTGGCACCTGATGATATCGACTTCCTACTGGAGGAGGACTGAGGCACTCACTGCCGGATACCAGCTCGTCATGGATTTAAATCATGGCTTTTGGACATTGATTCTATAGCACAAAAACATGCATTCCAGAGATACTTTATTCCCCATTTAAGGTGGAAACATCTCTTTATACCGGTGTCTTATGGGATGCGGGACTTGCGCGCAAATGTCCAGTTTTTTATTTCGATTTCAGATTTTTTTTAAACATCCCAAAAATTATTCTCATATCTCCAAGCTCACATGGATTAAACTTCATCATGCATTTTTGGAAAATGGGGTTTTGGGGTGACGCCATGTATCTTCATGGTTTTTGGCTGAAAACCTTATTTGCGAGCGTAGGTCGCAGTTTACTGTCAGTACCGTCACAGCTTGTCCGTGTCTGGACGTCCGGACGGGTAACACGCCTGACACGCAGTGTTGGGAAAGTTCACTTTAAAAACGAACTAGTTCAAGTTCAAGTTCAGAACTTCTAAAATGAACTAGTTCATTTCTAGTTCATAATTCTATATTTTGAACTAAAGTTCATGGTTCCCCAAAATGAACTAACTTAGTTCTTTTTCGTTCTTTTTTAACCATAATTGTTTTTATACTTTTGGCTATTCAAATATATATATTATATATATATATATATATATATATATATAATATATTTTTAGACGTTGCTGCATGCTATTATTTGTCAAAATTATTGACACAGCCCATATAGAACCATACACAGCAATAATTTCATCCAACTTAACATTGAGGTGCCCACAATATTTATGTGCCCAGTGCCCAGTCTTCCTGAAGGCAGACGTTTCTAAACCTGGCGTTAGCGACACCCATAGGAATGGAGTGCCTCCTTCAGAGTCTTAACAAACAGGTGTTTCATACGAAACACTTGTGTTTCCGCGTTGGTTAAAATAGCTGATCTACAAGCTCACGTTGTCTCGTGGATGCGACACGTTGTGAGCTTGCAGATCAGCTATTTTCGCCGTGCAACAACACACATAGGACAAAGTATAGGCTTGTGAGACGTAACGAGGAGGAGATTCACAGTGCAGCTGCAGAGTGCAGAAAGCACGGCATATCAACGTTGACGAGCTGCGTCTAGTGCATTATTGGAGCATGTGAATGAAAAGAGAGGAGAGGACAGGCCGCATGAACGGCCGACGAACGCCGACGAACGCCGTTCACGGGCGTCAGAATGACCGCGTTCGGCAATATCGTTCATCAAGCGAAAACAATTACGTTCAGTTCACGTTCGCCCAAAATACGAACGTGTTCACGAACGATCGTTCTTTGAACGCGTTCGGGTACAACACTGCACGACACGGTGGTTCCCCTGACACATCACTTTGATATCACATTGTTGTCAGATACTCAGAGCAGGGATCTCCATATATGGGCATAAAAGGGATTCTGTTAGGGATCTCCATATATGGACATAAAAGGGATTGTATCCCAGAGACAGGGATCTCCATATATGTGCATAAAAGGGATTGTATCCCAGAGACAGGGATCTCCATATATGGCCATATATGGACATAAAAGGGATTGTATCCCAGAGACAGGGATCTCCATATATGGGCATAAAAGGGATTGTATGTATGATGTCAGATGTCATAGACGTCATAGGACTTTCACATCACGAATAACAAAGTAAGCATGTTTGGGGTCTCACAACAATATCTCCTTATACAGTACATGGATCTCCATATATGGGCTCCAGGGGTCTCCATATATGGGTAACTGGTCCGATATACTGTACATCACTGGCCAGATGGCCAAGACATGGCGCAAACTCGCCCTTTAGGGCAAGGTCGCTTGTCGCCCTTAGGCGTCTTACTGGTACTATCTATACTA
The DNA here is from genome assembly GCF_963921795.1 of Nannobrachium achirus. Lineage (NCBI taxonomy): Eukaryota > Metazoa > Chordata > Actinopteri > Myctophiformes > Myctophidae > Nannobrachium > Nannobrachium achirus. The sequence goes on from NC_137819.1 coordinate 21,895,429, forward strand.
TAATTTTGCGAATGTCTGAGTGAGTGAGTGAGTGAGTGAGTGAGTGAGTGAGTGAGTGAGTGAGTGAGTGTCTGTCTGTCTGTCTGTCTGTCTCAGCGTTTCTCCTCAGTGGCTGGAGCAATTGATCTGAAATCGCATCACCATCAGCATATGAACACACCTGACATAACTGTGAAGCCCGTTTGTCACTTTCACAAATCGTATGCTGTATATTAGCATTTTTATGGTGTATCTATATCTATTTAGCCTACAGTACCTTTTGTGACCACACATGTTACAGTAAGGGAGGGGCGCTGTTGTTCAGGCCATGCACAATCACACACAAACCCACACACACACACACACACACACACACACACACACACACACACACACACACACACACACACACACACACACACAGGGGGGGTGTGTGTGTGTGTGTGTGTGTGTGGGGGGGGGGGGGGTTCTGGCCCTGGGGGGGGGGGGGGTTCTGGCCCTGTTACAGATGTTGTCCAAAAATCATGCAGATCGGTACACAGTATCTCTGTAGCCGTTAAATGGAACGGGTATTTCTTACATTGATGCTCCTCCATATTAGCATGCAAGCACCAGTTAAAGTTACTTTCCATCCCTCATATACTGTGTGCACAGTGCACATCCCATAACCCACACACTGCACATCATTTCGGAGCTCATATCTTTGAACGGGTAAGGGCTAGTTACTATAGATTCATGTACATGTTACTCATGTACACATAGCAGAGCCAGAGACAGCTGGAAAACAAGTCTGCTATTTCCTTCACCTGGATCAAGGACAGTATGATCATCCAACTGTTCCACTTTATGAGTGGGAAGAGTATTACAAAACAGCTGGACACACAAATCCAAATAATTTAAAATGGAAGAAATTCACATATCTTCTATAGGGGTGATATAGTCTCAAACAGCTACCAAAGAGAAACGTTTTGGATAATCACATTCCCTGGTTTCACTGATGACATTGACTTCTTTCCTTTTCAGTATATTGTATTGTTAATGATGCTATTTTGATCCTATACATGATGTCTTGTTGTTAGATGATTTAAAGGAGTAGTTCACCCCCAAAATGACTTGTCTCTATCGATTACTCATGCCATGGACTTGAGTTCAGTAATGTTTTCTTGTTTGTATTTCTCACATTACAAATCACAAAAGATTCACCCCCATTGATTCCGGATGGGGACCCAAATGCAATTGGGTTCCCATCATTACTCCCTACCTTTCCACATAGTGGCTACAACGTCTGCTGCATAGATGCGTCACCATGGGAACCAAAGAGTTCAGTAAAAGTAGTTGGAACCCGTCTCCAACAGCTGTTTGCTTAACAATTTGACTGCTACGGCGATTGCGTCATAGCAGCTGTACTTCTGCCTAGCGGAGCCATCCTGAAAACCGTCCTTGCTTAAACTCCCTAATGTGTTTGTGAATGGGTGAATGTAATGCACAATCTCTGTTTCTGTTAAATGTTAATGTGAGATGTCCTCACTCCTCAGGTCTGTGTAATATGTGCTGTTGTGTTTACTGATGATGTATAGGGTTACGCCACTGTGAGGCGCTACAGTGCCACAGTTGAAGGACCTGCCAAGAACTACACTGCCATCCTTATCGTGTGTCCTTATATGGGTTGTCACTTCCTGTGGGGTTCTAGTTCAGTGCTCAGTTGAGCTACGGCTGCACAGTTATTGTTTTTTTATTTATTTTTTTACCTTTACATATAAAACCGTGTCATTTATACAATGATGTGTGAGAGAATGTCCACTTGCTTTTTAACTGTCAGATAAGATTCAAGATTGAAGATTTAGAGACTTATTTGTCACATAATTAAGTGTCTGTTCACATTGTGCATCATTTACAGTAAAAATTAAAAACAAGCGTTAACTTATGATACAATTAAAGTGCAAAATTAATAAATAACAAGTAATAAGTGTAAAGCGTAGAGAATAACCTGATGCATGTGCAAAAACTGCATTTATTAACATACAAAGACATTACGTGTAGAGAATGACCATAGCGTATACTACAGTTGTACGTACAGTTGCTGTCGGGGGGAAACCTTGTAGCCTACTGTATGTCCAAAACAGTTACTTTTCAGGAAATAGAAAAGGACATGTATTCCAATGGATCCAATAGTTATACATCTTAATTCTTGTTTGCTATTCATCAAACCCTATTTTTCATGTCATTAGGCCTATATTGTAGGTGAATATTTTTGCAAAGTTTCAAAATTAGTGAAATTAGGAGATCATATAGATCATGTTTGTTACATCTGCAGCAACCTTTTTTTATTATAATGTTTTATTTTTTAAGATATTTTTGGCGTCTTTTATCCTTTATTGATAGAACAGTAGGTAAACAGGAAACAGGAAGAAAGATGGGGTGTGGCATGCAGCAAAGGCTGTCGGGATGGGTAGTCGAACCGGCATTGCGCTGTCAGGCATCTATGTGGTAATAGCTCAGGGGTAGAGAAACCGTTATTAGAGCACAAAGGGTTCCCAGTTCGAATCCGGGCGCCCCCTGAGTTAAAGTCGAAGAGTCCTTGAGCAAGACTCTGAACCCCTAGTTGCTCCCGGTGAGTAGGTTGGTGCCTTGCATGGTTTCCTCCGCCACCGGTGTATGAATGTGTGCGTGAATGGGTGAATGTAATGCACAATCTATGTAAAGCGCCTTGGATAAAAGCACTATATAAATGCACCATTTACCATTTAAGCGCCTGGACCACTAGATCAGCGGGCACCCCAATATGACATATAAGCCAAAAAATAAAGCCAAATCCAGAATATACAGTAGATGGATGAATATGTCTGCAACCCAGTGATGCACAATATAAATGTATGCACGAATGTGTTGCTGTTAAACTGCAGTTGTAGTCAGAGCCAGCAATAAAGTTCACAGACCCACCAGTCACCTGACACAAGTCAATGAGGTTACACACTGGAAATGACTTCATCTGTTGTTCTCTCACTCTGTCTAAATTTCTTGGGTTATTGTTTTATTCACAGTTATTATATTTTTGGATGTTATTTCATTATCGGCTCATTCAGATTCTTATTATTATATACATATTCTTTCAATACCACAAATGAGTTACCGCTAACCTCTCAATCATTGCTCTTTAGAACCTTTGTTTTGACCAAAAGGAGAGGAGAGGAGAGGAGAGGAGAGTTCATGTTAGCATGAACTGCATGTACCGTATGTAGCTGTAATGTAAACACTGCAGAAGAATATCAGAAATGTATAGACAAAAATAAACTTCTCAATGAGAGTCATATACATTTCTAAGGGGTTTATGTGTTGCCGATGTAAAATAGCATATCCATCATCTAAGTTATACAATTGACGTAGGCCCTACCACGTGTCTCACACCCAATTTAGCCCCATATCCACTTCAGATATTCCATACAGGCACTTATGTGTGCAAGGGTTCCTTGGGGAACTGTAAATGCCATTGGCTACTGATTTGCCCCTGCGGGATAAATATTGTATAGGCTGTATGATAACAAACATGTCCCCGCCTGTCTCCCTGACAGGGACAGATCCACTGACTGGATGAACAGAATATTTTATACGCATTTTTTGAGAATATCACACAAACACTGACAGCTCAACCAGAACCAGAACCTTGACTGGCTCTGAGAATCTGTGTTGTTTTAATAACTTTCACCCTGGCCTCTCTTACGGCCTGTTATTAAAGGTAGGGTATAGACGGGTTTCTTGTTTACAAACATTGAGACTAAATGCACAGGTATCATGTAATCAATTCCTACCAATCCCCAAACCTGTTGTGTTGGGGAGTGCTGGTTTCATTGGCTAATTTTGGTACCGACCTTGCGCACGCATCTATTTCTTATCAATGTAACGTGGACCAGAAACCCGTCCATAAGTGATGTTTTTTTTTGGTTAAAACAAAAGGGTTAAAGCACTTTATTCTGATAGTAAGCATTGTGCTATTGTGTTTGTTCAGTAACAGGGGTCTCCCCTACAGTCTATGGGGTCTCCCTTCATCCTCTCATCACACACACGACTCAGTGGCGTAGACAGAATCGAACCGGCGACTGGGCCTGAGCCCCGCGCGGCGCGCGAAAAAAAATCCATGTTTTTCGGGTCGGATCGGGTCTTCTGGTGCGATTTGGGTCGGGTTTGCATGATTAAATAATCAATTCATGCGTGGAGTCCACTAGTGATGCGCGGGTCATTCCAGCCGTGCAAAAACAGAATGGCATATTAGAGAAGAAGCCGGTAACATGACGGCATGAGATGCTTATTTTAATTGTGGGCTCGCCTATAAGGCGAGCACACTTTAGATATTGTCATTATTTATCTATCAGTCAGTCAGACAGTAGACGGGAACTTCGGTTCCTTTCTACTCCTACATACTTAGTGAGAAAATGAAAATAAAAACATCAATGTGTTCAGTTTACAGTGGCGAAGTGCGCTATTATTTTTTATAGCAATCGGCCAAATGGTGGCGCTGTAGGAAGCCTTCGAAAGTGCGAACTTTGAACAGGTATAGCTCATGCTGTGTTTTAGGTACAGCCATGAAACCTGTATACACGTATGCGTCTCCTCATGCCGAACAACTTTTACCCTCTAACTTTTGACCTCTGACCTTTAGGTCTCCCACAATTCGGAATTATATGAAAAACAGTAAAAATCTATCTCCTCCTGGGATTTTCGCGTCAAGTGCACAAAACTTTTTTCACATGAACTTTGGACCAATACGGTCAGATTGATCAACCAGATTTTTTTTAAAGTGAAATATAATTTTTTAATAATTCAATCAATATTGCGGTTTTATGCAAATTATTCTTCGGCCTCTAAATCATACATGCAAAGTTACACGTTCATGGCATTTGGCAAAGATGTGGAGGGTTAGTCAAAGTATCACTGAAACCAATTTTATTCCAATCGGCCAAAGGGGGGCGCTATACGAAGCGTCTGAAAATTCAAACTTCAAACGGGCATAAGTCATGACTCGTTTCGTTTGAAGACATGCAACTTGTTACACGCGTGCTTTGACTCAAGCGGAAGACATCTGTGTCGTTGTTAAGTAAGCTCCGCCCTTCAATTTTCCGCCATTTTGAGCAGTTTGTAAAACGCGTAAACCCGCTTTTATTCTGGAATTTTCGCGTCACGTGCACAAAACTTTTTTTACGTGAACTTTGGACCGATATCTAAAGATCTGTCAGATCGGATTTCTTTAACATTGAAACATGCTTTTTTAAATAATTCAAACAATATTGCATTTTTATGCAAATTATTCTTCTGCCTCTAAAACATACATGCAAAGTCACATTTTCATGACAAAATAGTGTAGAGGGTTAGTTCAAATATCACTGAAACCAATCTTACCCCAAATGGCCAAAGGGGGGCGCTATATAATTTTGAGCAGTTTGTAAAACGCTTAAACCCGTTTTTATTCTAGGATTTTTTTTGCAATTTGCATGAAACATTCTACACGCAATCTAAGGACCTTTATCTAACATGCCTATGAAATGCACACAAAAAAAGTATAAAATAATAATAATAAATATAGCTGCAAGCAGCGATAAAGTGGCCAAAGCCAAAAACACCTCAAAACATGAACACAGCCTGCGATGTGCGTGAAATATTACAAGCACATTCCCAATAGGTCAAGGAACAGATACCACCCTTCTTACATTGGCCTGTTATAGCGCCACCAGCGGGTCAACTTTTGCACAACACATTTTTGGAACAAAATGGACCAATCTTTGACGTCAGTAACGTCAAAGAGAGCACTGCCTGCGATCTTGACATTTTGTACTTTTATAGCCATTGTTTTCTGGCTTGAAGCGAGCCCACAATTGTTTCGAAGGAACAATATTTTTCTAGTGACAATATCTAACCGTCATATCAAGTTCTCCTCAAAACTTCGGTTCCTTTCTACTCCTACATACTTAGACAGAAAATGAAAATAAAAACATCAATGTGTTCAGCTTACAGTGGCGAAGTGTGCTATTATTTTTTACAGCAATCGGCCAAATGGTGGCGCTGTAGGAAGCCTTCGAAAGTGCGAACTTTGAACATATAGAGCTCATGCTCTGTTATACGTACAGTCATGAAACCTGTATACACCTATGCGTCTCCTCATGCCGAACAACTTTTACGCTCTGACTTTTGACCTCTGACCTTTAGATCCCCCAGAATTTTGAATTATATAAAAAACAGTAAAAATCTATCTCCTCCTGGGATTTTTGCGTTACGCGCACAAAACTTTTTTCACATGAACTTTGGACCAATACGGTCAAACTAGTCTCGGCGGATTTCTTTTAAAGTGAAATATAATTTTTTAATGATTCAATCAATATTGCGGTTTTATGCAAATTATTCTTCGGCCTCTAAATCATACATGCAAAGTTACACGTTCATGGCATTTGGCAAAGATGTGGAGGGTTAGTCAAAGTATCACTGAAACCAATTTTATTCCAATCGGCCAAAGGGGGGCGCTATACGAAGCGTTTGAAAATTCAAACTTCAAACGGGCATAAGTCATGACTCGTTTTGTTTGAAGACATGCAACTTGTTACACGCGTGCTTTGACTCGAGCGGAAGACATCTGTGTCGTTGTTAAGTAAGCTCCGCCCTTCGATTTTCCGCCATATTGAGCAGTTTGTAAAACGTGTAAACCCGCTTTTATTCTGGAATTTTCGCTCCACGTGCACAAAACTTTTTTTACGTGAACTTTGGACCGATATCTAAAGATCTGTCAGATCGGATTTCTTTAAAATTGAAACATGCTTTTTTAAATAAATTCAATGAATATTGCAGTTTTATGCAAATTATTCTTCTGCCTCTAAATCATACATGCAAAGTAACATGTTCATGGCATTTGGCAAAGATGTAGAGTGTTAGTCCAAATATCACTAAAACCAATCTTACCCCAATTGGCCAAAGGGGGGCGCTATATCATTTTGAGCAGTTTGTGAAACGCTTAAACCCGTTAGGATTTTTTTTTTGCAATTTGCATGAAACATTCTACACCCAATCTAAGGACCTTTATCTAATATGCCTATGAAGTGCACACACACAAAAAAATTATAATAATGAATATAGCTGCAAGCAGCGATAAAGTGGCCAAAGCCAAAAACACCTCAAATCATGAACACAGCCTGCAATGTGCGTGAAATCTTGCAAGCACATTCCCAATAGGTCAAGGAACAGATACCACCCTTCTTACATTGGCCTGTTATAGCGCCACCAGCGGGTCAACTTTTGCACAACACATTTTTGGAACAAAATGGACCAATCATTGACGTCAGTAATGTCAAAGAGAGCACTGCCTGCGATCTTGACATTTTGTACTTTTATAGCCATTGTTTTCCGGCTTGAAGCGAGCCCACAATTGTTTCGAAGGAACAATATTTTTCTAGTGACAATATCTAACCGTCATATCAAGTTCTCCTCAAAACTTCGGTTCCTTTCTACTCCTACATACTTAGACAGAAAATGAAAATAAAAACATCAATGTGTTCAGCTTACAGTGGCGAAGTGTGCTATTATTTTTTACAGCAATCGGCCAAATGGTGGCGCTGTAGGAAGCCTTCGAAAGTGCGAACTTTGAACAGATAGAGCTCATGCTCTGTTATACGTACAGTCATGAAACCTGTATACACGTATGCGTCTCCTCATGCCGAACAACTTTTACGCTCTGACTTTTGACCTCTGATCTTTAGATCCCCCAGAATTTTGAATTATATAAAAAACAGTAAAAATCTATCTCCTCCTGGGATTTTTGCGTTACGCGCACAAAACTTTTTTCACATGAACTTTGGAGCAATACGGTCAGATTGATCAACCACATTTTTTTTAAAGTGAAATATAATTTTTTAATAATTCAATCAATATTGCGGTTTTATGCAAATTATTCTTCGGCCTCTAAATCATACATGCAAAGTTACACGTTCATGGCATTTGGCAAAGATGTAGAGGGTTAGTCAAAGTATCACTGAAACCAATTTTATTCCAATCGGCCAAAGGGGGGCGCTATACGAAGCGTTTGAAAATTCAAACTTCAAACGGGCATAAGTCATGACTCGTTTCGTTTGAAGACATGCAACTTGCTTACACGCGTGCTTTGACTCGAGCGGAAGACATCTGTGTCTTTGTTAAGTAAGCTCCGCCCTTAGATTTTCCGCCATTTTGAGCAGTTTGTAAAACGCTTAAACCCGCTTTTATTCTGGAATTTTTGCGTCACGTCCACAAAACTTTTTTTTACATGAGCTTTGGACCAATATGTAAAGATCTGTCAGATCAGATAAAAAAAAAAAAATGAAACATGCTTTTTTAATAATTCAATGAATATTGCAGTTTTATGCAAATTATTCTTCTGCCTCTAAATCATACATGCAAAGTAACATGTTCATGGCATTTGGCAAAGATGTAGAGTGTTAGTCCAAATATCACTAAAACCAATCTTACTCCAATTGGCCAAAGGGGGGCGCTATATCATTTTGAGCAGTTTGTGAAACGCTTAAACCCGTTAGGATTTTTTTAGCAATTTGCATGAAACATTCTACACACAATCTAAGGACCTTTATGTAATATGCCTATGAAGTGCACACACACAAAAAAAGAAAATAATAAATATAGCTGCAAGCAAAGATAAAGTGGCCAAAGCCAAAAACACCTCAAATCATGAACACAGCCTGCAATGTGCGTGAAATCTTGCAAGCACATTCCCAATAGGTCAAGGAGCAGATACCACCCTTCTTACATTGGCCTGTTATAGCGCCACCAGCGGGTCAACTTTTGCACAACACATTTTTGGAACAAAATGGACCAATCTTTGACGTCAGTAACGTCAAAGAGAGCACTGCCTGCAATCTTGACATTTTGTACATTATAGCCATTGTTTTCTGGCTTGAAGCGAGCCCACAATTGTTTCGAAGGAACAATATTTTCTAGTTGACAACACTCCTGTTAGTATAAGACTATACACACGGAGCACAACGCTAATGTATCACAGAGAGATATTGCAGACTGACCCAGTAGCCTAGTCACTGGTGCAAGACAAAATAAACAACTATGAAGAGAAAAGACCGAAATGTTTAATTGCACCGTCAACTTTTTATCAGAGCTCTGACGCTTCTCCCTCTCCCACAACAAAAACAGCCAAGCCAGCAGAACGTAATTAACCAGTCTCACTCACCTATTGCTGCTTTCAAACGCTGTGTATTGTTTTAAGTCCCAGGAGCATGGTTTTCATATCATGAATATGAACTTTAGATTAGTCAAAAAGCTTGTGGCAGTAATCCACGTGAATCCTGTATACATTGTGCAGGCTGCAACAACTCTTGACAAGTAGCCCAACACGCTTAAGCATTTCCTGTAACGGTGGATTTCAAAATAAGACCCTGCCGTAATATGATGATATATAAGCAATTGGTTTTATTTTTAAGTCGACTACTTACAGGAAGTAAATGGACTAAATTAGAATTACATGACACACTAGTCTAGACATGCTTGGCTGCGAGCAGGGAAGGACGCTTGTTGCACATTATATTATACTGTATATCACTAGCGTCCACATGATGATGTTATGTTATTTTAGTTGTTGTAAGGATGCGACTATCATCAAAATGACTTAATGTCTATAAAAAAATATAATATATGTAATAAAATAAAAAAAATAAAAAATATATATAATTTTTTTTTTTTTTTTTTTTGGGTGGGCACAAAAACGAAATGGGTGGGCCTAGGCCTAGTCAGGCCCACCCATGACTACGCCTCTGACACACGTGCACATGAGCACTGATCAAGCCAAGCTGTTCTGACTTATAGGACAATATAGGGCATTTCACGAAAAAAAAAAGAATGAAACACAAAAGGTTAGAATACGGTATGGAGATAGCCTACAGTAAGAGGCTTTATAGTTTTGCTATAACACATTGGTTCTCAAAGTGGGGTCTGGGGAGGTTCCAGGGGATACCCAGTAAAATGAGTTAATACAGCATCACAATCATTTTAACCACTTTATCCATTTATACGTTCAAAAACAGCAGATCTACAAGCTCACAGCACGTCACTTCGTGCCGTGCTGCGAGTGGTGCATTTTGTGGTTCTCAACCTTTTCTGACCGTGACCCCCAAAATAATCATATTTTAACTGAGGATTAGGGTTAGGTACAGAGCAGTTGGGGTTCAGAACCAGAGTTGAGAATTCATTCTCAGACAAAAGCTAGTTTTACATTTGACCAGCTTGTTAGCCACCTAAAGCCTACCGTTACCTCTCCTCTATTATAACTTTATTTTTTTCTTTGTAAATGAAGGCCCTACTTGATCATACTACAGAGTAGTGCAGCATCAGGCATCAAAAGTAGCAGATCTGCAAGCTCCTAACGCTGCACAAGACGCTTCGCAAAGCGACGTGTTTTGAGCTTGTAGATCTACTAATTTTGCTATTTTTTTATTTGAACCCTGAAAAGTCACAATTTTGCACATATGAGGTTTCCCCCGACAGAGACGATCAGCGGTGGAAAAAGTACTCACATTCTTAAATGAAGTAAAAGTACTTAAGTAAAATCATTACTGCAATATAGAAACACTCTGTTACAAGTAAAAGTCCGGGATTCAAAATGTACTTGAGTGAAAGTGTTAATCAAAATATAGGCCTAATTAAAGTACTAAAAGTAAAAGTACATCATTTAGTCCGGGAAAAAAACGGTGATTTTTGGCTTAACGTGGTTTTGTCGGTAAAAGTTTTTTTCTCAACTGATTCTTGTAGCTTGGGGTCACCTCTTAAGGATTCAAGAGGATGACCAGTGATATCCATTGAGCATTTTTTATTATTAACCCCTTAATGCCTGAAACATGGGCTCCCATTGACTTTCTATACAGGAGGAAAATACCCAGAAAAAGATTATTTTTCTGGGTATTTAAGGAGGATCTGAGGGGTCTAACTAGGGGTTTGTCATGATGCTGAATCCATTGCAGGCATTTGTTTTGCACAAAAGACATTCCGTGGGCTAGAAATGGCCTCAGAAAACAATACACGTATGGGTGAGTATTCATGTTAGTCGGAGGCCTTAGGGTTTTTTTTCTCGTGCTAATCAGTCTAAAAGTGCAAAATTTTGCACAGATGTAGCTCAGGGCTTGCTCTAATGATTTAGCTAGGGCGCCCGAGTCTGCAACATTCGGGGTCGCCACAGCGGCCAAATCAAGTTGGGCTCCCATCGACTTTAGTGATGAAAAGTGATGAGTCATCACTTTTCAGAGTTTTGTGGGTGTTGTGGTGACCCCGAAGGTCGCCGACTTAGCTAAATCATTAGAGCATGCCCTGAGCTACATCTGTGCAAAATTTTGCACTTTTAGACTGATTAGCACGAGAAAAAAAACCCTAAGGCCTCCGACTAACATGAATACTCACCCATACGTGTATTGTTTTCTGACGCTATTTCTAGCCCACGGAATGTTTTTTGTGCAAAACAAATGCCTGCAATGGATTCAGCTTCATGACAAACCCCTAGTTAGACCCCTCAGATCCTCCTTAAATACCCCGAAAAATAATCTTTTTCTGGGTATTTTCCTCCTGTATAGAAAGTCAATGTTTCAGGCATTAAGGGGTTAATAATAAAAAATGCTCAATGGATATCACTGGTCATCCTCTTGAATCCTTAAGAGGTGAACCCAAGCTACAATAATCAGTTGAGAAAAAAACTTTTACAGGCGAATCCACGTTCACCCCCATTTTTCCCGGACTAATTTAGCAGATCAAAATAGCAGATCTACAAGCTCACATCCGCTATTTTCAAATAGCCCTGGTATAAAATAGGGCTAAAGTGGATTAATATGGTTTGTTTTATAATGTAATCATTTATATCTAAGTAAATTGTAACTAAAAACTTTTAGAACGTTTTCAAGTAAATGTAGTGGAATAAAAGCACAATATTTGGATCCGAGATGTAGTGGAGTAGAAGTAAAAGTATTGAAAAACTCAAGTAAAGTACAAATACCTCAACATTATACTTAAGTACAGTAAATATAGTTACTTTACACCACTGGATATATAATTAGTTGACTGGAGGGGTCCCTGCAGGGGTCTAAACTCGGTCCCCTCCTTTTCCCCCCTGCACACTAAATATCTCAATCTACAAGCTCACGTGCCGTGCTGTGAGCTTTTTGATCTACTATTTTTACAGACAGAATGGGGCTAAAGATTGTAGCAGCACAGTGGACGCATAGAGAGAACAGCAGAAGACAAACATGTCCCCACTTGTCTCCCTGAAACTGAAAATAAAACTCAACTGAACTCAGCTGAACTGAACTGAACTGAATATTTCAGGGTAACTGATACGCATTTTTTGAGAATATCACACAAACACTGACAGCTCAACCAGAACCAGAACCTTGACGGCTCTGAGAATCTGTGTTGTTTTTAATCACTTTCCGCCTGGTGTCTCTATTATGGCCATGTCATTAAAGGGTAGGGTAAGCAATGTTTTTGGTTAAAACAAAAGGGTTAAAGCAGTATATTCTAATAGTAATGATTGCTATTGTGTTTGTTCAGTAACAGGGGTCTCCCTTCTCACACACAAGTTTCATATGGTATTCCAGCCAAGCTGCTCTGACTTCTTGAATTTGGATCCTGAAAAGTCTTGGACATATGAGGTTTCCAACCGACAGAGACGATATTGTCACTGTGGGGCAGAAACCTTGTATATATCCAAGTTTCAAAAAGTGTGTTTTTTTTATAAAGTATAAAGCCCTGCTTCATCATATAAGACTGACCTAAAAACTACGTCACAAAACACAAACACTTGGGGGGGCAAAAGGGGGCCGGGCCCCCTCACGCGGACCACCTTGACCCTCCCCCACGTGCCAGCGAAATTGGTTTTGCCGGTTTTACCGAGTTGCAAACAGTCAAAAACAAACAAGACTTGCTTGCATATGCTCGCAACCTTCACTTCCACCTAAGCCATTCCTGGCACCGGGCCTGCTGTGGTTTTACAAACCACACATCTTTCACTGATGCTTTCACAACGTGACAGGACCTGCTGGCTTCACAACAAGCACAAGGTTTTATTGAGAGAATCAGAACAGAGACCAGCTAGACCATGCTAGACAACTTCCATGTTGGACTCCTTCACTCAAACTGGTCTGAACCAAGATCATGACTGCTTTTCTAATGCCTTTCTAATATGATCTGACTGTACATAATTGTATCTTTAAACATTTAGAACCCTATGATACATGGTACATAGGCTACACCAAATACCATACAGATGGGGTTGCATGATATCACAGGTGAGATATGTAAATAGATAGGACTAATATAAGAGATATTTATACAGTCAGTCACAGATTCAAAGTTGTACAGATTAGGGCTGGGACTTTAACTGATTCATTTTGATGAATTAATTGCAGAAAAAGAATGCGATAAAAAAATAACACATTTTAATCGTGCTTAGTTTTTGCACCTCAGAACCCTTCTCACTGGACGAGTTTCAGGCGTAGCGATCATAATGGTGCACCAACCAACAGACAACAAACCCCAGAGCACGCAATGGGAGATGAAGGCGATCAGACCGCTTTGCTTTGTCCAGTGGATTAGAAATAAAATTAAAAATAATCTCACTCATTAGTTTTGATTAAAAAAAAGAAAAAAAGAAAAAAGAAAGAAAACAGAAAACTTCTCAGGTCAAATATTTATAGGCCTATGCAATTAAACATTCGATTAATTTCGAGATTAATTTCTATTAATTCATTACAAGCCTCTACAATAAGTAGGTCTGAACAATATACAGTATCATCCCTCTCTTAATGGTGTAAAGTAACTAAGTACATTTACTCAAGTACTGTACTTGAGTTTACTGGAGTATTTCCAATCTTCAGTACTTTTACTTCTACTACTACTCCACATCTCAGATGCAAATATTATTGCCACTGTCAGGTCGCAGTTACTATCTAAACCTCCACCGGCTGTCCGTCAGTCTGTCTGTCTGTCAGTCTGTCCGTCACATCACGTCACATCACACTTTTGCCCTACTCATATCTAAGCCACCTTGCCAAACTTTGAACACACACTCCTTGGCTGCCAAACCACCCCTCATTTCTCACATGCCCCTCTACTAGCGCCACCATGAGGCCGATTCTTGCAAAACACATTTTTGGACACTGCTCCTACAAATGTTGCCCTAAAATCACGCAAATCAGTACACTGTATGTCTAGACTCATATCATCAACATGGATCTGTACATTTAGCACCACCATCAGGTACATTTTTACATGTAACATGACGGTTGCTTATCTCCCGATTAGGGAGTCTTACTGGTTGTATGGGTTTGGTATTTCCATCTGCTTTATATGCCTACTTGGTTTTATTCATGTATTTGTTGTTTATTTATTTGAGAGAGGGTTTTAGTATGTCTGTTAATATGTTGGAGCAGCTGACAGAATCACCACGGCATGAATACAGCACTGTTTCTGCCTAAACACTCACAGGAGCGGCTCGAGTGCACCGCATACAGTCAGTCACAGACTCAATGAACGCTGGCAGGACACACAACCACAGCATACACTAGCACATTAGCCCATGTTCTCATCATATCAAGGGTGGTTTAAAAGGCTATCTAAAATAATCAAGAGTGGCAGCCGACCTGGCATTTATGTAAATACTGTAAATATTGTGTCGCAAACACGGAGGACAGCGTGCAGGGACAATCAAGTGAGATGCCATTTGGAAGCACATACACACGGCTGTAGGCTACATTACTGCATGTAATCACAGGTAGCGGGGCGGGCAACAGGTACATTTTTTGACGGGCGAGGTGGATCTGGTTTAGATTTTTATATAATCACGGGTAACAGGTCGGTCCACAGATCTGATTAATGACGGACAGGGCGGGTGCGGGTTGTCAAAATCGGGCCCGTGCAGGACTTTACCTCCCTGCTTGGCACTGCTTAGCATAAAGGTTTGGATTAGGGGTAAATCCCTGCGACATGCATGGGGTAGGTCCCTGTGTCATGTCATTCTTTTCTGCGTCATTGTGCTGCATGTACAAGTCTTCAGCTGCCGAAGGGAGAAGGAGCTCTCTGGAGATGCAACAGATATCGGCAGACTGAGGCACAACTTCAATTCTCTGAACATTTGTCTGTTTTGTGGTTGAAGTTTGGTGAGACATTAATCAACGTCTGCTACTGTTGTACATCTCAAATTCTTAGTCATGTCTTCCAACATTTTGAGCTGCAAACAAATCTGTGTCCAGCTGCTCGGGAAGATGAAGCACCTGTGCGTCAAATTCAATGGTGCCCTTTGCTGCGTTGATAACGGTCCTCTCTCTGCTTACTGCGATACGCATGCTGTCCTGGTCAAATCTCCTCACCAGTTCCGAATGCACCAAGTGGAAACTCTCCATTGCTCCACTCCTGATTCAACAGCCAGCATTTCAGGCTTCACTGTATGACGAAAGTGGGCTGGGGTTTTGTTCACTCTTGGCGGGGCAGTGTTTGTGTCTGTTGGCATTTTCAGGCCGAGTGTGCAGGCACATGTCACCTTGGTTGTTATCTTTCCCACGACGTCATCATCTCTCAGTTATGTTAAACCCGTGCTGTCAGAACATTTGCACACTAATGCTCCAAGTGCACTTGCATTTGGACTCTGCAAGGTTTGGCCACTGTCTCACAGGGCTCGAATAGGGCGTCACAGCAAAGATGCCTGTTTCAATGCCTGTTTGTGCAGGCCCTTGATTGTCTTGTTTCCCCTCTGACATGCTGTTTCATGTCAAGTAAGTGAGGCTACCAGAGTGCTGTATACGGTAGGGATGGGGGGGGTGGGCTCCGCCCACGCAGCACCAGTTCAGAACTGAAATATAACGGATCGCATCCTGTTGCAGATGACAGTTGGTGGAGTGTAATTGTTTTTTCTTCTGTCAGATAGAGAAACAAACCTTCAGCTTGGTGGCAGATTATCAACACGGAGTGTTCCAGTAACGCGCTGACATGCCCCGATGTCGCAAGGTGTTATTTTCTGTCCTCTGCTCAGTAGAGGAGAGTAGGGCGTCTCCGGGTTAAGGAGAGAGAGACTGTGGAAAAATAGTATAGCAGTGTTGAGTGGGGGAAAAACAGTAACAATGTGATTATGTTAAAATGGTTAACAGGATTGTAGGTATAGTGTAACAGTGTGGGATGATGGGGAAAGTAAAGAAATTGTTAGTAGAGTAGGGTGTTGTTGATACATGAGGCCACAGTCATACTAAAAAACGAGTTACACACTTGTGTGATTAGGAGTAGTTTAAAGGAATATGTACTGCAACATAGCTATACTGGATGTATATATATATATATATATATATATATATATATACAGTATATATAACAAGTATTGTATATACATAACAAGTATAGTATTTTTAGACGTCACCAGTGTTCCTGTGACAGGTACACAGTAAGTGTTCCATGTAACGGTGACTGACTAAAACATGAGTAGGTTTATGTTAGGTCAGATAGCCCTGAGATAATGTACAGATGTAGCAACAGGTCAGGTGGGCACTAAGGACATCTGGACACTTCTATGTAAAATTGGCTATTTTGTCCAACACACACACACACACACACACACACACACACACACACACACACACACACACACACACACACACACACACACACATTTATACAAAAATCAAATGGTCCAAAAGTGGTTATTTGGCTCGTAATCATAGGGGAACCGTTTAAAGGTGATATAGCACCTGTTGTTAATGTTAAAATCCAGGTGCGTTATTTCTTTCCACAGTGTTCCACAGTGCACCAATTATCTGCACCTGTGTTGTTTCTGCAGTCTGGCCGGGAACTACTTTCTTGTTGGGGACTACTTTCTTGCAGAGCAGACCGTATTGTGTATTATTACACAATACCCTTTGGGCAGCCGAGCGTCTAGTTGGCGACCTGGCCAACTCGGGAACAATGTAAATAGGGAATGAATGCCCCGCCCTTCAATTCAAACCCCATTATACCTGTTGTCATAGGATCCGTTTTGACCTTCTGTTCGCCTGGGTCCATTTATGCCCCATATATGGAGATATGTGTATATGGCTGTATCTGCCTACTCAGGAACGATGTAAATAGGGAATGAATGGCCACCCTTTAACGCAAATCCCATTATACCATTTTGACCATCTGTTTGCCTGTGTCCTTTTATGATCGCTATATATGGAGATTTCTAGTCCGCTAATTATTTTTTCCATTTATGCCCATATATAGAGATATTTCTGTCTGCATCCATTTTATGCCCATATATGGATATCTCATTATGTCTGTCTTCATCTTGAGCAATAATACGCAGCCTGCTTGCTTTGCCACCCGTGGGGAATGATGCCCCTCCAGTTGTTGGCAACACCCTTTTATGCCCATACATGTATATGGAAATCCCTGTCGCTTTTTGTTGCATACATTTTATGCCCATTATGGAGTTCTCTGTATCTGTCTATCTGTTTCCCTTCCATGCCCATATATGGAGATCTATGTATCTGTTTGTATGTGTCCTTTTATGCCCATATATGGCGTATATCTCTGTCGCTTTTTGTTTGTTTCTTCTTTAAGCAGAATATGCAGCCTGCTAAAATCTGCATCATTCAAGTCATCCTCCCAGTCCCACGCTTTGTTGCTTGTTATTTTTTGGAGCGGGAGAGTTCAGCTTGAGTTTTTTTTGGAGAACTTGTTTTTTGTTGGTCTTGTGCTGTTGATTTAGCTTGTCTTATGTTTGTCTCCCCCATCTGCACCTCATCCAACTCAGATCTTGACTGATCCTTGTTTTCTTCAGTAAAAGCTGCACAGTTAATTCATTCTTCATCACCGGTCTCATCCAAAACACTGTCTCCTCCTCCGTCTGCTCCTCCTGTCTGCCCACCAGATGTTGACTGTCCCATCTGCTCCCCAGCAACAGCCTTATTGGCTTTCCATTTCGCAACCCACTCGAGTTTAATAATTCTTTGGTTAATTTTTCTTTTTTCCTGCTCCAGTTTTTGTATATAAAGAAGGACTTCTGTCTTGAAGGCCCGCTCTGGCAATTCCTTTCGGCTTTTCATGAACTTGCACTGATAATTTAGAAGTTCTAAGTTGTTACGAATTATTTCTCCTTCACCGGAGTTCAGCTTTGGTAGCTTCTCTGGAGTACAAATTTTTTGAGAGCTGAGGTCTGTCGAGAGTGTTGGACTTAGCTTAGTGCTATGCTTAGCTTAGTGCTTTGGTGCTTCTTCTGGGAGTCACCGGAGTCTGCCTGCTTATATAAGGTTGTCTGATGACATCAATCTGACACGTATGCCGTCCATGCCTGGTTGACATTGTCAGAGCATTTTATGAAGTGATGTCACAATGAGTCAGCGCTTGCTCCGGAACAGCCCGATGTCAGTCATCTCCGCATACGGAGATTCCAAACCTTTCGTGCCAGATCCGAAAAACTGTTTATCGGGTCGGGTCGAGGCTAGAACGTAGGCAAAGGTCTGAGCTGTCTGTGTGCGAAATTTGGAGTCTGTAGCACCAACCATGTGCTGTCAGGGCTCATCCATGCTATTCGGGCCAATTCGGATTCGGCGTCCATTGGCTTCCATATTATGGAGATTCCGAACCTTTCACGATGGTTCCGGAAAACCGCATATCGGGTCGGGTCGAGGCCTAGCTAAGAACGTAGGCAAAGGTCTGAGCTATCTGCGTGTGATATTTGGAGTCTAGAACCAACCATGTGCTGTCAGGGCTCTTTCGAGCGATTTGGCCCAATTCGGCCTCGGCTTCAATTAGTAGTCACAATAGAACAGTTTTAATTGGTACATGTCTATGATTTTTCATGTTACCATATTGTAACCGCTTTAGAAAAGCAATAAGCCACGAGGGTTGGAGACACTCGGCTGCGCCTCGTGTCTCCCTACACCTCTCAGCCGGTGTAAAATACCAGGTAACCACTCGCCTCTTGTGGCTTATTGCTTCAATATAGCACATGCTACATGCTCTATAGCACAATTTGTCAACGAGGCTATATATCACCAGTCTTTAATCCTTGTGTTAGGGTCATTTATGACCCGTTTTCAAATTTAAAAAGGTAAAAAGTACTCTTTACATTTCTTTATTGGAACAAGACCTCATGAAATCCTCAGACACAGCTACTTTAACGCAATAACATTAATTTTTACCGTTCATTCTGATGGTCTCTATAAAAAGAAATGACATCTTTGGTGTTACAGGTCAAAACAGTGGTGGCTTAGCTGAATGGTTAGGGAGCCTGCCTGGGAACCAGAGCCCTGGGTTGTCCCTGGTTTGATTCCAGGCCAGGGTAGCAATGTCAATGTGTGTTCCTGAGCATCTTAACCCCTAATTGCTTACACGCTCCTTGTGGGCAGCGAATCAGCTGGGTTGGGCTGAAAATTCTTAGTTTCCCTTGCGGGACAAAATAGGTATATTACTGTATAATATGACCCGACAGAGAAGTGTGGCTCTATTCTACTGCGTCTTCTGTGTCTTGACAGAAAAGGTTGTAAGATCGCCGACGGGGCACAAGCACGCCTGCAAATGCAGTCAGTGACGTGGTGGAAAAAGTTGACAATCCCATCATTAGTCAATAGTCAGTAGAAAAAATAGCGTCTAGCACTAGTTTCATTTTCGCCTGTATGAAAAAAAAAAGAAACTGCCACAAGGTATAGCCAAGTTTCATTTTCGTTTTTAGCCCTGAATAAAAAGGAAACCGCCCACGCAGCACCAGTTCATAACTGAAATATAACAGACCGCATCCTGTTGCTGATGACAGTCACATGATTTATCGTTGGAGTGTAATTGCTTTTTCTTCTGTCAGATAGAAAAAAAAAACCTTCAGCTTTGGCAGATAATCAACACAGAGAGGTACTGTAACTAATATTTACATGACAATCTACAGTCTATTATTCTACTATTTTAAACCAAACATATTCATGTTTTCTGTTAACTGGTGTTTTAATGCAGCATCTTAATGAGCTGATTACAGCTCAGCATTCAACACCATTGTCCCACAGCAGAACTTGACACAAAGCTCAGAGACCTGGGGCTACACCCAAGCATGTGCAGCTAGGTTTCTGTTTGAAGGAGCTGCTAATTTAAAGAGTTTCATCTATGGAATTCCTTCTTTTTATTTCATCTATTTTACACATGCATTTGGGTTTTAATGATTATTGTATGGGTTTATTTTTATAGGCCTACTTGGTTTATTTATTCATGTATTTGTTGTTTATTTATTTGAGAGAGGGGTTTTTTGTTACAGTAAGTGAGTTCACTATTCTAATGATCAACCTGGTTGATCATGGTTGAATCAATCATGTTGATATGGCAACACATGATTGGAACTTGGAACATAAGATGGCAGGTCAAAATGAACAAAAATATGTATAGATAAATGTCTATGACTACTATTTTTCTTTACAATGGAGAGGTTGATGTTAGTCAACAACGCTCTGTTTCTTACTTCTGGATAGATATACCATTAAAGGACCTATCTTCATCCTCACTATTACGTAACATATCTTAATTACAATGAAAGGAAGTTGATGTTTTTTTTAAGAATAACTGTTGTAATCACAATATTAAACTTGAGGGAAATGTACAGACAAGAGAGGTTATAGGCTACACACTTGCATCTTTTCATGAAGAGATACACAGGGAATTTTGTTTGAAATGAAAAACAACAAATGCCTTGGTCACTCAGGAGACAGCAGTTATGGGGGATAATCAGGGGTTATATAAGCACATGTACTCATAATTAATCAAGCCTTATAATTTTGAATCATAGTTTTATAATTAAGCAATATTACACAAGAGGGTGTGCATTATCACGGTTATTTGGCACGGCAGCCTTGCTGCAGGAACGAGCCGAAGACGAGTTCCGTAGGCATCTACTCCAAAGTAAGTGCCATCATGTCTATACATACAACAAAATGCCATAAATAATTTCATTGAGCACTGGTACTCTCTCCTTAGGAAAGCCCCGTCTCACTCTCCATGTAGGCCTGTATGGACCTCCACAGCGCCCTGATGTTAAATGATCAGTTTTCCTTCCACACCATACTGTAGCTTCATGTTTATTTGGCTGTTTCCTGTAAGACAGTTATAGTGAGTGAGACACAGGAGGCCAGATCTGGGAGTGGAGACAACTTTTTCTCTGCAAACTGTGGGTGCTTCCAGTCACGCGTCTCCGGGTTAAGGAGAGAGAGAGACTGTGAAAAGCACCCATTAGTATAGCAGTGTTGAGTGGGGAAAAAAGTAACACTGTGGTTATGTTAAAATGGTTAACAGGAGGATTGTAGGAATGTTTCAGTGTCAGTGTGGGATGATGGGGAATGTAAAGAATGGAAATTGTTGATACATATGAGGCCGCAGTCATTCTAAAAAACGAGTTACAGTACATATAGACTACACGTGTGATTAGGAGTAGTTTAAAGGAATATGTAACATAGTTATACTGGCATAGCTAATACAGTATATAACATAATAGTATTTTTAGAAGTCACCAGTCTTCCTGTGACAGGTACACAGTAAGTGTTCCATGTCACGGTGACTGACCAAAACATAAGTAGGTTTATGTTAGGTCAGATAGCCCTGACATCTGTACCTGTTGCTACATGTACAGATGTAGCAACAGGTCAGGTGGGCACTAAGAACATCTGGACACGTCTATGTAAAATTGGCTATTTTGTCCAATACACACACACACACACACACACACACACACACACACACACACACACACACACACACACACACACACACACACACACACACACATTTATATTAAAATCAAATGGTCCAAAAGTGGTTATTTGGCTCGTAATCATAGGGGAACTGTTTTTGGTGCTATATACCACCAATTTTTAAAGGTGATATAGCACCTGTTGTTAATGGTACTATTATGCATTTCTGGTCCACGTTACACTGATAAAAACCTAGATTTGCACGCAGGTCGGTACCAAATGAGCCAATGAAACCAGCGCTCCCCAAAACAGGTTTGGGGATTGGTGGGAATTGATTACATGATACAGTCACCTGTGCATTTAGTCTCAATGTTTGTAAACAAGAAACAGGTCTATAGCACATGCTACATGCTCTATAGCACCATTGTCTACAAGGCTATATATCACCAGTCTTTAACCCTTCCATTGTGTTTTTTACCCGTTTTCAATTTAAAAAAGGTAAAAAGTACTCTTTACATTTCTTTATTGGAACAAGACCTCATGAAATCCGCAGACAGCTACTTTAACGCAATAACATTAATTATTACCATTATAGTTCATTCCGATGGTCTCTATAAAAATAAGTGACAACTGTGGTGTTACAGGTCAAAACAGTGGTGGCTTAGCTGAATGGTTAGGGAGCCCGCTGCTCAGTGCTCACACATCGAAACCTGGCCAGGTTTCGATGTGTGTCCCTGAGCGTCTTAACCCCTAATTGCTTACACACGCTCCTTGTGGGCAGCGAATCAGCTGGGTTGGGCTGAAAATGCTTAGTTTCCCTTGCGGGATGAAATAAGTATATATTATATTATGACCCGACAGAGAAGTGTGGCTCTATTCCCCAAATGATGAATAGCTATATTGAAAGATGAAATGCAATCCCTAACACAGAATACTTTAAATAGTGTAAATAATAATATTTTAAATAGTGTTTACTTGGATATGAATGCATAACAAGACAGCTATGAGGTGGGGGAGGGAAAAAAGAGTTGCTAACACAGATTTATAACACAATGCAAGGGTTAATACGGCTAATTCAAACAATGCAAACTACATCCATAATTTAGTTAAAAGAAAACTAACAAAATATGTCAGGCCTTTATTAATGTCAACATCATTAAGAAAAGATGTGTTTTGCAGCAAACAATTATGCAACAAAGTGCTGATGACAGGCACTTGATGAAGTTTCATGTAGGCCTTCGGTAGCCTACAATTTTCTCAGATCACTTTTTTCCTGGGAACATTTGGTCAGATGATTTGTGGTTTGTATCAACGTGTATTTTCAAGTTCTTGCCAGAAATTTGCAAACATACAGTTAAAATATTGCTGACAGCACTTGATCCAGATGTGCTGTACACTAATACTGTACGGGAGGCGAGTATTCCTACCGTAGGAGACGGGGTTGCATAAATTAGAAGGCGCGGCTTGTGATTGGCTGGAGCGGAGGTCTGGAGCGCTCGGCTGTGGTCACTTGGACTGCGCGGGCGTTTATCGTGCACTTGCCCAGGCCTTACGGCCTGGGCATAAATATAACAATTGCATTCACCACGGCTTCGTAACTCGCGCGGCCGGCGCGGCCCTGGCCCGCTCTTCGCGGGCACTCGCGCCTGCGGCGCTCGGGTGCGAAGAGCAGGACCAAGGTCCGCTGGCCTTCGCGCCGCTTGCAATGTTGTGGACAATAACTGTGACATATCTAACCATAAAACGAGCGCTCCTTCAAACACCGTCTCCTACGTTTGGAACAATAGCGTACGGGAGAGTGTTTCCTGCTGGTGTTTCAGTCCGAGCGTATCAAAGGGTGCGTTCAGAAATGCGCACCGGGTGTGGTTAGGGTTAGGGGTTAGGGTTAGGTTTAGGCATAGTTTTACTGAGGTTAAGGTCAAGGTTAGGGTTGAGTTTAGGCATATAGTTTTACTGAGGTTAGGGTTAGGATTAGGGTTGGGTTTAGGCACTCACTACACTGACACTGAGCACACACCCGGTGCGCATTTCCGAACGCACCCTTTGATACACTCGGACTGAAACACCAGCAGAAAACACTCTAGAGGTTGCATTTATCCAAACCATGTTTCTTTTGGACAGATTCAAAGCTCTTGAGTGCCCCCTTGTGTACACATGTGTAGTGGTATGTTATTCCCTTTCCAATCCAGGTTCCTAATATAGAATCTGTGGCATAGGCACACCATCTTAACATTTTAATTCCATTTCCCAGGCCAAATTTCTTTACAGTTTCTTGCCAAATCTTTAATTAAATATTTATCCATGGGTTGTTTTTATTAACTTTTCATGCCCTATAATTTCTGCCAATGGGACCCCCTGAGTCCACACCTTCTCAATGTCTTTCCACCTTGCCACATATGAAGTGGTGAACCAGTACACAAGAGGTCTCAGTTGAGCAGCCCAGTAGTAATCATAAAGGCATGGGAGACCTAAACCTCCCAATTCCCTTTTCAGCTGTAGCGTTTTATATCTAATACTAGGCTTCTTGCCCTTCTTATAATAACTCTTCTTGCCCTGAAACAAGTAAAGCAGGCGCGGTAGGATGTTAATTTTTTTTTTTTTAATACATTTTTTATTGAGTTTTGTCAGTTTTTTAAAACAATATACAGGACATACTGTACGTGGACGCAGACAAAAACAATACGAGTAATACAACATACTAGACAGCACAACATCTACCCAGCCACCGCCCGCCCACCCACAGCCCTGGGGAGAGATACATTGATTAAACATAATTGTGTACAAATGGAATATAAGGAGATTAAGATAAATTAAAGGTAAAGGTGATAATGTAATAAAGTAAAAAAAAAATATATGTATATATATATATATATATATATATATATATATATATATATATATATATATATATATATATATATGTATATATATTGGAAAATGCTTTTAATCAATGGAGGTCATAGAGTTGATGTGTGATAAAAGTGGGTCCCATGTTCGATGGAACCCAGTCAAAGAGCCTCAAATTGCGAATTTAATTTTCTCTAAGTGAAGGAATGATGTCAGGTCTTTTAACCAAGATGTTGTTGGAGGGGGACAAGGACTATTCCATTGCAGCAATATGCGACGTCTAGCAATAAGGGAAGCGAATGCAACCAGATCTTTCTGATGCCTATTAAATCTACCCAAGACAGGAGACACACCAAAAATAGCAATCAATGGACAGGGAGGAACCGAAAAACCAAGAACCACAGAGATGGTATCAAAAAGGAAAAAAGCTTTGAGCAGGAGAAAAATGTGTGTGTGTGATCTGCAGGGGAGTGATGACATCTGTTGCAGGAGTCTGTTGTATCTGTAAACATTCTGCTAAGCTTGGCCCTAGTGTAGTGAAGCCTATGAACTACCTTAAATTGAATTAAACACATACGGGCGCATATACATGAAGAGTTTATTCTATATAATACTTCACTCCACCAGTCCTCCCCCAGCTCCATCTCAAGTTCACTCTCAAGGATGTTAATTTTAATAGTGTCTATTCTAGAACTCAGACCCAGAAAGGGTATCAGACTCCACCATGCTACATCCAATTTTATTTGATCATTTAGAGGTCCTTAATTAAGCTCTTTTAATTTCGAGATATCTTTCTCTTTGAATATCGAATCCGAGACCCATTTCAGGTTATACTTGCCCACTAAACTAGCAGGTGGGTTATAATTGAAAGAAATATTGGTGCATATCAGCTGACATACAGACACACACATACACACAGAACCTCGGAGCACAGGTCCCCACCAGGTCAGGTAGGTTAGTGTGGTCTCCTGGTGGCGCTATGATGTGGCCAATGTGAAAAGGGTGACATTTCAAACTCACTGAACAAAAACAGTGAGTTTGACAAATTCTAGTCTTATAAATGTTGATATGGCAATCAATCTTTGAAACGTGTAACAATTTCCATGCACAAATAGACATCACAAATCATATAGATAAATGTCATGAATGTTAGGTGTATTAATTTGCCTATTTTTCTTTTTTATAGGCTTACAGGAGACATGGCAGGGGCCAGCTTCAATGGTATGTGACAACACAGTTTCTTATTTATTGATAGATTGACCATTGACTGTTATGGGAAGGAGGCCAGTAGAGGCAGCAGGATTGTTTTACAGGCTTGGCCACTAATTAGGAATCTGATCAGATTGGACAGTGATGTTGAACCAATGTACATAGTCCTGGCTAAGTATAGGTCCAAGGAAAATGATCAACACAACACTATTATGGAATGTAAGCATGTTACAAGTTAGGTTGTTACACTGATCCACTGTATATCTTGACATTCAGCCCTTGCAGGGACAGAAAAGGCTGTGAGGGGGGAAGGGAGCTTGGCCAGTGATCTTAATTGCTCCCTTTGAAATTCAAAGGGGCCGCGCACTTAGTTGATTGATTGGGCCATACAAGTGTCAAACTCATTCTGTGCTCGTTAGTGATCTCTCTAATCAATTAAAGCATCACAGACAGTCTACATATAGATGTCTATTAGACGTTTAAAAAACGTTAAAGGAGTAGTTCACCCCCAAAATGACTTTTTTTCTATTGATTAGTCACGCCATGGAGAGTAGAGTTCAATAATATTTTTTGGTTTTTGTCACATTCCTAAGACAAAAATTTGATTCGAGTAAATTTACCCCCATTGATTCCGGATGGTGACCCGTTTCGAAACGGGTCACCATCCGGAATCAATGGGGGTAAATTTATTGTTATCACATTTTTGTCTTAGGAATGTGACAAAAACCAAAAAATATTATTGAACTCTACTCTCCATGGCGTGACTAATCAATAGAAAAAAGTCATTTTGGGGGTGAACTACTCCTTTAATTTCTTTTTTTTTCCTATAATTTTTATCCCACAATTTTGTAACCCATTTTTTCACCCAGTGCCAATTGCCTATGTAATCCTGGGCTCTGCTCTCCCTCTGCCAACCTGGGGAGACAACGGACTGACCTCATGCTTCCTTCACTGCATGAGGAGTCCAAGTTGCTTCTTTTCACCTGACAGTGGAGATTTCCCTGCTTTGGACGTAGCGCGTGGAAGGAACACGTTATTCCAACCAGCTTCTTTCCCCTCCATCAGGCGCCCCGGCTGGCCAGGGGGGGGCATTATTGAGACCAGGATTACGTGCATGTTTTTGTGAGGGTATCAACCCTAGGAGACACGGGGAGAACATACAAACAAAGGCCCTATCGCCAACCCCACCTAGGGTGTGGGCGCTGATGACGCGGAGGAGGAACACGCCGCCAGTGCCCACAGCGTCCCCCGGCGGGAATCGAACCCAGGACCTTCTAGCTGTGAGGCGAAGCGCTAACCACTGCGCCACCGTGCCTCCAAAAAACATTAATTTCTTGACCAATGTTAGACCAATTGTAGACGTGTGCTCAGTGGGTATGGACCATTACAATAAGTGTGCTCAGTGGGTATTGTAATCGTCCATTCGTCCATACCCACTGAGCACACGTCTAAAATTGGTCTAAAGGTTCATTCCCACCGGACCGATAATGATATGTCGGTGTTCACATCAATTATGACGGCTTTATTGTTGTGGTGTGGATGCTGCCATCCACTTCAATTGAAATGTATCGTTATCGCGCCCAGTGGGAAAGGGCCTTAACACTGGTCTAGAAATGAAAGTTTTTCTATATGTAGGCCGACCTCTATTAAGCTGGGTTCAAACCTGGATAGTTTGAGCGGCGCGATTACATACAACGTCAATGCAAAGACGAGACAACGCGCGACTGGGCACGGTGCGAACAGGCGCTGCGTGAACGATCCAAACGAGGCAGCACGAACAGCACGAACGGTCGCATTGTTTGTGCGGAAGCTCGGAAGCTACCTAACAATATTCTTCCTGTGATTTTCAGCAAGGGTTAGGGTTAGGGTTAGACAAATAATACATAAAAGCTTGCGGCTCGGGCCAAGTCAAGTGTCCTATTCAATTTCTTGCAGTTACGTGTTACTACGGCAACGTAATACACAAGAAACTACAGTGAAAAAAAAAACATTTCAATGGTCCCAAACTGAAAAAAGAAAAAAAAAATATATATATGTATACACACATACACATACTCTTATACTGTTACATAGAAATTGTGAAACAAAAAAAACGGCAACGGCGATAATCGACCTTTCATGGACGTCATGCCAATAATATTGACCCGGATGTAGTACTCGATTAAAACGTTGATAAATAAAAGAAATATCATATCTCGTCAATGGTATTGAGGGCTTATAGAATAATCCCTTCCTGGAATTACAAAAATATTTTTGAAGCCCACTTTGTATATTCTTTGTTATGCTAAAGAAAACAACAAATAGGACCTGATATATAATGACTTTTGTCATTTCTAGTTATAGTGTCCCAGTTTCAATTTTGTCTGCCCATTCTTTGTGTCATCACTTCCAATTTCACTTGTTTAATCTGTATCCTGACTGAATTCTATACTGAATGGATGAAATTGTTATCCCGACCTGAAAATTATTTTTCTGATTAACAAAGTGCTGGAGAGACATGGAGAACAGTCTATTGCAATCAGAATATAGAACTATTTAACTTATTTAACCTGAGGAAATCACTTAACCTACCTTTAAACATGACATTAAGCAGCAACCTTAATGCTGTCTCCATATCAGGATGAAACATTTGAAGTATCCATAATCTAACTAGTTATAGACCTAATACAAAACAAAAAGCATTGATTTTTTAGCTTCACGTTTTCATTAATAAGTGACCTCAGTAACAACAGCAGTTATGCTTTTAATACTCTTTTTCCACTTTAAATTACTTACAAACCTTGTTTTAATAATTCAAAAATGACAACAAAGTTATCAGGTTAATGAAATGCTTGTGGTTGAGCACTTTGAGGAGAGTGAAATCATTATGAATCAGTAAGTCTGCTCATATTTACATTCAGTGTGTGAGACAAACATTGTACTCTGCATTGAATGTTTTAGAAAAGATTTGAAGTGAGAAATATAAAATACAGTAACAGAAAAGTTATTCTATTTGATCAATACTTCCTGTTGGTTTGGGTTTCTTGCAGGAAAAAGGCTTGTCCAGGTGTTAGTGTGCGCATGGCTTGTGCGGGCCAACATTTTAAAATGAATTAATTAATGAATTTGAATACATTTTTTTCTTAAAGGGGCCCAAAATATATATTTTATATAAATATTGGTCCATAATACGGTTTTATACAGGTTTTAGCCTAATCAACCACTTGGATATTTAAATTTGATGTTCTGTCTGTCTCTAATTCCAAGCCATTTCAGCATAGCATGGTACCATGATGAGAACCATGTATTTTTAGAGTCAATTCATTCAAGCCAATTTTAGTACCTCTTTACCTCATGGTTATAGTCTCAATAGAATATAGCCTCCCACAAAGTACAGCCCCTTCTCATAGGAGGAGAAGTTGCTTAAACCAGTAAGACTCCCTAATCGAATAGGCCAAAAATGTGTTTTTCCAAAATCTCCCTGATCCATGTTGATGACATGAGTGTACACATGCTGTGTAGTGATTTTCGTGATTTTAGGGCAAAATCTGTAGGAGCAGTGTCCAAAAATGTGTTTTTAAAAATCGGCCTGAAGGTGGCGCTATATGGGACAGATTCATGTTGATGGGATGAGTGTAGACATACTGTGTAGCGATTTGCGTGATTTTAGGGCAAAAACTGTAGGAGCAGTGTCCAAAAATGTGTTTTAAAAATCGGCCTGAAGGTGGCGCTAGAAGAGGGCCATGTGAGAAATGAGGGGTGGGGTCTCCGCGTTGCCTTGGCGGAAGAATAGGTACCGGCCCCGTCTCTCCCGGACGCTCCTAGCCCGAGTTA
The DNA here is from genome assembly GCF_963921795.1 of Nannobrachium achirus. Classification (NCBI taxonomy): domain Eukaryota; kingdom Metazoa; phylum Chordata; class Actinopteri; order Myctophiformes; family Myctophidae; genus Nannobrachium; species Nannobrachium achirus. The sequence continues at coordinate 21,924,975 of NC_137819.1, forward strand.
CGGCATTTTATGTGAGCTGCAGTGGAGGGGGTCCTCCACTGGGGGCGCCACCACTTTTGCATCCGTTCTGGAGCACCAGGAGTGGGTGGCCCCAGGAATTCCCCGTGAGCAGCTCCGTTGGGGTGGTCATTTGGTCATGTTTGCACATTTGGTCATTTTTTACACCTGGGGGTCCCCCAGGTCCCTGGGGCTCCGGGGCTCCTTGGAGGTTGTAGTTTGGCAGGTAAGGAGTGTGTGTGCAAAATGTGGCATGGATGGGGGCAACGGTTGTGGAGATATGAGCAGGGCAAAAGTGTGACGTGTGACGTGTCTCACGGAGGGACATTTTTTTACACCTGGGGGTCCCCCAGGGAGCTGGGGGTCCCTGGAGCTCCGTGGGTCCTTGGAGGTTGTAGTTTGGCAGGTAAGGAGTGTGTGTGCAAAATTTGGCATGGATGGGGGCAACGGTTGTGGAGATATGAGCAGGGCAAAAGTGTGACGTGTGACATGTGACGTGTGACTGACTGACTCAGGGACGGACGGACAGCTGGTGGAGGTTTTGGTAGTAAATGCGACCTACGGTCGCAACAAACATAAATGCACGTTAGGAGTACTTTGCATAACTTTCACCAGACTCTTGGCCGGGTGCTACAGATTTTAGGACAATAAAGTGCTGCATAAAGTGCTGCAGGAAACCCTGCGTTGCACTTGACCATGATGTAGCATAAATTAATGCTACACTTTCATTACCGCATTGAAATCCTTATTTTTGTTTCTTCTGGGTATTTTTTATTTATTTCAGGAGGCACGCAAATCGGTAAACAATGCCTCTCGTTTATCAAAGTGGTGTAGACCAAATAATGGGCATACGGTGAGATCACCGCAATTATCGGCATTTATCATTCTATTCTATTGTGACTTTGATCGTGTAACATTTGTCTCCACCAGATTGTCCATCATGGAGCAGCATTGTCTGACTATTTGACAGGCATCTGGACACATGTATCCACTCCAAAATGTATAATAAATAATCCTTGTGAAAATATAATATTTTATGAAGGCATCATGGACATTGTGAGCTCTTTTCTTTTATATTTTTTAATTTGGAAAAATAAATATATATATATATATATATATACCCAATTCAAAGTACCTCAAAATTGTACTTAAGTACAGTAGTTACTTTCTTTTTTTGAGTAAATGTACTTAAAGGAGGACTTTTCAACCTGTCTTCATATAATAGGTCCTCACAAGGAGAGTTGTTGGCGGGTCAGAAATCCTTCCACCAGTGACATCATCAATGGGTTATCCCAGCTAACAGAAACTGCAGGCTTTCTATTCCTGAAAAGTTGCAATGTTATAATGGAAGCCATCGTACTCATGATAATAAAAATCTTTGTCCCGCCCACAACTCTCCTATGAGACCCAGACTAAGTAGATTTTTTTTTCATCATTAAAGTTTTGTCTGTTGGTTAATAATTACAAGTATTACATAACTGGGAATACACTTGTTATCATATTTATTTGACTGAACATGGCCTTTAAAGGGGAGTTTCGGTCAAAAACGACTTTCCTACCTTTTAAATGATGATTCAGGAAGACTCTGGGCTGATCCAGTTGTTGTTTTACCCAAAGTGGCATTTTGTTGAATTTTCGATTTTCTCCCCTGCACCCCACGGCTCCAAAACGGCACCTTACGGATCAAACCGTAATCCGGTTATAATTCTCGCTCAAAATTCACTTTTCTCGCTCGGTATCAGTCCCTCGTAATGTTGTTAGCATATCCGAGCTACATCAGCTCCTGGTCGCGGCCATGTTTGTTTACAAAAAGCTCAACTCTCAACTCGCAGCCCAGGAGAGAAACACTGGGAAATCCCTAACCCGTTGGGAAACACGCGTTCACAAGCTGCTGCTGCTGCTGCTGCTGCTCTCACAGCTCCACCTCCCTCCCCCACAGCCTGTTACCGGTTGAGGCAGACAAGAGGCTACACCATACATCACTCTGCAGACTTTGTCGACATAGTTACATCTTTTTTCTTTGGCTAAGAGCATTTTTGTGTTTTATTGTTCGTCGCGCGTCGGGGAGTCACGCGATACAAAACGGGATTTCCCAGTGTTTCTCTAGTTGGCCTGAGTTCAGAGTTGAGCTTTTTGTAAACAAACATGGCCGCGACCAGGAGCTGATGTAGCTCGGATATGCTAACAACATTACGAGGGACTGATACCGAGCGAGAAAAGTGAATTTTGAGCGAGAATTATAACCGGATTACGGTTTGATCCGTAAGGTGCCGTTTTGGAGCCGTGGGGTGCAGGGGAGAAAATCGAAAATTCAACAAAATGCCACTTTGGGTAAAACAACAACTGGATCAGCCCAGAGTCTTCCTGAATCATCATTTAAAAGGTAGGAAAGTCGTTTTTGACCGAAACTCCCCTTTAAACAATGTCACTTCCACTTTAGTAGAACACTGACTGAACTTACAAGCAATAGTGTTTGCTTGAGCGTACAACTTTCAACACTATCTGTAGATATCATCATCATCATGTCATTTGATCAGTAACAAAGTGACCAAGGTATTTGATTATATTCCAGACCTCAAGACTATTGTCTGATAATTTAAACAGGACAGTTAAGGTGTTTGTCCTCCTTAGTTCTACATATTAAAACAGCACCTTTGCTGACATGGTACTAGTACAGTCAATACAAATGAAAGAGATAAAAGAGAAGATATGATTAATTGACTGGTGGTAAATGTTTATGGTTCATCTAAACTTACACGTTTTATCCATGTGTCATATGTTAAGAGAGAGAGCTTCAACTTCAGCAGAAGGAGGAGAGCAACAGACACGAACTGGCCCAGCAAGTACGGGAGCTCTCAGTTCAACTGGAGACCAACAAAAAACAACTGAATCAGAAAGATGAACAGCAGAGGATGATGAGAACACAGCTTGGTGAGAATTAAATTATTAAAAGCTTTTCTCTCTAGATGTTTGGTCTGTCATCAACTCAGCCAATCAGTATGTTTTATTAAAACAGTGCCAGTAAGGCAAACACACAGCTCACAGGAGAAAGCCATAATCAAAGTATTTAACCTTTTTGTTGCTAAGCATTAAAATCTTTTTTTTTTAATACTGTACATCTTAACTGTCTTCATGTGGTTAAAGGTGTAGCTGTACGATACCCCATGTGTGATACAGCAGAGAATAAGAATTCAACGATGAAATCAGCTCTTCAGCTTATCATATGAGGGATGAAAAGAAATAGACACATTTTAACTGTGTGTTAACCTTTATTATACTCTGAATTCATCAATGATCTGTTAGTTACAATTGATTATTGATAATTCAAAGGTGTGTGTGTGTGTGTGTGTGTGTGTGTGTGTGTGTGTGTGTGTGTGTGTGTGTGTGTGTGTGTGTGTGTGTGTGTGTGTGTGTTGTTTGTTGTTTGCATGTTCTACAGTATTAAAGCTGTACGGTGTCACATTTGAAGTGAGAAATATAAAATACAGTAACAGAAAAGTTATTCTATTTGATCAATACTTCCTGTTGGTTTGGGTTTCCTGCAGAAAAAAGGCTTGACCAACGTGACAAAGTACGGGAGCTCTCAGTTCAACTGGAAAAAAAAGAGAGAGAACTGGAACAGAAGACAACACAGCTTGGTGAGAATTAAATTATTAAAAGCTTTTCTCTCTAGATGTTTGTAGGGTTGCCAACTCCCAGAGTTTCAAATACGGGACACCTCAAAGTAGCGGCGCCAAAGGCGACGCCGAAAAATCGGGTATTTTCGGTTATAAAGTTGCCTAAAACAGGTATTTTCCTATATTAAATCATATTTTTCCTTTCACAATATCATTTCGGGTGTCTTTGGGCCATGTCCTATTACCTTAAAATCATGTAGTGTATTTTTTTTTCTTTTTTTTTTTTTTTCAAAACAGGTCTACCTGGTTCTTATGTGCCCACTCTCTGGTTACCCAACACTAGTTTAATCATATTGGCATACAGTAATAACCATTAGGTTTTAAAAACAAAATCAACGCATGCTTATGTTATTTCACATACCAGCCAGTCTGGGGTCGCTTTAGTTGGCAGACAAGAAATACTGTAGCGCTCCCAGGAATACCAATATCCATGGCTTATTTCTGCTTGCTTTTTCACTTTGTTGTTTAGGCTATCACCTATCATGGATTCATGTCTAATCTGTTGGTACACAATCTTCTGTCACGCGTTTTCTTTTTTAAAGACATTAAACAATGTTCTGAGCCGAGTACTGTCGTATGCTCGCTCGCACGCACGCACTCTCGCGCAGGCAACTTGTGTTGACTGAACCTACAGCCGTGGGGAAGGGATTGGTGTAGGGGGCGGAGACTGTGTCTTAGCAACACTGTGTTAATAAGCCAATGGGCTGCTTACAAACAGCACAGCGCCTCTCACAGCGATGGGATGCAGCACTTAACTCAGAGGAGAGCAGAGCGGAGCTCATTGACAGGCAGAATCGCTGTCATTTCTCAATTAAATCATCCCGTCATTCATATTTATCCCCCAACCTTCAAATACGGGACAAAGAGCATCCCCGTTTCAGTTCAATACGGGACACGTCTTTTAGTTTCCAAAAGCGGGACGATCCCGTATTTTACGGGACGGTTGGTAACCCTAGATGTTTGGTCTGTCATCAACTCAGCCAATCAGTCTGTTTTATTAAAACAGTGCCAGTAAGGCAAACACACAGCTCACAGGAGAAAGCCATAATCAAAGTATTTAACCTTTTTGTTGCTAAGCATTAAAATCTTCAATGTCTTCCATTGCCAGAATCTTTCAAATCTTACCTATTAATGTGCACAATGTGCACAGGTCATGCACGGATAATGCACGGATGATGCACCACACGTGTGCACGCCATTCACAGCTTTCAAACATCTGCTTGGAAATCCGTTCAGGCATTCAAAAGATATAGGCTATAGTGTTTGTTCAAATGTAAACAAACATGGCTGCCATGGGAGCTGCCATGGGCTGTTCTGGGTGTCAAACATGCATTTCGCGATCATGCCGAAACTGGAAGTAGGGAGGAGGGAAAGGCAAGGCCTACTACAAACTCGGGAAACCCAGGTTTGGCACCAAGTGTGTTAAAACCAGTAAGATAAGCAACCGTCAGGTCGCATGTATACACGCAGCCTCATGGTGGCTGCGTGGCATGTGAGAAATGGGGGCGGAGGTTGTGGTTTGGCAGCCAAGGAGTGTGTGTGCGAAGTTTGGCATTTTAAGCATTTTGTGGCGACAGTGTGACCACCCAATTAAGGGGATATGGAAAACTATTTAAACAAATTGACACAGTGACAATATACTCTTTTGGAATCCCAAATTGATTTAAGACCAATATATGTATTTAGGCCAAAGGCATGGCAGAGCAAGCATAGTCCTGCGCATGTTTCTTTCTTTGTGCGACAGAAAACTGGGCATTTTAGTCAAAAATGGCCGCCATCCTGAAAACTAGAAGCCACCTTGAATTTGTATTGGCACCATTGAATATGTCTTGTCAAAATACATATATTTTGATAACTAGATCATTAAAATATGTTTTGACATTCAGGTTTCTGAAAAACCTTTTTTACATTAATGCAACAGCCATTTTCCAAGATATTGGTGATCTTGGTGTCAGCCTTTTCTGAAAAAGTACGACCTAGGCGTTATTCATGCCAAATGTGGTGCTTGTATCACTAAGTGAACGATTCTGCAGAAATATTGACTTAATTTTCTGGACTATTTGTATAGTGTCTGGTTGCCGTGAAATTGTATACGCACATTCTCACTATGCCAAGGAAGACATACCACCCTTTTGTCCTGTTATAGCGCCACCAGGAGACAGATTTTTGCTAAATAATACTATATATATATATATATATATATATATATATATATTAGAGCTTAGAAGTTCAGCCCGAGCCCGACGGGACCCGACGGGTCGGCGCGGCGCGGGCTGGGCCGGGCTCAATTTGTCACGTATATGTCGGGCTTTGGGTCGGGTCGGTCTTTTATAATCCGGTAGGCAAGCGCACGGTAACGTGATGTCTCTGTGACTGTGTAAGCTGCGCTGCACCGTGCACCGCTGCGGCGCAACTTGACACAGTTGAGCGTGTGTGACTGTATGTGCGCTGCTGCGCAACGTTCAGACAGTTGAGCAGCATTCAGTTGAGAGTGTGCTCCCGTGTGTGTGTGTGTGTGTGTGTGTGTGTGTGTGTGTGTGTGTGTGTGTGTGTGTGTGTGTGTGTGTGTGTGTGTGTGTGTGTGTGTGTGTGACTGACGTGTGTGAGTGTGTGTGTGTGTGTGTGTGTGTGTGGCGGTGGCTGCTATGGCCAGTGGGTGCCTCTCGCTGTGGCAGAGCGGAGCGGAGGAGATCGTTGAAACCATTCACAGACACTTTTGGATTTCCTAATAATATTATAGACGTAGTGTGAATGTTGTAACTATAATAGCCTGTACGCCTGCTTCCTGATTGGCGACGGCCGTCAGCTGTGTTTTCCAGCGAGGCTCCGATGTTTTTTTTCCTCCATAATTAGGACGGTGCTTGTGCTTGCTACAATGTCTTTTATATAGGTCTATATAAAGACAGTTGGAAAATGGTAGAATGACACTGTTCTTAACGAATCACCAATATTGTATGAGGAAAAAAAGGATGCTCTCTCTCATAACTAACACAGTGGATTGTCCTTAGGCTAGTGCGATCATTTCTTTAGCTTCAAAGTTAGTATTTTTTTATTGGATTGTGTTTACACAACGTCCTGAGATCAACCAAACCGCTGTTTTGACCTCACAGGTACCCTTACTTGTCAGACAGCTTCTGCTCTGCACCAGAGCAGGGCGAGGAGAGGCTAGAAAGGGAGGGAGGGAGGGGTCTGTTTGACAAGTAAGGGTGCCTGTGAGGTCAAAACAGCTGTGTTGTTGGTCTCAGGATGTTGTGTAAACACAATCCAATAAAAAAATACTAACTTTGAAGCTCAAGAAATGACCGCACTAGCCTAAGGACAATCCACTGTGTTAGTTATGAGAGAGCCCGCAAAATCTAGCAACAAGGGTAGCCGAAATCTAGCAACAGGGGCAGCTATGAAAAAAATCGACTAAAGCAGGTATGAAGGGGTATGATAAAAGGCAGATTTAACCCTATATGTGTTTTGGTCTGGATGTCTCCTTTAAAGAAATCCGATCTGACAGATCTTTAGATATCGGTCCAAAGTTCACGTAAAAAAAGTTTTGTGCACGTGACGCGAAAATTCCAGAATAAAAGCGGGTTTACGCGTTTTACAAACTGCTCAAAATGGCGGAAAATCGAAGGGCGGAGCTTACTTAACAACGACACAGATGTCTTCCGCTTGAGTCAAAGCACGCGTGTAACAAGTTGCATGTCTTCAAACGAAACGAGTCATGACTTATGCCCGTTTGAAGTTTGAATTTTCAGACGCTTCGTATAGCACCCCCTTTGGCCGATTGGAATAAAATTGGTTTCAGTGATACTTTGACTAACCCTCCACATATTTGCCAAATGCCATGAACGTGTAATGTTGCATGTATGATTTAGAGGCCGAAGAATAATTTGCATAAAACCGCAATATATATTGAATTATTAAAAAATCATTATTTAACGTACAAACTTCTCACCACATAGCCTGTGTAGATATAGGTTCAAAGTTCATGTGAAAAAAGTTTTGTGCACTTGACGCGAAAATCCCAGGAGGAGATAGATTTCTACTGTTTTTCATATAATTCCGAATTGTGGGAGACCTAAAGGTCAGAGGTCAAAAGTTAGAGGGTAAAAGTTGTTCGGCATGAGGAGACGCATAAGTGTATACAGGTTTCATGGCTGTATGTATAACACAGCATGAGCTATACCTGTTCAAAGATCGCACTTTCGAAGGCTTCCTACAGTGCCACCATTTGGCCGATTGCTATAAAAAATAATAGCACACTTCACCACTGTAAGCTGAACACATTGATGTTTTTGGAGCTGTGTGCAGCTCCCTATACGTGGCTGTGTGGGTCTGTGTGTGTGTGTGTGTGTCTGTGTGTGTGTGTGTGTGTGTGTAGCCTGACTTCGGCGCGTAACTAGTGCCGCACCATTTACGCCACTCGCGCAATATATACATCAAAATGTGCGGCTCGGCCGGGAATGGTGTTCTATTACCTTTCGTTCCGATCCGCCTTACCATGCCGACGTAATCGGCAAAAAACGACGCTTAATTGTCCCCATTGACTTATAATGGGACAATGCAAGAAATCACTTTCAAGTATTTTTCTCTCGTAAACCATAGGAGCTACAGTTTCAAACCTCGGAGAGGAGATTCATAATGATTTTAACACTTTGCCGTCCGAAATAGAATGGGGGTTGGTAGATTAGCCGTGAAATTTCTATTATTGTATTGTGATCGAGACATAATATTATGTTTATAAACATCAGCCCGCAGCCCCTCCATCTTGAACAGCGCCGTTGGTTTTTCTTTTTTTCCCCCCCCCAGGTCAGTAACTCACTGTGATTTTCTCGATCTCCGTTGGGATAGAATGGGTGTTTTGGCCGATCATCGATCTCCCCGTGCGTTTCGCGTGCGCGATCCGTTCACGTAAATGTCCCCGCAAACAATCCATGTGTGACTGAAGAACAGAACTGAAAAGTTTCGCTAGCATAGACCCAAGCATGGCTGCAGTAGGAGGAGGAGTGTGTAGACAGCAAACGAATGGGTGGAAGGTGCCTTGGAAAAGGAAAGGCCAATGACGTCACCTCTGCTTCATGTCAGACCGTGCATGAGCTATGAATGCACGAGTGGCGGCTAGGGAAGGTTAGACGATCGCCGATTTTCGGATGAAAATCATTTATTCCGGTTTTAATGACAAAGTACGGGAAAGTGCGACGTGGCTGAGACTCCTTGGTGGGAAGTACGATATACGAATGGCTTACAAAGTGTTAAGAATGAATCGAAAAATAATTACATCACTCGGCCTCATGGTGGCGCTATAACGGCCCACTTTACGTTTTGCCCCGTAACTCTTGAACCGTAGATCGGAAAATTAAAATTCTTTTTTCCCTGGATTCCTTGGGTCAAGACGCATCTCCCCATATAGGCCACGCCCATTTGCACCAGGATAGATTTTCCGCCATCTTGAATTTTCTCCAAAACACACTTTTTGCTCCTTTATACATATTTTCTTCAAATGTCACAAAAATCGGTACACATGATCTACACACACACACACACACACACACACACACACACACACACACACACACACACACACACACACACACACACACACACACACACACACACACACACACACCACACACACACACACAGCTCCACTTCACACGGGTGTGATTTTTATTTTCATTTTCTGTCTAAGTATGTAGGAGTAGAAAGGAACCAAAGTTTTTTGATACTTGATATGCTTAGTATAGAAATAATGACAATATCTAAAGTGTGCTCGCCTTACAGGCGAGCCCACAATAATGACAATATCTAAAGTGTGCTCGCCTTATAGGCGAGCCCACAATGAGAAATAACCGAAATTCTCGCTTTTGATTTCGCACATGACATGGCCCGAAAGGATCATGTATGATACAGTAAGTCACATGGTCTCTCTGAAAACAGTTTGAAATGGCGCACACAAGGAAAAACCTTTGCCCTGCATTTTTCACATCTGACATTTATAGCGCTACCAGGAGGCCGACTTATGTAAAACACTTTTTTTCCTATTATTTTTTGAGATTTTATCCAAAAATCATGCAAATCAATAGGCCAACACAGTATCTCTATAGTCATGTGATCAAGATGGATCTGTCCGATATTTCATATTCCATCCTAATTGGCTAACATTAGCTTCCAAAGTTTTCAGGATTGGTCCATTTTGAACATATTGACTTAAATCATGAACGCAGCTTGTGATTACAGAGGAATTCTGCATGCACATTCCAGTGTAAGGACCCAAAGAGACTATGTGCAAACATGCCTGATTCTATTCTAGGCTGAGACAATTATAAGGACTAATATTTCTGAAGTATTGTAAAATAGCTACCGGTATGTTAACAGTATTAAGGAGACTACAGCAACCAGAAGTCAATTGTATTTGTGATGCCCTCTTCCATTTAAATAAACCCAGTAATATTAAACAAACTTACTTATTTAAGTCCAAATAATAAACAGATTCAGATGATGTCATCAGTGAGAAAATATACTGTATAATAACATTATAACCCTCAACTGACTTCAACATTATACAGTCAATATTGAGGATATAGAGGGTATGCACATGCATAAAGTGAATGGCAGATCGAGTGGCAAATCGAGTGGCAAATCGAGTGGCAAATCGAGTGGCAAATCGAGTGGCAAAGTGAGTGGCAAAGTGAGTGGCAAAGTGAGTTTAACGTTGTTTAATGCAATCAGATAGGACTTTTCTGTCAGGGCCGTTAGGGAGATAACATGGCCATTTCGCGCTATATTAGTCTAAAAGTGCCAAATGTTGCACAGATGTAGCCCAAGGCATGTTCTAATGATTTAGCTAGGGCGCCACAGCAGCCAAATCAAGTTGGGCTCCCATCGACTTTCGATTTTCTTTCATTTTTTTCTGGGTATTTAAGTAGGATGTGAGGGGTCTAACTAGGGGTTTGTCATGATGCTGAATCCATTGCAAGCATTTGTTTTGCACAAAAAACATTCCTTGGGTTATAAATGGCCCCAGAAAATGATGGTTTAGTGATGAAAAGTGATGAGTCATCACTTTTCACCGTTTTGTGGCGTTTTCTAGGGCCATTTATAGCCCAAGGATTCTTTTTTTTTTTTTTTTTTTTTTTTTGCAAAACAAATGCTTGCAATGGATTCAGCATCATGACAAACCCCAAGTTAGACCCCTCACATCCTACTTAAATACCCAGAAAAAATATCTTTCTCCTGTATAGAAAGTCGATGGGAGCCCAACTTGATTTGGCCGCTGTGGCGACCCCGAAGGTCGCCGACTCGGGCGCCCTAGCTAAATCATTAGAGCATGCCCTGGGCTACATCTGTGCAAAACTTGGCGCTTTTAGACTAATATAGCGCGAAATGTCCCTAACGCCCCTGACTATATAGGCTGTCAAGGCCAGAAAGTAGTTTTTTGCCACTCAGTAGGCATTCCTGCATAACATCCTGGTATGATGATGATGTCACGTACATACCCTCTATTTAAAGGTTTGTGGTTTGTGGTCTAAACATACAAGTCGAACATGTAACTGTATATGTTCTATGTGTCCTAATAGCTTCTATACAAGAAAAACAACAAGAGGATATGACCCAAAAAATGAGTGAGCAAGTGAGAGAACTGCAGAATGCTATAACAAATATTGAAAAGAACAAGGAACAGCAGCACACACTGATCCAGGATCTGAAGGACCTGCGTAATCAAGTAGAGAAGCACACAATTCAACTGAAGGAAGGAGAAAAGAGCAACAGTCTGCAGCTTAAAAATATACAGGACCGGCAGGACCAGAGCAAACAGGTAGAAAATCAACTTCAAGTTCAACTTAAACAAAGAGAAACGGTACTGGAGAAGATCAACAAGAAAATGACAGAGTTAGACAATACACTGGAGAACAAAGACAAACTACTGAAGGAAGAGCACAGAGAACTCCAAAACCAGATCAAACAGGTGGAGAAGAACAACAGCCTGCAACTTAAACCGATACAGGACCAAGTAGAGAAGCACAAAATTCAACTGAAGAAAGGAGAGAGCGAACCGGAGAAGATCAACCAGAGGCTGACAAAGTTAGACAAAAGACTAGAGGCAGAAACCCAACTACTGAAGGGAGAACTCCAAAACCACATCAAACAGGTGGAGAACAACAGCCTGCAGCTTAAACCGATACAGGACCAAGTAGAGAAGCACAATATTCAACTGAAGGAAGGAGAAAAGAGCAACAGTCTGCAGCTTAAAAATATACAGGACCGGCAGGACCAGAGCAAACAGGTAGAAAATCAACTTCAAGTTCAACTTAAACAAAGAGAAACGGACCTGGAGAAGATCAACAAGAAAATGACAGAGTTAGACAATACACTGGAGAACAAAGACAAACTACTGAAGGAAGAGCACAGAGAACTCCAAAACATGATCAAACATGTGGAGAAGAACAACAGCCTGCAGCATAAACTGATACAAGACCTGCAGAACCCGAGCAAGCAGCAACAAAAACTGATCCAGGACCTGCAGGACCAGAGCAAACAAGTAGAAAATCTAAAAGTTCATCTTAAACAAAGAGAAACTGAACTGGAGAAGATCAACAAGAAAATTACAGAGTTAGACAATACACTGGAGAACAAAGACAAACTGCTGAAGGAAGAGCACAGAGAACTCCAAAACCAGATCAAACAGGTGGAGAAGAACAACAGCCTGCAGCTTAAACTGATACAAGACCTGCGGAACCCGAGCAAGCAGCAACAAAAACTGACCCAGGACCTGCAGGACCAGAGCAAACAAGTAGAAAATCTAAAACTTCATCTTAAACAAAGAGAAACTGAACTGGAGAAGAACAACCAGAGACTGGTAGAGTTAGACAACAGACTAGTGGAGGAAAACCAACTACTGAAGGAAGGGCACAGAGAACTCCAAAACAAGATCAAACAGGTGGAGAAGAGCAACAGTCTGCAGCTTAAACAGATACAGGACCGGCAGGACTCGAGCAATCAAGTAGAACATCTAAAAGTTCAACTTAAACAAAGAGAGAGTGAACCGGAGAAGATAAACCAGAGACTGATAAAGCTAGACAATACAATAGAGGAGGAAAACCAACTACTGAAGGAAGGGCAAAACAAGATCAAACAGGTGGAGAAGAGAAACAGTCTGCAGCTTAAACTGATACAGGGCCTGCAGGACCCAGGCAAACAGCAACAAAAACTGATCCAGGACCTGCAGGACCAAGCAGGGAATCTCAAAGTTCAACTCAAAGAAAGAGAAACTGACCTGGAGAAGGTCAACCAGAGACAAGAGAAAGATCAACTACTACAAAGTAATGAACTACTGAGAGAACAATCAGAACAACTGAATCAGAAAGATGAAGAGCCGAGGACAGTGAAGAAAGAATTGGATCATGTCATCACACAGCTTGGTGAGAATATTAAAAACCTAACAGGGGTTGACACTAAGGTCTCAGAGGCACTTGCCTGTCGGGCAAGTACAGGTCATGTTCTACTTGCCCAAAGGTCATGCCCACTTGCCCGAAAGGTAAATTGTCCATGATAAAATGAAAGGTAAGATTTTAATTACCGCTCTACACTTATTTCTTTACTTTCTGGGGCTGTGCGATAAAATGTCATACACTATACCTCCAAATACAAATACCAAATACCTACATAGCTATGATTGAATATGTCTGTGGTTTCACACTTGTTACATTCCACAGACCAGAAAATGGAGCGTGCTGGCCATGTTCAGGTGTTTAGACAGATATCTGGTGTTGTGTTTATAGGCAGTTGCGTCTCCTCTCAAATGAGCACTTGCCCTGTCGGGCAACCTGTAAGCAAACTTCACCTGCCCCAACGTTTGATTTACCTGCCGGGGGCAGGTGGGCAGGCCTTAGTGTCAATGCCTGCCTAACCTCTCTATGATTAGATGATTATTGTAAAGCCATTTATTTGTTTCTATTGTGAATACATGAATGTTTGGTTATGTTGTAACCTTTGTTCCCAGAGTGAACAGAGTGAGGAGACTATCTCTCCACCAAACATATGTATATGTATGGGTAGGGTAATGACCCCACCTCACTTGTGACATGGATCTTTAAGACACACCACTCATACTGGCAAACCCGGGTATATACATACATACATGTAAGGCCCAGGTTTGTGTGATTTCAATGGTTTAACTTGATCGACCATGCTTCTGGGCGACATCTTTTCACTCAAAGAACAAAGTTTACAATGTAACCGAACGCTCACTATCAAGACTATCTCTGTGACCACATGGGTGAAATGCCGCTCAACCTAGCCCTCCGGTCGGACACAAGGCCAACTGAATGGTGAAGGTGACAGCTGCCACTGGGTAGCATGCAAGACCGACTCCCCAGAGGGAGAACCGGGTGAGTGTATACGAATCTGGATCTTTTTCGGATCGCACATTTTCGCATATCCATATAGAAAAATATCCAGGTCCACCCGAGTCAACAAAAATATCTAGCTCCCATGATCAGCTCCAACAAGCACCCCAGGCCAGTAGGTGGTGCCGTGGCGGTAAACGATTTGTGCGTGCTTGTGTGTGTCAGTGTGTGAGCGTGTGTGTGCATGTGCGTGTTGTGACTCTCTCTCTCTCTCTCTCTCTCTCTCTCTCTCTCTCTCTCTCTCTCTCTCTCTCTCTCTCACACATGCATAAACTTTGCACTCATGCACCACGTAACGTCATCGTCTTCAGAGCAACTCCGGTTTTCATGCCTACACGGATCCAGTGAATCGGATATTTTGTACATCTTCACTTCTTTATCCGGTTTCAAAAAGATCCAGTTGATCCAGTTGTGAGTGAGGTGTGGTCATTCCCCATAAATATAAATATGTTGGGTGGAGATACGATAGAGAACTCAATACCTTAACTTTTTTGTATGTTTTGTGTTGTAACAGAGGATGGAGAGAACACAGAATCGAAAAAATGGTATCCAGACAGTGACGCTTCTTCTATTAATTCTGGTGATTAATTCATTTTTGTCATTACTTTAAAATGTGCAACAACAAAGAAATAAGCTTATACTTGTTCTATTGACAAGACATAGGAAATCCACTGTCTAGAAACTAAGGCCGTGTTTAGACGACAAAGGTCTGACAGTGTTCATACACTCATGCGTACTAGGACTGAAACGATGTAGTGTGCACACCAGGTCGCTAGGTGGCAGTGACACAATATCTAGCAGTGTGTGACATCATGTCCGCTCTACTTCCTGTCACAGCTTTGTTTACATATACACCATGGCAGCGTACAGGCTCCACTGCGCTCCACTGCTGTCGGCTTTGTAGCGTCAGTCATTACATCACACATTTATGGTTCCCTGTAATTCGCCTGTTTAGATGGAAACGCAAGGAGGATCGTTTCACAGATTTTCACTCAAAAAATCGGATTTACTATCTTGCGTTTCCAACCCCCGAAAATGCCGGAACCCATATCTGACATTTCATTTTGCGGATTTCTTGTGGCTTGTAGACGCCGCCTACATTTTTTAAAAACACCAGCTAAATTACCTTGTGAAAAAACAAAACAAAAAATAACAATACCTAGTAGGTATTGCTATTTATATACACCCTAAGGATATGAACTAAAGAACAGATTTTATTGGTGAGATACGATAAAGAACTCAATACATTAACTTTTTTAAGTTTTATTTTGTAACAGAGGACGGAGACAACACAGAATTGGAAGAACCTTATCCAGAAGGTGATGCTAACTCTATTGATTCTGGTGATTAATTCATTTTTGTCATTGCAACAACAAAGTAAGTAAGGGCTTATACTTGTTCTATTGACAAGTCAGGAAATCCACTGACTGGAAGTTAAGAGTGTTAAAAACAGCAGCTAAATGACCTTGTGAAAAACTAAAAATCATAATATTACACCCTACGGATATGAACTAATGAACACATTTTATTGGTGAGATACGATAGAGAACTCAATACATTAACCTTTTTATGTTTAAGTTGTAACAGAGGACGGAGAGAACGCAGAATTGAAAGAACCTCATCCAGACAGTGAGTATATGTTACTCGTTCAAACATTGTGTGATCATGATCCTACTTCTATTAATGTAGGTGATTCATTCATTTTTGTCATTACTTTAAATATGCAACAACAAAGAGATATGCTTATACTTGTTCTATTGACAAGACATAGGAAATCCACTGACTGGAATGTTAAAAATTGCAGTTAAATGACCTTGTGAAAAACTAAAGAAAATCATAATATTACACCCTAAGGGTATGAACTAATGAACACATTTTTTTTTTGTCATATTAATTTGGAAAGAAAGAAAAAACAGTTTTGCTGTTTACTGCAATGAGTTTCATAGTCTCAGGGCAGAAATCGTATCACTCAACTCCTATCGAGGGCCATCGCGATGATGTGTTTGAATTGAACAGCAGTGGCAAAATTAGACCTTATTCAAGGGGGCCCTGATCAAAGGGGCCCGGGTCTGTTGTCTTTGAAAAACTATATTTAAAGCTATACTGTGTAAGTTGCTCAACTAGTGGTCAGCGGTATAGCAAACCGCGGTCGCGTCTGCTTTTTTCGGCCGTTTTTCGCCACGGACCGGGCCTTCAGACCACCGCGTCCGCCTCGCCTCGCCGAGACACATCCGTAGAGGTCTCTCGTGTCCCTCTGCGACCAGGCGTTGGGGAGTTACAGGCTAGACTCCTAGACCAGCGTAAACACTGCTGTTGAAGCAAGCTACTCCCTGAAGAGACGCAAGACGCGCTGTGATTGGCCGGCAGTGTATGATCTGCGCTGTGATTGGCCGGTAGGGAGACACGTATACAGAATGATGCAGATGATGTAATTTTGCCGGGAAATGCAACCCCCCCTCACGGCCACACGGGCTCAGTAGAACATATAAAGAAAAAACTTTTGGGGCTGAAATGAACAGAGTGGGTGTTCTGAAACTTTAGCGATTTAATAGTTAGGACAATTTTAAGATTTGTTTTATTAAAAAAGTTACATAGTATAGCTTTAATTTGAGACAATAGATGGAGCAAAAAAGCCAAAAAGGTGCAACAAGAATCAACCATGACAGCAATTAGAATAGTCTCCAGCTCCTCGTTTTATTGCTGAGGCGCTCCAACACAATCACTCACTCACTCTGACAACTGACATTAAGCCAGCCTTCACACTACAAACATCAACACCACGCTGCTGTTTCTTCAAAACACACAATATCTCCTCTCCCACCGACGTCATGTGTTCATTTATCTTCAGCCGTACAGACTCCATTTGACTCATTTTATCAACACTTACAACATCAGTGCTGTAGTAAACGCTGCTCCATCAGGGAACAGGCGTTTGTACACGTTTGTGAAAGTATTCATCCTCAACACATTCTCTTCTACTAAAAGGTTGAAATTCAACTCCTCATTCAGATCTAATAGTAGAGGAGTTGCTATTATTATTGATAAACAAACTCCCTTCATATTTGAAACCCAAATACTTGACTCAGAGGGCAGATACATTTTAATTACTGGTACATTGTTTGGTCAGCATATAACACTGTTGAATGTATATGCACCTAATGAGGACTGCCCTGAGTTCATGGCTGAGATGGTTACACTGTTTAGCTATCACTGTAAAGGTGTGGGCTTAATTGCTGGAGATCTTAATCTTCTCATGAACCCTCTTATTGATAAGGCACCTCCTGCAGCGCTGAGATCAAGATCCTCTATAGCCCTCAATGGGCTGTGTGAGGAAGTTGGACTCATAGATGCATGGAGAGAGCTCAATCCTATGTCCAGAAATTATACCTTTTTCTCAAACCCACATAAATCCTTCTCAAGATTAGACTACTTTTTAATTCCAAGCAGTATGGTCCACTCAGTATCAAAATGTGACATAGGACAGATAATTATCTCGGATCACGCTCCCATCTTTCTTGACATTAAGTTGACCCAACCCAAGCCCCAGGCTAAGAGCTGGAAGTTTAACACTTCACTGTTAAATGACACTGATTTTGACTCGTATTTTAAGAAGATAATTATTGATTTCTATAACGATAACAAACATTCAGGGGTGACCGCATCCACCTTATGGGATGCAGCAAAAGCTACTTTTCGTGGCTACATAATTTCATATGCTTCATTTAAAAAAAAGGAGTCCCAAAAGGCCAGAACAATACTAGAGAACCAAGTAAAACACTTGGATGCAATAAATAAATTTAACCCTTCAGATGAAAATCGGCAGGCCTTCTCAATTGCTAAAGCTAAGCTGGAACTTGAATATGTTAATGACACTAAAAAGTTATTGCTATTTTCTAGACAAAAACACTATGAATTTAATAATAAAATAGGAAAATTGCTATCATATCAACTTAAAAAGGAACAAACAGAACGTGAGATCAAAGCAATTAGGACACATAATCAAGTAATTTCATATGACCCGATTGAGATTAATGACGCTTTTTTTACGTTTTTTAATAACCTTTATCAAGCACATATTTCTCCAGCTAGTGAAAATATTGACTCTTTTCTACAAGCTGCTAACCTACCCAAGGTTACTCTTGAAGAACGCTTGCTCTTAAAGTGATCCCTGACTAATACGACAAATATGCCTTAATATATTATAATTGTCCTCTATAACTACAATGTAAAATTAAAAACACCTTAATTATTTTATTTCTTCTAGAAATAGCTAATCTTTCACTCAACAGGGGAAATGCCATGTGACATCATCAACCTGCGACAGGCATTTCTCCTGTTGAGTGAAAGATTAGCTATTTCTTGAAGAAATAAAATATTGAAGGTGTTTTTAATTTTACATTGTAGTTATATAGGACAATTATAATGTATTAAGGCATATTTGTCGTATTAGTCAGGGATCACTTTAAATACCCCATTTTCATCTGAAGAAGTCTATGACACCATTAAGGCAATGTCTGTTGGGAAAAGTCCTGGCCTTGACGGACTCCCTGTAGAATTCTATGTACATTTCTGGTCTGAATTACAGCCACTCTTTATGCCTATGGTAAAGGAATTTGCTGACTGCAATACTATCCCAGGTTCTATGAAAGAGGCAGCGATCACACTAATTAAAAATGACCAGACAGGCTTTGTTAAAGGTCGCCATGGTGCTGACAACATACGCCGCCTGGTAAATATAATCGACTATGCAAATAAGAGTGGAGGTGAATCCGCAATTATATCGCTTGATGGAGACAAGGCCTTCGATCGCGTGGACTGGAGCTTTCTCCTCTCCTCCCTGGCACATTTCGGTCTCGGCCCCATGTTCATAAACTGCATAAAAACATTATATAGTTCTCCAACAGCACAAGTTTTCACAAATGGCTTTCTTTCAAAAAAAATTAAACTGGCGAGAGGGACTAGGCAAGGATGTCCGTTATCCGGTTCTTTATATGCACTCGTCGCTGAATCATTTGCCCAATCAGTTAGACTGAATCACAATATTAAAGGCATAGTTGCCGGAAATTCGGAGCATAAGATTTCTTTATATGCCGATGACACCTTACTATTTATATCTAATTTAGACCAATCAATTCCAAATTTACTATCTATAATTAACTTATATGGCTCCCTTTCCGGCTATAAAATAAATTTATCAAAATCTATTCTCTGTCCACTTAACCATATCGAAGACGACAGACTCGCCACTTTATCTCCTTTTAAACATACAAAAGAAGGCTTCACCTATCTTGGCGTGTTTATTTCTCCAATACTTGATAACCTATTCAACTGCAACTACACACCGCTTGTGCAAAAAATCAAGGAGGACATCGATGTATGGACCAACTTACCTCTAACACTTATAGGTCGGATAAATGTAGTAAAAATGAACTTATTACCAAGATTAAACTACTTATTTCAGTCATTACCCTGTCCCATCCCACCATTATTCTTTAAAAATGTAAACGCAGATATTTCTAAATTTCTCTGGAACCACAAAAAAGTGCGAATCTCTTTGGCCACTTTATGTAAACCCTATAAAGAAGGAGGTTTAGCTCTGCCTAATCTCGAGTTATACTACTGGTCAGCTCAAATTAAACGAATGACTGAATGGTTTCATGAGTCCGAAGACTCTCTTTGGAAACCAATAGAATCCCAATTCAGTCACCCAATTCCACTAAAAACTATTCCATTTATAAACAAAAGTTTGGCAGGGCCGAACAAATCCTTCGTAATTAATAGTATCTTATCTGTCTGGCCAAATTGTAAGAGATACTGCAACATTAACAAGTATATATCTGTACTTTCACCCATTTCTCATAATCCCGATTTTCCAGCAAGCTTAAGTGAGATAGGTTTACATAGGTGGTCTATTAAAGGTGTTAACAATCTGGGTTGTCTATTCAGAGACACAGACATGAAATCCTTTTCAGAGGTAAAGGAAGAATATGGTCTGTCCTCTACAAACCTTTTTCAGTACTTACAGGTGAGACACTTTTTACAATCCTTGATTAAGAAAAACTTATTTAGATTTCAAGTAGACGAAATAGAAAAAATGTTTTTCAGTAATCAAGCTATGTCTAAACTTACTTCAAAGATCTATAAAACTCTTAATGGTAGAGTGACCTCATCCTTCCAACCTCTGAAAAGGCTATGGGAATTAGACTTAAATCTAACTATAGAGCAAGAAACATGGACAATGATATGTGCAAAAGTAAATCCATCTTCGCTCCCCGCTAGAGTGTTGGAACACAATTACAAATTTATTTTTAAAACGTTTCTAACTCCAGTTTGCTTAAACAAAATGTCCCAGGAGTATTCCCCATTATGTAATAAATGTAAATTAACTTTGGGTACATATTCACACATGTTCTGGTTTTGTTCCAAAATCAAACCCTTTTGGCAAACAATTCACGCTTCAATTGAAAAAATCTTCAAGTTAAAACTGAGAAAATCTCCTATCTTATACCTGTTGGGAGTGGATCTAAATGTACCCATGAACTCTTCACATCGGAAGCTGTTCGATTTCTTTAGGTTTCTGGCAAAAAAAATGTATTCTGACGCTATGGAAGACCGATGAAATTCCAAATGAACATATGTGGATGGCCCAAATAATGTCTTTGTTACCCCTGGAGAGGCTTAAGTATGAATTGCAAGACAAGGCAGAGGTGTTTGAAGTATGGTCCCCCTTCTTAGATTTCCTAGAAGGGGGAAACTGATTTAGATTGGCTTATGATCCTTACTGTATAGTTTGGTTATGACAATATGATCGACATCCCACCACCATGTATGCACACGGCTGTTTTTTTTTTTTAGTTTCTTACCGCTTGATATGTATATATTTTTTCCCTGTTATTTGTCTTATTATCTGTATTTATGATTTCCTGTATGTCTTTTGTCTTATGTGTAGTCAAAGTCTGTTAGTCCTGTTTGTCTGAAAAAAAAAAAAAACCCTGAAAATAAAAAATAACAAAAAAAAGAAATAATAAATAATTGTGCATTTGTCTCCCAAAGAAAACAATTAGTAAAAGTAAAACATTTCATCCTTGCTTTTATTTACCCTGGGTAAATAATAATAATAATAAAAAAAGTAAATACAAAGATCAGACATTCCATGGGGATTCCATGAGTTCCACAGTCCATGAACCTCCATTTTATAATCACCTGAACAAAAATCAGTTGGTTCCATGGCCTTAACTTGATATTGTCAATTTAGCTAGTATATGTAACTTAACTAAATTGACAATATCCATGACTTTGGAAGCGCTTGCAAATGTATACATCTGCAGATGATGACTAGTCTTAAAAATGACTCACTTGGTGAAAATACATGGTCAGATGTTTCAACAGTCCATGCATCATGTGAAAGATTGACTGATTTTAAAGGCCTTTAATAAATACATGATTAAAGCAAAAAAAAAAAAAAAAAAAAGATTCAACTCCCGGGGGAAACCTCATAAAAAAAACTGATGTGTGTGTGTGTGTGTCCTATTAATTTACTATACAGGAAAAAAAATACAAAAAGTAGCATGTGAGGGGTCAAACTAGGGGTTTTTCATTATGCTGAATCCATTGCAAGCATTTGTTGTGCATGAAAAACATTCTGTGGGCTAAAAACTGACCCACAAAACAATGGTTTAGTGATGAATCATCACTTTTCACCGTTTTGTAGGGGCTATTTGTAGCCCATGGAATGTTTTTCGTGCAAAACAAATGCTTGCAATGGATTCAGCATCATGAAAAAACCCTAGTTTGACCCCTCATATGCTGCTTAAAGCAGATTTATTTTTTGTATTTTTTTCCTGTATAGTAAAGTTAATGGGACACAAACACAAATCAGTTTTTATGAGGTTAACCCCGGGAGTTGCATTTCAACCTTTTAGTACATATTATTACACGCCTTTAGAAACACATTGGTGAAGAAATTTCTTAGTAACGATTTACTTCGCAGATTTTCTTATGTTCCCCTTACTATAGGGGGGCCTGTGGGTTTATAAAAACCAACAACCCTATACAAATTAGGCTACTGTTGAACAGTCGATCCCACAGAGCGAGCTGTCAACTGCTGCTACATTAAACACTAATAATATCCCCCTTTTGTCTTCAAGGTGCTTCTACAATTCTCCAAAAACTGGAATTAGCAGAGGAATGGATGACTTCAGTGAGGTGTCAGTTTATTGAAAGAATCTCAAATGCCAACATAGATTGTATACTTGACAAACTTCTGGGTAAGGATGACATCAATGATGCTGAAATGGAGTCAGTCAGAGAGGAAAAAAACAGGGCAGGAAGAGCCCGTATAATTATTGACATGGTTCGGCAAAAGTCGTACAAGGTGAATAAAGACATGATGGACATTATTCATAAACTGGACCCCAATCTTTTTAATCTGCTGAATGAGAACTACGAGGAATTGAAGGAGATAGAGAAAACTTGTCAGAAAGAGAGAGAGGAGAGGAAAGAGATAGAGGTGCAGGCGATGGAGAAGGAGCTTAATGAATCTCTGAGCAAGATAGATGAGTTGATCAAACAGTATGAGCTACAAATGAGTGAGATTGACCATCAAAAAAGTGACTTGCAAAATAAAATAAGAGAGCAGGAACAAGAGCTGAAGAGGCAGCTTGAGAAAGGAAAGGAGAGCCATGAAGAGAAGAGAAGCCAGCTGGAACAAGAGCTGACAACGCAGCTTGAGAAAGGAAAGGAGAGCGATGAAGAGAAGAGAAGCCAGCTGGAACAAGAGCTGGCGAAGCAGCTTGAAAAAGGAAAGGAGAGCGATGAAGAGAAGAGAAGCCAGCTGGAACAAGAGCTGGCGAAGCAGGGAAAGGAGAACGAAGAAGAGAAGAGAAGCCAGCTGGAACAAGAGCTGACGAAGCGGGGAAAGGAGAACGAAGAAGAGAAGAGAAGCCAGTTGGAACAAGAGCTGACAAAGCAGGGAAAGGAGAACGAAGAAGAGAAGAGAAGCCAGCTGGAACAAGAGCTGACAACACAGCTTGAGAAAGGAAAGGAGAGTGCTGAAGAGAAGAGGAGCCAGCTGGAACAAGAGCTGACGAAGCAGCTTGAGAAAAGAAAGGAGAGCGCTGAAGAGAAGAGAAGAGAGCTGGAACAAGAGCTGGCGAAGCAGCTTGAGAAAGGAAAGGAGAGCGATGAAGAGAAGAGAAGAGAGCTGGAACAAGAGCTGATGAAGCAGCTCGAGAAAAGAAAGGAGAGCGCTGAAGAGAAGAGAAGCCAGCTGGAACAAGAGCTGACGAAGCAGCTCGAGAAAAGAATGGAGAGCGATGAAGAGAAGAGAAGCCAGCTGGAACAAGAGCTGGCGAAGCAGCTTGAGAAAGGAAAGGAGAGCGATGAAGAGAAGAGAAGAGAGCTGGAACAAGAGCTGACGAAGCAGCTCGAGAAAAGAAAGAAGAGCGATGAAGAGAAGAGAAGCCAGCTGGAACAAGAGCTGGCAAAGCAGCTCGAGAAAGGAAAGGAGAGCGATGAAGAGAAGAGAAGAGAGCTGGAACAAGAGCTGACGAAGCAGGGAAAGGAGAACGAAGAAGAGAAGAGAAGAGAGCTGGAACAAGAGCTGACGAAGAAGCTCGAGAAAAGAAAGGAGAGCGCTGAAGAGAAGAGAAGAGAGCTGGAACAAGAGCTGAAGAAGCAGCTCGAGAAAAGAAAGGAGAGCGCTGAAGAGAAGAGAAGCCAGCTGGAACAAGAGCTGGTGAAACAGCTTGAGAAAGGAAAGGAAAGCGCTGAAGAGAAGAGAAGAGGGCTGGAACAAGAGCTGACGAAGCAGGGAAAGGAGAACGAAGAAGAGAAAAGAAGCCAGCTGGAACAAGAGCTGACAACGCAGCTTGAGAAAGGAAAGGAAAGCGCTGAAGAGAAGAGAAGCCAGCTGGAACAAGAGCTGACGAAGCAGCTTGAGAAAGGAAAGGAGAGCGATGAAGAGAAGAGAAGAGAGCTGGAACAAGAGCTGACGAAGCAGCTCGAGAAAAGAAAGGAGAGCGATGAAGAGAAGAGAAGCCAGCTGGAACAAGAGCAGACAACGCAGGTTGAGAAAGGAAAGGAGAGAGCTGAAGAGAAGAGAAGCCAGCTGGAACAAGAGTTGACGAAGCAGCTCGAGAAAAGAAAGGAGAGCGCTGAAGAGAAGAGAAGAGAGCTGGAACAAGAGCTGGCGAAGCAGCTTGAGAAAAGAAAGGAGAGCGCTAAAGAGAAGAGAAGAGAGCTGGAACAAGAGCTGACGAAGCAGCTCGAGAAAAGAAAGGAGAGCGATGAAGAGAAGAGAAGCCAGCTGGAACAAGAGCTGGTGAAGCAGCTTGAGAAAAGAAAGGAGAGCGATGAAGAGAAGAGAAGAGAGCTGGAACAAGAGCTGACGAAGCAGCTTGAGAAAGGAAAGGAGAGCGATGAAGAGAAGAGAAGAGAGCTGGAACAAGAGCTGACGAAGCAGGAAAAGGAGAACGAAGGAGAGAAGAGAAGCCAGCTGGAACAAGAGCAGACAACGCAGGTTGAGAAAGGAAAGGAGAGAGCTGAAGAGAAGAGAAGCCAGCTGGAACAAGAGTTGACGAAGCAGCTCGAGAAAAGAAAGGAGAGCGCTGAAGAGAAGAGAAGAGAGCTGGAACAAGAGCTGACGAAGCAGGGAAAGGAGAACGAAGAAGAGAAGAGAAAAGAGCTGGAACAAGAGCTGACGAAGCAGCTCGAGAAAAGAAAGGAGAGCGCTGAGGAGAAGAGAAGCCAGTTGGAACAAGAGCTGACGAAGCAGGGAAAGGAGAACGAAGAAGAGAAGAGAAGCCAGCTGGAACAAGAGCTGACAACGCAGCTTGAGAAAGGAAAGGAGAGCGCTGAAGAGAAGAGAAGCCAGCTGGAACAAGAGCTGACGAAGCAGCTCGAGAAAAGAAAGGAGAGCGCTAAAGAGAAGAGAAGAGAGCTGGAACAAGAGCTGGCAAAGCAGCTCGAGAAAGGAAAGGAGAGCGATGAAGAGAAGAGAAGAGAGCTGGAACAAGAGCTGACGAAGCAGCTCGAGAAAAGAAAGGAGAGCGCTGAAGAGAAGAGAAGAGAGCTGGAACAAGAGCTGACGAAGCAGCTCGAGAAAAGAAAGGAGAGCGATGAAGAGAAGAGAAGCCAGCTGGAACAAGAGCTGGTGAAGCAGCTCGAGAAAAGAAAGGAGAGCGATGAAGAGAAGAGAAGAGAGCTGGAACAAGAGCTGACGAAGCAGGGAAAGGAGAACGAAGAAGAGAAGAGAAGAGAGCTGGAACAAGAGCTGACGAAGCAGCTTGAGAAAAGAAAGGAGAGCGCTGAAGAGAAGAGAAGAGAGCTGGAACAAGAGCTGACGAAGCAGCTCGAGAAAAGAAAGGAGAGCGATGAAGAGAAGAGAAGCCAGTTGGAACAAGAGCTGACGAAGCAGCTCGAGAAAAGAAAGGAGAGCGCTGAGGAGAAGAGAAGCCAGTTGGAACAAGAGCTGACGAAGCAGCTTGAGAAAAAAAAGGTGAGCGTGAAATATAAGGAAGAGAAAGTGGATGAGAAGAGAGAGAGGTTGGAGACACATAAACAGGAAATGGAGAAGCTGGAAAATGAATATGAAGAAGAGACCAAAGTATCTGAGAGAAACCTGAGAAATGCTCTGCCTGAAATCTTATACAACTTGAGGAAGTCAAAGACAAAAATGCAGGAAGCGTTTGTGAAGGAGAAGGCAACACTGAGAAAGGAGAGTCGCAGAATGATGGAGGAGAAGAACAGAGAGATGACAGCTCTGAGCGAAGAGTTACAAAAGAGACACAGAATGATGGAGGAGAAGAACAGAGAGATGACAGCTCTGAGCGAAGAGTTACAAAAGAGACATAGAATGATGGAGGAGAAGAACAGAGAGATGGCAACACTGAGCGAAGAATTACAAAAGAGACAGATAATGATGGAGGAGAAGAACAGAGAGATGGCAACACTGAGAGGAGAATTGAAGAAGGAACAAAGAATGGTGGAGGAGAAGAACAGAGAGATGACAGCTCTGAGAGAAGAGTTAGAGGAGAGACACAGAATAATGGTGGAGGAGAAGAACAGGGAGATGACAACACTGAGAGGAGAATTAAAGAAAGAACACAGAATGGTGCTGGAGGAGAAGAACAGGGAGATGACAACACTGAGAGAAGAGTTAGAGGAGAGACACAGAATGATGGTGGTGGAGAAGAACAGGGAGATGACAACACTGAGAGGAGAATTAAAGAAAGAACACAGAATGGTGCTGGAGGAGAAGAACAGGGAAATGACAACACTGAGAGGAGAATTAAAGAAAGAACACAGAATGGTGCTGGAGGAGAAGAACAGGGAAATGACAACACTGAGAGAAGAGTTAGAGGAGAGACACAGAATGATGGTGGAGGAGAAGAACAGGGAGATGACAACACTGAGAGGAGAATTAAAGAAAGAACACAGAATGGTGCTGGAGGAGAAGAACAGGGAAATGACAACACTGAGAGAAGAGTTAGAGGAGAGACACAGAATGATGGTGGAGGAGAAGAAAGAGAAAGAGAGAGAGGAGAGGAGAGAGATAGAGGTGCAGGCGATGGAGAAGGAGCTTAATGAATCTCTGAGCAAGATAGATGAATTGATCAAACAGTATGAGCTACAAATGAATGAGATTGACCATCAAACAAGTGACCTGCAGAATAAAATAATAGAGCTGGAACAAGAGCTGACGAGAAAGCTTGAGGAAAGAAAGGAGAGCGATGAAGAGAAGAGAAGAGAGCTGGAACAAGAGCTGACAACGCAGCTTGAGAAAAAAAAGGAGAGCGATGAAGAGAAGAGAAGCCAGTTGGAACAAGCGCTGGCGAAGCAGCTTGAGAAAGGAAAGGAGAGCGATGAAGAGAAGAGAAGAGAGCTGGAACAAGAGCTGGCAAAGCAGGGAAAGGAGAACGAACAAGAGAAGAGAAGCCAGCTGGAACAAGAGCTGACAACGCAGCTCGAAAAAGGAAAGGAGAGCGATGAAGAGAAGAGAAGCCAGCTGGAACAAGAGCTGGCGAAGCAGCTTGAGAAAGGAAAGGAGAGCGATGAAGAGAAGAGAAGAGAGCTGGAACAAGAGCTGACGAAGCAGGGAAAGGAGAATGAAGAAGAGAAGAGAAGAGAGCTGGAACAAGAGATGACGAAGCAGCTCGAGAAAGGAAAGGAGAGCGATGAAGAGAAGAGAAGAGAGCTGGAACAAGAGCTGACGAAGCAGCTCGAGAAAAGAAAGGAGAGCGCTGAGGAGAAGAGAAGCCAGTTGGAACAAGAGCTGACGAAGCAGCTCGAGAAAACAAAGGAGAGCGCAGAGGAGAAGAGAAACCAGTTGGAACAAAAGCTGACGAAGCAGCTTGAGAAAGGAAAGGAGAGCGATGAAGAGAAGAGAAGCCAGCTGGAACAAGAGCTGGCGAAGCAGCTTGAGAAAGGAAAGGAGAGCGATGAAGAGAAGAGAAGCCAGCTGGAACAAGAGCTGGCGAAGCAGCTTGAGAAAGGAAAGGAGAGAGATGAAGAGAAGAGAAGAGAGCTGGAACAAGAGCTGGCGAAGCAGGGAAAGGAGAACGAAGAAGAGAAGAGAAGCCAGCTGGAACAAGAGCTGACGAAGCAGGGAAAGGAGAGCGATGAAGAGAAGAGAAGAGAGCTGGAACAAGAGCTGACGAAGCAGGGAAAGGAGAATGAAGAAGAGAAGAGAAGAGAGCTGGAACAAGAGATGACGAAGCAGCTCGAGAAAGGAAAGGAGAGCGATGAAGAGAAGAGAAGAGAGCTGGAACAAGAGCTGACGAAGCAGCTCGAGAAAAGAAAGGAGAGCGCTGAAGAGAAGAGAAGCCAGCTGGAACAAGAGCTGACGAAGCAGCTCGAGAAAAGAAAGGAGAGCGCTGAGGAGAAGAGAAGCCAGTTGGAACAAGAGCTGACGAAGCAGCTCGAGAAAACAAAGGAGAGCGCAGAGGAGAAGAGAAACCAGTTGGAACAAAAGCTGACGAAGCAGCTTGAGAAAGGAAAGGAGAGCGATGAAGAGAAGAG
This sequence comes from Nannobrachium achirus, assembly GCF_963921795.1. Taxonomy (NCBI): domain Eukaryota; kingdom Metazoa; phylum Chordata; class Actinopteri; order Myctophiformes; family Myctophidae; genus Nannobrachium; species Nannobrachium achirus. The sequence continues at coordinate 21,953,068 of NC_137819.1, forward strand.
AAGCCAGCTGGAACAAGAGCTGGCGAAGCAGCTTGAGAAAGGAAAGGAGAGCGATGAAGAGAAGAGAAGCCAGCTGGAACAAGAGCTGGCGAAGCAGCTTGAGAAAGGAAAGGAGAGAGATGAAGAGAAGAGAAGAGAGCTGGAACAAGAGCTGGCGAAGCAGGGAAAGGAGAACGAAGAAGAGAAGAGAAGCCAGCTGGAACAAGAGCTGACGAAGCAGGGAAAGGAGAACGAAGAAGAGAAGGGAAGCCAGCTGGAACAAGAGCTGACGAAGCAGGGAAAGGAGAACGAAGAAGAGAAGAGAAGAAAGCTGGAACAAGAGCTGACGAAGCAGCTCGAGAAAGGAAAGGAGAGCGATGAAGAGAAGAGAAGAGAGCTGGAACAAGAGCTGACGAAGCAGCTCGAGAAAAGAAAGGAGAGCGCTGAAGAGAAGAGACGCCAGCTGGAACAAGAGCTGACGAAGCAGCTCGAGAAAAGAAAGGAGAGCGCTGAGGAGAAGAGAAGCCAGTTGCAACAAGAGCTGACGAAGCAGCTTGAGAAAAAAAAGGAGAGCGCAGAGGAGAAGAGAAGCCAGTTGGAACAAAAGCTGACGAAGCAGCTTGAGAAAGGAAAGGAGAGCGATGAAGAGAAGAGAAGCCAGCTGGAACAAGAGCTGGCGAAGCAGCTTGAGAAAGGAAAGGAGAGCGATGAAGAGAAGAGAAGCCAGCTGGAACAAGAGCTGGCGAAGCAGCTTGAGAAAGGAAAGGAGAGAGATGAAGAGAAGAGAAGAGAGCTGGAACAAGAGCTGGCGAAGCAGGGAAAGGAGAACGAAGAAGAGAAGAGAAGCCAGCTGGAACAAGAGCTGACGAAGCAGGGAAAGGAGAACGAAGAAGAGAAGAGAAGCCAGCTGGAACAAGAGCTGACGAAGCAGGGAAAGGAGAACGAAGAAGAGAAGAGAAGAGAGCTGGAACAAGAGCTGACGAAGCAGCTCGAGAAAGGAAAGGAGAGCGATGAAGAGAAGAGAAGAGAGCTGGAACAAGAGCTGACGAAGCAGCTCGAGAAAAGAAAGGAGAGCGCTGAAGAGAAGAGACGCCAGCTGGAACAAGAGCTGACGAAGCAGCTCGAGAAAAGAAAGGAGAGCGCTGAGGAGAAGAGAAGCCAGTTGGAACAAAAGCTGACGAAGCAGCTTGAGAAAGGAAAGGAGAGCGATGAAGAGAAGAGAAGCCAGCTGGAACAAGAGCTTGCGAAGCAGCTTGAGAAAGGAAAGGAGAGCGATGAAGAGAAGAGAAGCCAGCTGGAACAAGAGCTGGCGAAGCAGCTTGAGAAAGGAAAGGAGAGAGATGAAGAGAAGAGAAGAGAGCTGGAACAAGAGCTGGCGAAGCAGGGAAAGGAGAACGAAGAAGAGAAGAGAAGCCAGCTGGAACAAGAGCTGACGAAGCAGGGAAAGGAGAACGAAGAAGAGAAGAGAAGCCAGCTGGAACAAGAGCTGACGAAGCAGGGAAAGGAGAACGAAGAAGAGAAGAGAAGAGAGCTGGAACAAGAGCTGACGAAGCAGCTCGAGAAAGGAAAGGAGAGCGATAAAGAGAAGAGAAGAGAGCTGGAACAAGAGCTGACGAAGCAGCTCGAGAAAAGAAAGGAGAGCGCTGAAGAGAAGAGAAGCCAGCTGGAACAAGAGCTGACGAAGCAGCTTGAGAAAAGAAAGGAGAGCGCTGAGGAGAAGAGAAGCCAGTTGGAACAAGAGCTGACGAAGCAGCTCGAGAAAACAAAGGAGAGCACTGAGGAGAAGAGAAGCCAGTTGGAACAAGAGCTGATGAAGCAGCTTGAGAAAAAAAAGGTGTGCGTGAAATATAAGGAAGATAAACTGGATGAGAAGAGAGAGAGGTTGGAGACACATAAACAGGAAATGGAGAAGCTGGAAAATGAATATGAAGAAGAGACCAAAGTATCTGAGAGAAACCTGAGAAATGCTCTGCCTGAAATCTTATACAACTTGAAGTCAAAGACAGAAATGCAGGAAGCGTTTGAGAAGGAGAAGGCAACACTGAGAGAAAGGTTAGAGGAGAGTCACAGAATGATGGAGGAGAAGAACAGAGAGATGACAACTCTGAGCGAAGAGTTACAAAAGAGACACAGAATGATGGAGGAGAAGAACAGAGAGATGACAGCTCTGAGCGAAGAGTTACAAAAGAGACAGATACTGATGGAGGAGAAGAACAGAGAGATGACAACACTGAGAGAAGAGTTAGAGGAGAGACACAGAATGATGGAGGAGAAGAACAGAGAGATGTCAGCTCTGAGCGAAGAGTTACAAAAGAGACACAGAATGATGGAGAAGAACAGAGAGATGGCAACACTGAGCGAAGAGTTACAAAAGAGACAGATAATGATGGAGGAGAAGAACAGGGAGATGACAACACTGAGAGAAGAGTTAGAGGAGAGACACAGAATGATGGTGGAGGAGAAGAACAGGGAGATGACAACACTGAGAGGAGAATTAAAGAAAGAACACAGAATGGTGCTGGAGGAGAAGAACAGGGAGATGACAACACTGAGAGAAGAGTTAGAGGAGAGACACAGAATGATGGTGGAGGAGAAGCACAGGGAGATGACAACACTGAGGGAAGAGTTAGAGGAGAGGAGAGATAAGATGCCCACTAAAAGTGTGGAAGGGAGAACGTGTGTCAGAAGAGAAAGGAGAGGAGAGTCATGGTGGATGAGATGTTGTACTCATCTACTAATTGTACTAATTGCACTGATGTTCAGTAACAAACTACAAGAAAATAGCTGTACTTAAGTGCAACATGTATTCATCTCTTAACCTGTTAACAATCCTAGGCCTACTGTATGTACACAAGGTAGGGTTTTATGAGCATACAAATAATCTATTTTTGAGGTCTTGTACATTGAAGCTTGCTGACTTAGTTTTTTTCAAAACAGCTCAACTAATGTTTAAGGCAAGGAATAAATTACTTCCCACAAACATTCTGGAAATGTTATGGCTATGAGCTAAGGTGGGAACTAAATTGTAAAGAAGCAAGTGTTCAGACCACTCAAAAGAGTATGTGCATTTCAGTTTGTGGAGTAAATATTTGGAACAGTTTGACAGAAGAGATTAAACAGTAATAATATCTTACAATTTAAAACAAATACTCAAATCCAATATCCTGGCTATACAGGTAAATACAGTAAAACATAGTCTTCTTTTTATTTTGTCTTTTTGAGTTTTATATCATTTTTTATTTTTCATATTATTGCGACCGTCAGGTCGCACTTACTACCAAAACCTCCACCGGCTGTCTGTCTGTCTGTCTGTCTGTCGGTCCGTCCGTCTGTCCCTCCGTCACACGTCACACGTCACACGTCACACTTTTGCCCTGCTCATATCTCCGCAACCGTTGCCCCGATCCATGCCAAATTTTGCACACACACTCCTTACCTGCCAAACTACAACCTCCAAGGACCCCCGGAGCTCCAGGGACCCCCAGGTGTAAAAAATGACCAAATGTTCAAAAATGACCAAATGACCACCCCAACGGGGCTGCTCACGGGGAATTCCCGGGGACCACCGACTCCTGGTGCTCCAGAACGGATGCAAAAGTGGTGACGCCCCCAGTGGAGGACCCCCTCCACTGCAGCTCACATAAAATGCCGTAACTCGGGCTAGGAGCGCCCGGAAGAGCCGGGGCCGGTACCTATTCGTCCGCCAAGGCGGCGCGGAGACCCCACCCCATTTCTCACATGGCCCCCTTCTAACGCCACCTTCAGGACGATTTTTAAAACACATTTTTGGCCACTGCGCCTAAAGTTTTTGCCCTAAAATCACGCAAATCGCTACACAGTATGTCTACACTCATCTCATCAACATGAATCTGTCCCATATAGCGCCACCTTCAGGCCGACTTTTGAAAAACAAATTTTTGGACACTGCTCCTACAGATTTTGCCCTAAAATCACGAAAATCGCTACACAGTATGTCTACACTCATGTCATCAACATGGATCTGTCCCATATAGCGCCAACATCAGGCCCATTTTTTAAAACACATTTTTGGACACTGCTCCTACAGATTTTGCCCTAAAATCACGCAAATCGATACACAGTATCTCTACACTCATCTCATCAACATGGATATGTCCCATTTAGCGCCACCTTCAGGCCGATTTTTTAAAACACATTTTTGGACACTGCTCCTACAAATTTTGCCCTAAAATCACGCAAATCGGTACACACTTGCCCTACACTGATGTCATCAACATAGATCTGTCCCATATAGCGCCACCATCAGGCAGATTTTTTCAAACACATTTTTGCACACTGCTCCTACAGATTTTGACCTAAAATCACTCAAATCGGTACACAGTATGGCTATACTCATCTCATCAACATGCATCTGTCCCATATAGCGCCACCATCAGGCCGATTTTTACATACACATTTTTCCACACTTCTACACATTTTGGCCTAAAATCACGCTGCGACCTGACGGTCGCTTATCTCCCGATTAGGGAGTTTTACTGGTAGTGACAAGATAATCTCTTGTATAAAAGTGAAATTGCATATGCTTATTAAATAGGTAATGACAATTAGCTTCATAGGGATTTTAGATCCCTCAAATGGTAAAAAAAAAAGAAAAAAAGAAAAAAAAGAAAACTGCTTTAATCTGCTACTGCTGATATATTTGGATTTTCATTTCCATTTTATTTCATTTTCATTCTCTTTAGAAGGTGAACTTGTATACTCTTATAACATATTACTGCATCCTGAGCCATGAATATGTAGGACAGGCACTCTTTCATTTGTTATTATGCTGATGTATTTTGGGCTTGTAAATACAGTTTATCTTTATATGGTAAAATTGAACACTTTTACAACATATTCATGTATTTTAAACCATGAATATGTAGGATAGGCATTCATAAGCTTTTTAGCTTCAGCCTATTCCTTTTGATCACCTTAAACAGTGATTATGCTTTTGTGGATGTATGACTTATAAATGTATGCTTGCTACTGTCAAATAAACTAAATTAAACTAAAACACAGCACAGTACTGTATGTATAACTACATCTTATTGAATTTGAACAACATAATTTTCCAACTCATTCACTGGGCATACCATTGGGCTATTTATTTCAGGAACATTGCTTTTATCTCTATTTGTATTACTGAAAAAACATTGCATGTAAAAAATCTGAAAAAGCGGATGTATTTGAAATGATGTAAATCATGGGGGAAAAAAAGCTTAAAGGTGGAGTGACATGGCCAAAACAGCTAATTAAGGCTATCAAATTAGCCAATTTTTTTAATGATGTCATGTACCCCCATGTTAAATGACCCAATCAAATTAATTTATTGTAGTTACTGTAGTACTTTCTGTACAGTAACTGAAATAAATTAATTTGATTGGGCTAATATGGGGGGAGGGGCGGAGACTCGCGGAGTCGAGTATCCATATCATTATCTTTTGAAACTGCCCCAAAAAAACCTGTCCGAGGTGTGTTTCCGACTTTCTAAACCAACTTTAAAACTATCAGTTCTAGGGGTAAAAATTATATGGCATTCGCTATAAAATCAATGGTTAGACCGATAAAAAAGTACATGTCTTCTTCAAAAAAGGTGTCAAAAAAGGTGTACGAGGGTCAACACGCTTCTCCCCGTCTATGACACGGTTTTGTCGGCCATACCCTGCTGTCTATTGCCCTAAACCTGACTGGAGCACCCGGGACACCGGAGCAACCGTAGAACGAGCGTCCAGCGATCTCCTCCTCCGACCTCCGCAGAGGAGGTCCGTCACTCCGTGGCTCATACACTGTGTGCGTGTGTAGCCTGTGTGTGCGTCTGTGCGTGTGCTTTCGCGAGCGTGTGTGTGTGTGTACACACACAATAGCTCTCGCAAATAGCCGTGCGGTGCAGCGCTAGCCGGGCTAAACGCTAACAACAAAGGCAACACGTTGTGCGCGGCACCGCACAACGGACGAAGTATACATTGCGCGGCACCGCACGACGGAGGAAGTATACATTCAGTACTACTTTTCAGACTGTTTGAAGAAACACCACGTGACCTACTGTACCATAATGTTAAATTTCGGCCGGTGTCGCCACTCCTTTAATAAACACAGTGTTTAAAGTTAGTCGGGGGTGTTAGGGATATTTTTTGCTATATTAGTCTAAAAGTTTGTCATGATGCTGAATATATTGCAAGCATTTGTTTTGCACAAAAAACATATTTGGGCTATAAACGGCCCCTCACTTTTCATCACTAAACCAACGTTTTCTGGGGCCATTTATAGCCCAAGGAATGTTTTTTGTGCAAAACAAATGCTTGCAATAGATTCAGCATCATGACAAACTCCAAGTTAGACCCCTCACATCCTACTTAAAGCAGATTTCTTTTCCTGGGTATTTTCCTCCTGTATAGAAAGTCGATGGGAGCCCAACTTGATTTGGCCACTGTGACGACCCCGAATGTCGCCGACTCGGGCGCCCTAGCTAAATCATTAGAGCATGCCCTGGGCTACATCTGTGCAAAATGTGGCGCTTTTAGACTAATGTAGCGCGTAATGGCCATGTTATCTCCCTAACGCCCCCGACTAAGTCTCAAAATGTTCTCTGACCATTGATAATATCTTGAGGAGATTATTCTCTGGTGGACAGTAAATGTTTTGCACATTTACAAGGTAAGCTCCATTGTGTTATTTGTATTATGTCCTCAGTGATGTTGCCCAAGGGCATAGGGGTTTCTGTTCTCGCAACATCATACCCCTCACTCAGGTACCCAGCCAGGGTGATCAAGTCCAGACTTTACGTCCCAGTAGCTATACCCACGGTCAGCTCCGGTCTCCAGAACTACTCTGGAGAGACTGGGAGGGGCAATCTGACACCTATAGCGGAGGAAACCATGCAAGGCACTGCTAATCGGGGAAATTACATTGTGGAGACAATTATGTGAATCAATTGCTTAAAATGTATATTTAATGTAATTTTTTGCAGCTCCAATAATATTTTTTTAAAGCTTTTTTTGTTGTTTTAATATGAACATGTGACTCTAGTGAAGGCTGCCTATTTTATGTTGTTTTAAAATATTCTAGTGCACACACCTGACACCACCTGGGATTTGAACCCACAATGATACAATTACTAGACTTATAGATTATTAACAGTGCCGCTGTGGAAAAAAAGCACTGCTCATGAAGATGTCAACAGGTGTCCCCAGCCCACCATCTGACAAATGTTTCAAAAACATTCAACATATTTATTTTTCTAACACAGTTCTGTATGCATATTCCTTCATTCCCCTTTAATTGCACATATATTTCTTTAGTTTAGTTTTGATTGTTTTGTTTGTCCAAATTTGCTTTGGCAATGTAAGGGTATAATAAAGCATATTTGAAACGGGGGGGGGTCCACTGTCCATTCAAAATCTACTTTACACATTGTACCACATGAGGGCAGCAGATGTCTGAAAGTGGTATTCTTTGTAATACAAGTATGCTGATAATAAGAATAAAATGTTAAACACATCAATTAAACACTAATGTGACAGGGGATCTCCATTTGCTTTTGAACTTTTGTTAGTATGCGAGGTACTGTAGATAGGATTCAAGATTCTTGAGGTTGTATTTGTCAATATGTAATTACGGTTATAATACATACTATGAATAACTAATTTGTTTCAAGTTATAAAGTGTCAATTGTGTAAAATGTAGAGGATTTAATTATACGCAGAAACTGGTGTTGCAAATCACCTTCCTAGCATATCAATGTCAGGAAGAAATATTGTATGTCTAAAATGTGTTGTTTTCACATTTCAATTCATATTTGTAAAACCCACAGACCATTTTGAACATGGCCTCCCTATTTCGGGCAAAATCATGAAATTATAAGATCAACAACCTCAAATGTGTAATGTCAAATAAATATATTAAAAAAACAAATAAAGTACATAAAGTATAAGGTTTCTGGATTCTGCCTGACAGCAACTATACTGTATACTCTTTATACAGTCATTGGTATTTGCACCTTCCCAGAGATACTGAGGTTGGATATCTTTATATAGGATTGGACTACGGTCTTGAATAAGAGAGGACACCGACGCATACATACCCAGCGGATCGCAGTACTTACGCACTCTGCTTGTGCAAGTAATAACGGGCTACTGTGTTTATCAATATCAATGTGTGTTTTGGTGTTAAACTGCAGTTGTTGTCAGAGCCATGCAGCAATAAAGTTCATAGACCCATCAGTCACCTGACAAAGGTCAATGAGGTGACACACTGGAACTACAGACCGGATCAGCTATCAGCTATTGTGGGTTAGAACTTAGTGTGTGTGCGGGGGGGGGGGGGGGGGGGAGAGAGGTATTGACTAGTAGTGTCTAATCTGTGTTACTTTTTCTCTTTCTATGAAGCCCATATCATGCTTTAGAAATATGTGTAATGCATTATAATCTGTTTATAATATTTTACTATCACAGTTACAACACGCATAATCCCTATTTAAATATCTTAACAATGTATAGCAATATGTAATGCATGATGGATGAAGATAAAAAAAAAGAAAGCTTGAGCAAGAGCTGAGGGTGCAGTCTGAGAGAAGAGAGGAGATGGAGAGGAAGCTGGTGATCTTTACAGGGAAGAGAGTGGCGATGCACAGAAAGAAAGTCTCTGAGTTGAGAGAGATCTACAAAGGCGAGGCCAGATTGGAAGCAGAAAGACACATGAAGATGCAATACTCACTCATTCTCACAGGTGATAATCTCTCTCTCTCTCTCTCTCTCTCTCTCTCTCTCTCTCTCTCTCTCTCTCTGTCTCTCTCTCTCTCTCTCTCTCTCTCTCTCTCTCTCTCTCTCTCTCTCTCTCTCTCTCTCTCTCTCTCTCTGTCCCTCTCTCTCTCTCTCTCTCCGTCTCTCTCTCTCTTTCTTTCTTTCTTTTTTCTTTCTTTCTTAATTATAATATAATACATGGTGAACAGTCTTAGTTTCATATATCCCTAATTATTTTCTTTATTCCAACAGACTATCATCGCATCAGTAAATGCTATATTTGGAGTTGGACTGAAAAAGACGTGATCCTCCCCTGTCACCCCTCACCTGAGACCAGCACGGCTTCCATGACAATCAGGTGGTTTAAGGCGACAGAGTGCATTTACCTGTATAAGAATGGTCAGATGATAGAGGGGAGGGGCTATGAGGACAGACTCTCCCTGAACACCCAGGAGCTGAAGAAAGGCGATGTGTCTCTGACACTGAAAGACTACAGAGAGACAGATAGAGGAGTTTACATCTGTCAGGTCGAACATGGAGAACAGATGGAGGAGACTGCTGTGGAATTAAAAACAAATGGTGAGCAGAGGGGTAAAGTAACTAAGTGCATTTACTTAAGTACTGTACTTAAGTACAGTTTTAGGTATTTGTACTTCATTTGAGTATTTCCAGTTTTCAGTACTTTTGCTTTTACTCCACTACATCTCAGAGGCAAATATTTTACTTTTACTCCACTACTAGTTACTTTGCAGATATCAATTATTATATAATAAAACGTACATTAATCCACTTTAGCCCTATTTTATACCTAGGCTATTTTCAAACATTTTGTATTTTTACTTTTGGTACTTTAATTAGATTTTGTTAGATATACAGATTCTAGGTACCCCTCTACATCTCTGTAAAATGTAAATGACCACAGGCATCACATGTTGATGCCTGTGGTGTGGGACTATACCATAGTCTGACAATGCTGTTTCTATAACTTAGCCCAAACTTTAAACTGTTCAATATATAACAGTTAAACTGGTCATCTGTGGATGGTTCTTTCTTTCTTTCTTTCTTTCTTTCTTTCTTTCTTTCTTTCTTTCTTTCTTTCTTTCTTTCTTTATTTCTTTCTTTCTTTCTTTCTTTCTTTTTGACATATGATTGACATGTGCGTGCCACCAAAACTGTCGGAGTAGTAGTGTGGCGTTTAATATCTAGAAAGATGGATGGAAAAATTAATGAATGGAAGGAATAAAGTCAGACAAGTACCTGGTTGCCCCATGAGGGCAACCACACTATTTCCCAAATTAAATAGAGTGATTTATAGATTAAAACATATCTCTGAGCTTTCCGATGTGTTTCTATTCCTCAAAAATAATAAAATAGTGGTCCAGAGTAGACACACCCAATAATAAACATAAGCATTTCAACATTTTTCTAATTTAGAAAAAAAGAACATGAAATTTACATCATGTTTGCGTTTTTAGATAATCTAGTTAAAAGGTTATAGCCAAAACCTTTTTCGGATGGTGGCCATATTGGATTTGACCGCTATGGCGAGGGAAGCTGGCTTGGGCACCCTCGCTGAACCATTAAAGCCCTGTGCTATATTTGAGCCGGGTCCCAAATAATTATTTATCCATCCATCATAACCAGTGATGTAAAATGTTATCTGGAAATAGTAACACTTAAGAAGCTCCTCCGCCAGAAATGGTGCTGAACAATAGACTCCCCCTGCCCAGAAACCTCGCCCTTCCATGCACAGTAACTCTACTACCATATGATGTCATTGTGGTAAATAACCCCAGAGACAACTGGAATAATGTTTTCAGAGAAATTACAAATATTAGGCCTACATTTGGAAAATAAAAAGCCATAGTTGTAGTTACCCAGTTGGTCTCCTGAAAATTAAACTGCTCGGAAGTGACGGAACGGATGAATTCCAAGACTTTTCACCCACCTTTGTTTGTGGAATAGATTATCCCAAAACAGGGTCCATGTTCAATAAGACCAAAATTCCGATTTCATTATTAAACCAAATAATCAGGATTATCCATACACTTAACTGAAGCCTGCTACTGCTTTCATAGCTGTAATTAATTCATGTATAAATAGATAACAATTTAAATATCTAATAATAATTATTACTACTTCTCTCGTCCTGAACCAAAGAGAAGGAAAATCTGCCTTCCCGGTCCAGCAGGTAAAGACCTGTTCACCATTCCTTCACAGTCACTTTCGATAACACCTTTAGCTTTCAACAATCTTAATACAGTTAACTTATTACCAGTGTTGGGCAATTAGCCCTATTCACGGCCCGCCCACAGCAAAATTCTCAGCAACTTCCTGGTGCTGACGTCAGTTTTGAAGGGTAACACAGAAATCGCTGGACTTAAAGCCAACAAATCATTATTTCAAACGGCAAAGTAAATTATAATGCTTTGTGCCTTTTGCTATCTATGTGTTCTTGATCATGCTAGCCGTATTTTATACTGTACTATTCGGAAATTGCATTAAATTTGCTATTTCTGTGTTAACTCTATGGGCTTTTAGAAACATAGACACTGTATTAAAAAAATCAATAAACTTCAATAAGAGTCAACAGTCAGCCAAGATATAGCAGCAATCTCTCTTGACCTTTTAAACGAAATCTTTTCAAAAGACTGCAGGCAAAACTCGAGTAATATTACTGTAACATTACTGTTTTGGCAGAGTAATCTCATACACTACTCGTTACTGGGTAAAGTGATAATATTTGCATTGTTTTCATGTTGCGTCCTCTGTGGCACGCACACACACACACACGCACACACACACACACACACACACACACACACACACACACACACACACTATATATATATATATATATATATATATATATATATATATATATATATATATATATATATATATATATATACTGTATATATACTGTATATATACTGTATATATATGTATGTAGAGAGAGAGAGAGAGAGAGAGAGAGAGAGAGAGAGAGAGGAATCTGCAAGGTCCCATGTAGAAATGTTTTACCATAACTCCCTGACTCTCCTTAACTTCCACAGGCTCTACTATCGTCACTGAGAAGCAGCTGATGCAGGTGGCTGAGAAAACTGGACAAGCATGGAAGAAGATTGGCACAATGCTGGGCATCGATGACGTTATGATGCAGCATATTAGGGAGAACTATCCACAGGACCATGTGGACAGAGTTTTTCAAATGCTGCTCTACTGGAAAAAATGCCATGGGGAAAACGCCACCACTGCCTACTTACACACTGAGCTTGCAAAGTTAAACGTAGACCTGGTACCTGATGATATCGACTCCCTCCTGGAGGAGGACTGAGGTGACGGCTACACAGAGCTGGATATTTCTGAAGCTAGACAATTGCTAGACATTTTTTTGTGCGGTTGGGGCTTGCAGCCACACAAAGCTGGATATTTTGGCCGCAAAGCTGGATATCTTTGAAACCGGATAAATAAGTGGAGATATTGAAAAATATCCGATTCACTGGATCTGTGTAGACATGGAACCCGGATATCTCTGAAGACTTTACTGTGTGTGTGCTTGTCCACCTAGTGGAGGTCTGGGGACTCAGATTATAGGTATCTTTGTCGTGTGGACCTAGATATTTTTCTATGTGGATATCTGAAAAACCGGGATATATAAAATATCCAGCTCCGTCTGGCCTAGGCCTGAGGCCATCACTGCCGGATACCAGCTTGTCATGGAATTAAATCATGGCTTTTGGACATTGATTCTATAGCACAAAAACATGCATTCCAGAGATACTTCATTCCCCATTTAAGGTGGAAACATTTCTTTATACCGGTGTCTTATGGGTCGCAAGACTTGCGAGCAAAAATGTCCAGTTTTTATTTTGATTTTTTTTTAAATGTCCCAAAAATAATTCTCATATCTCCAAGCTCACATGGATTAAAATTCATAATGCATTTTTGGAAGATGGGATCTTGGGGAGACGCCATGGTTTCGAGCTGAAAACCTTATTTGCGAGCGTAGGTCGCAGTTTACTGTCAGTACCGTCACAGCTTGTCCGTGACCGGACGTCCGGACGGGTAACGCAAGACACTGTGGTTCCTCTGTAACATCACTTTCATATCACATTGTTGTCAGATACTCAGAGCAGGGATCTCCATATATGGGCATACATGGGATTCTGTTAGGGATCTCCATATATGGACATAAAAGGGATTGTATCCAGGGACATGGATCTCCATATATTGGCATAAAAGGGATTGTATGTATGATGTCAGATGTCATAGACGTCATAGGACTTTCACATCACGAATAACAATGTAAGCATGTTTGGGGTCTCACAACAATATCTCCATATACAGTACATGGATCTCCATATGGGCTCCAGGGGTCTCCGTATATGGGTAACTGGTCCGATATACTGTACATCACTGGCCAGATGGCCAAGACATGGCGCAAACTCGCCCTTTAGGGCAAGGTCGCTTGTCGCCCTTAGGCGTCTTACTGGTACTATTACTATAGCTTCATGTACATGTTACTCATGTACACATAGCAGAGCCAGAGACAGCTGGAAAACAAGTCTGCTATTTCTTTCACCTGGATCAAGGACAGTATGATCATCCAACTGTTCCACTTTATGAGTGGGAAAAGTATTACAAAACAGCTGGACACACAAATCCAAATAATTTAAAATGGAATATAGGGGTGATATAGTCTCAAACAGCTACCAAAGAGAAACGTTTTGGATAATCACATTCCCTGGTTTCACTGATGACATTGACTTCTTTCCTTTTCAGTATATTGTATTGTTAATGATGCTATTTTGATCCTATACATGATGTCTTGTTGTTAGATGATTTAAAGGAGTAGTTCACCCCCAAAATGACTTGTCTCTATCGATTACTCATGCCATGGACTTGAGTTCAGTAATGTTCTCTTGTTTGTATTTCTCACATTACAAATCACAAAAGATTCACCCCCATTGATTCCGGATGGGGACCCAAATGCAATTGGGTTCCCATCATTTTCCCTACCTTTCCACATAGTGGCTACAATGTCTGCTGCATAGATGCTTCACCATGGGAACCAAAGATTTCAGTAAAAGTAGTTGGAACCCGTCTCCATCGGCTGTTTGCTTAACAATTTTGACTGCCACGGCAATTGCGTCATAGCAGCTGTACTTCCGCCTAGCAGAGCCATCCTGAAAACCGTCCTTGCTTAAACTCCCTAATGTGTTTGTGAATGGGTGAATGTAATGCACAATCTCTGTTTCTGTTAAATGTTAATGTGAGATGTCCTCACTCCTCAGGTCTGTGTAATATGTGCTGTTGTGTTTACTGATGATGTATAGGGTTACGCCACTGTGAGGCGCTACAGTGCCACAGTTGAAGGACCTGCCAAGAACTACACTGCCGTCCTTATCGTGTGTCCTTATATGGGTTGTCACTTCCTGTGGGGTTCTAGTTCAGTGCTCAGTTGAGCTACGGCTGCACAGTTATTGTTTTTTTATTTATTTTTTTACCTTTACATATAAAACCGTGTCATTTATACAATGATGTGTGAGAGAATGTCCACTTGCTTTTTAACTGTCAGATAAGATTCAAGATTGAAGATTCAAGACTTATTTGTCACATGATAGTGTCTGTTCACATTGTGCATCATTTACAGTAAAAATTAAAAACAAGCGTTAACTTATGATACAATTAAAGTGCAAAATGAATAAATAACAAGTAATAAGTGTAAAGCGTAGAGAATAACCTGATGCATGTGCAAAAACTGCATTTATTAACATACAAAGACATTACGTGTAGAGAATGACCATAGCGTATACTACAGTTGTACATACAGTTGCTGTCGGGGGGAAACCTTCCAGCCTACTGTATGTCCAAAACAGTTACTTTTCAGGAAATAGACGGACATGTATTCCAATGGATCCAATAGTTATTAAACATCTTAATTCTTGTTTACTTTTCATCAAACCCTATTTTTCATGTCATTAGGCCTATACTGTAGGTGAATATTTTTGCAGTTTCATGTTTGTTACTTCTGCAGCAACCTTGTTTTATTAGGATGTTTTATTTTTTATGTTATAAATGTTATGTTATGTTATGTTATGTTATGATGTTTGATATTTTGGTGTCTTTTATCCTTTATTGATAGAACAGTAGGTAAACAGGAAACAGGGAGAAAGATGGGGTGTGGCATGCAGCAAAGGCTGTCGGGATGGGTAGTCGAACCGGCGTTGCGCTGTCAGGTATCTATGTGGTAAGCGCCTGGACCACTAGATCAGCGGGCACCCCAATATGACTTATAAGCCAAAAAAGAAAGCCAAATCCAGAATTTACAGTAGATGGATGAATATGTCTGCAACCCATTGATGCACAATACAAATGTATGCACGAGTGTGCAGCAATAAAGTTCACAGACCCACCAGTCACCTGACACAGGTCAATGAGGTGACACACTGGAAATTTCTTCCTCTGTGGTTCTCTCACTCTGTCTAAATTTCTTAGGTTTATTGTTTTATTCACAGTTATTATTTGGATGTTAATTCATTATCGGCTCATTCAGATTCTTATTATTATATACATATTTTTTCAATACCACAAATGAGTTACCGCTAACCTCTCAATCATTGCTGCGAAAAAGAAAAGTTGTTTCCTTTCAATGCCTTTGTGCATGCTCTTTGTTTCCCCTCTGACACTGTTGTCATCTTTAAGTGTGTCAAGTGTGCATAATATAGAAACTGAAAAATAACAGAGCGCATCCTGTTGCAGAGGACAGTCGATTTATCGGTAGAGTGGAATAGTTTTTTCTAGGCTTCTAGCTTTTAGCTAGGTTTCTGTTTGAAGGTGCTGCTAATTTAAAGAGTCATCTATGGTATTCCTTCTTACGTGTTGGATTTTATTTCATCTATTTTACCCTTTTTTTTTTATAATTATTGCAACCGCCAGGTCGCAGTTAATCAAAACCTCCACCGGCTGTCTGTAGGTCAGTCTGTCAGACTGTCAGTCAGTCAATCAGTCAGTCACACGTCACATTTTTGCCCTTCTCATCTCCGCCACCGTTGCCCCGATCCATGCCAAAATTTGCACACACACACTCCTTGGGTGTGGGTACCAGCCGGGGCCGGTACCCACGGGTCTGCCTCGGCGGCGCGGAGACAGCCGTGTGTAGCCACTGCAGCCCGCTAAAAAGGCCGTAACATGTGACCTGACGGTCGCTTATCTCCTGATTAGGGAGTCTTACTGGTGATAGGCTATGTTATAGTGTGGCTTTATGTTGTTGGAGAGGAGAGGAGAGGAGAGGAGAGGAGAGGAGAGGAGAGGAGAGTTCATGTTAGCATGAACTCCATGTACCGTATGTAGCTGTAATGTAAACACTGCAGAAGAATATCAGAAATGTATAGACAAAAATAAACTTCTCAATGAGAGTCATATACATTTCTAAGGGGTTTATGTGTTGCCGATGTAAAATAGCATATCCATCATCTAAGTTATACAAGTGTCTCACACACAATTTAGCCTCATATCCACATCAGATATTCCATACAGTCACTTATGTGTGCAAGGCTTCCTTGGGGAACTGTAAATGCCATTGGCAACTGATTTGCCCCTGCAGGATAAATATTGTATAGGCTGTATGAAAACAAACATGTCCCCGCCTGTCTCCCTGACAGGGACAGATCAACTGACTGGATGAACAGAATATATTATGATATGCATTTTTTGAGAATATCACATAAACACTGACTGCTCAACCAGAACCAGAACCTTGACTGGCTCTGAGAATCTGTGTTGTTTTAATAACTTTCACCTTGGCCTCTCTGTTACGGTCTGTTATTAAAGGTAGGGTATAAGTGATGTTTTTTTGGTTAAAACAAAAGGGTTAAAGCACTTTATTCTGATAGTAATCATTGCTATTGTGTTTGTTCAGTAACAGGGGTCTCCCTTCATCCTCTCATCACACACACGTGCACGTGTGCACTGATCAAGCCAAGCTGCTCTGACTTGAGTGATCAAATAAAGGGCGTTTCACAAAAAAAAAAGAAAAAAAGAATGAAACACAAAAGGTTAGAATACGGTATGGAGATACAGTAAGAGGTTTTATAGTTTTGCTATAACACATTGGTTCTCAAAGTGGGGTCTGGGGACCCCCAGGGGTCCTTGGGGAGGTTCCAGGGGATATCCAGTAAAATGAGTTAATACAGCATCACAATCATTTTAACCACTTTATCCATTTATACATTCAAAAACAGCAGGTCTACAAGCTCACAGCACGGCACTTCATGCCGTGCTGCGAGCTTGATCTGCTGTAATAAGTTTATAATTTTCGTAATGTTTTTACATAAATCTTCTCTTCTGCACAAAACATTTTCAGATGGGCGTCTGTGGCCAAATACATTGGGGAGGTTCTAGGGGATATCCAGTAAAATTAGTTAATACAGCATCACGGCCCATTCCCACTGGGCCAGATAACAGATAAAAAAAAACTCTTTCTCCAGATATTTTTCCATTCAAAGTGGATGGTAGATAGTAGATACAGATTTTAAAAAAATATCTACCACAGATAAAAGAAATATCTGTGGCAGATTTTTTTTTAATCTGTATCTACCATCCACTTTGAATGGAAAAATATCTGGAGAAAGAGATTTTTTTTATCTGTTATCTGGCCCAGTGGGAATGGGCCTTCACAATCATTTTAACCACTTTATCCATTTATACGTTCAAAAACAGCAGATCTACAAGCTCACAGCACGTCACTTCGTGCCGTGCTGCAAGCTTGTACATCTGCTGTAATAAGTTTACAATTTTCATAATGTTTTTACATAAATCTTCTCTTCTGCACACAACATTTTCAGATGGGTGTCCGCAGCCAAATACATTGGTTGTCCTTGACTTTGAGAAGTTTCAGAAGCAGTGCTATAAGGCAGTGGTTCTCAACCTTTTCTGACCATGACCCCCAAAATAATCATATTTTAACCCCCCCCCCCCCCCCCCCCACCCTGATGAGCAATAACAGTTGAGGCGTTACAGTAATTCTATTGTGAAAATAGCAGATCTACATGCTAACAACGCCTCGCAACGTGAGGCACTGTGAGCATGTAAATCTGCTATTTTCACATTTTCTGCCTCTAATATTTGACAATTTGGACAATGTTTAATTTGTCATTTTAGAGGTATTAAAACATCCTTAAAAGTTCACTATAGAAATGTGCTCTACTTTATGTTGGTTTGTTTACTGTTGAGAGAGAAAACAATGTTGCACATTAAGTTAATCATCTGGGGACCCCAAAAAATAATGCGGGTACCCCCCTGGGGCCTATTCACCATATTCCTGGCCCTCTCTATGGAGGCTGCCATTTTCTTTTACAGAGGGCGCTAGAGAGTTTTTCTCTGTGTGCTGCTTCAAAAACATCCTTTCACTTCCTCCCAAGTCTGTGAACAAGAGATCCCAAGTAAGGAAGTGACAGAGAATTGTCTGTTGCCAGATATTGCCAAAGAAACAAGCGGCCAGGTCTATGAAAAATAAGCCCAATAGAATGAACTAGGTTCAGTTTTACTACTTTACATTTACATTTGAAAATAGCAGATCAGCAAGCTCACAATGTGTCACGTTGCGACACATTGTGAGCTTGTATATTTGCTATTTAAAAAATATTGAGGAAAAAAATATATATTTTTGAAACATTTTAACAACACAAATTTGTATGGAGGTCCCTGGCACCACATATTTTCAGATGGGAGTCTGCGACTGTGGACAAATATGTTAATCTGGGGTCCTTGATATGAAAAGATTTGGGAACCAATGGTTTAAAAAATATTAGAAAGTACGCCCAATAAACAACTACACAAATTGCTTATTATAAGCAGACATGGCAACACCGGTTCATTCAGAGCCCAGAGCGTCTCTACTGACACTTTAATGCAAGGACACAGGAAACCAAATGATGTTTTTTATTTTCTTTCAGGATATGAACTGGAAGCCGGGGGCGGGGTCAGGAATATGGTGAATAGGCCTAATTAAAGTAGCAAAAGTAAAAGTACAACATTTTCGAAAATAACAGATCTACAAGCTCACATCGGCTATTTTCAAATAGCCCTGGTATAAAATAGGGCTAAAGTGGATTAATTTATGTTTTAAAATGTAATTATTTATATCTGCAAAGTAACTAGTAACTAAAGTTTTTTAGAAGTTTTCAAGTTTGTAGTGGAATAAAAGCACAACATTTGGATCCGAGATGTAGTGGAGTAGAAGTAAAAGTATTGAAAATGGGAAAAAGTCAAGTAAAGTACAAATACCTCAACATTATACTGAAGTACAGTACTTGTAAATATAGTTACTTTACACCACTGGATATATAATTAGTTGACAGGAGTACCTGCAGGGGTCTAAACTCGGTCCCCTCCTTTTCCCCCCTGCGCACTAAATATCTAAATCTACAAGCTCACGTGCCGTGCTGTGAACTTTTAGATCTGCTATTTTTACAGACAGAAAGGGGCTAAAGATTGTAGCAGCAGCAGTGGACGTGTAGGCCTACAGAGAAGAGCAGAAGACAAACATGTACGGTATACCCGCTTGTCTCCCTGAAACTGAAAATAAAACTCAACTGAACTCAGCTGAACTCAAATGAACTGAACTGAATATTTCAGGGTAACCGATACGCATTTTTGAGAATATCACACAAACACTGACAGCTCAACCAGAACCAGAACTTGACGGCTCTGAAAATCGGTGTTGTTTTTAATAACTTTGGCCCCGGCCTCCCTAACGTCCATGTCATTAAAGGTAGTGAAAGTGATGTTTTTTTGGTTAAAACAAAAGGGTTAAAGCACTATATAATGATAGTAATCATTGCTATAGTGTTTGTTCAGTAACGGGTCTGCCTTCATCCTCTCATCACACACATGGACTGTTCCAGCCAACCTGCTCTGACTTTTTGAATTTGGATCCTAAAAAGTAACAGTCTTGGACATATAGCCTACTGTATGAGGTGTCCAACCGACAGAGACGATATTGTCGGGCAGAAACCTTGTAAATCTCCAAGTTTCAAATTTGTGTTTTTTTTTCTTCCAGAAAGTATAAAGCCCTGCTTCATCATATAAGACTGACAAACAAAACTACGTCACAAAACTAGGGCTGTCTTCTAAAAATCGACGAATCGACGAGTCATTTTAAGCCCCTGAAATGACGCCAATTGTTTGAGTCGAGCCGTCGAAAATATATAATTTTGTATCACGCTCGAACAGTGCATCAGCAAAGAAGCTAAAAGTTTTTCCTTTCAATGCCTGTTTGTGCAGACCCTTGGTTTTAGGGTTAGTCTTGCCTTGTTTCCCCTCTGACATGCTGTTTCATGTCAAGTAGGGTAAGTGTGGCTACCAGAGTGCTGTATTCACGATATTCCTGGCCATTCTATGGAGGCTGCCATTTTCTTTTACAGAGGGTGTGTGCTTAAAAAAACATCTTTTCACTTCCTCCCAAGTAAGGAAGTGACACGGAATTGTCTGTTGCCAGATTTTGCCAAAGAAATAAGCCCAACAGAAGCAACTAGGATCTACTTTACATTTACAATTGAAAATAGCAGATCAGCAAGCGCACAAATTGTGAGCTTGTATATTTGCTATTTAAAAAAATATTGAGGGGAAAAAAAGAAATTTGAATATTTTTGAAAGATTTTAACAACATAAATCTGCGTGGAGGTCCCTGGCACCACATATCTTCAGATGGGGGTCTGCAACTGTGGACAAATATGTTACACTGGGGTCCTTGATATGAAAAGATTTGGGAACCACTGGTTTAAAAAATATTAGAAAGTAAGCCCAATAAACAACTACACAAATTGCTTATTATAAGCAGACATGGCAACACCGGTTCATTCAGAGCCAAGAGCCCAGAGCGCCTCTACTGACACTTTAATGCAAGGACACAGGAAACCAAATGATGTTTTTTATTTTCTTTCAGGATGTGAACAGGAAGCCGGGGGCGGGGCCAGGAATTTAATGCAAGGACACAGGAAACCAAATGATGTTTTTTATTTTCTTTCAGGATGTGAACAGGAAGCCGGGGGCGGGGCCAGGAATAACGTGAATACGTTAGGGATGGGGGGTCTCCCCACGCAGCACCAGTTCATAACTGAAACAACAGACCGCATCCTGTTGCAGATGACAGTTGGTGGAGTGTAATTGTTTTTTTTTTCTGTCAGATAGAGAAACAAACCTTTAGCTTGGTGGCAGATTATCAACACAGAGAGGTACTGTAACTCATATTTACATGACAATCTAAAGTCTATTATTCTACTATTTTAAACCAAACATATTCATTTCTTCTGTAAACTGGTGTATTAATGCAGCATCCTAAATAAGCTGATTACAGCTCAGCATTCAACATCATTGTCCCGCAGCAGAACTTGACACAAAGCTCAGAGACCTGGGGCTACACCCAAGCATGTGCAGCTAGGTTTCTGTTTGAAGGTGCTGCTAATTTAAAGAGTTTCATCTATGGAATTCCTTCTTTTTATTTCATCTATTTTACACATGCATTTGGGTTTTAATGATTATTGTATGGGTTTATTTTTATAGGCCTACTTGGTTTATTTATTCATGTATTTGTTGTTTATTTATTTGAGAGAGGGGTTTTTTGTTACAGTAAGTGAGTTCACTATTCTAATGATCAACCTGGTTGATCATGGTTGAATCAATCATGTTGATATGGCAACACATGATTGGAACTTGGAACATAAGATGGCAGGTCAAAATGAACAAAAATATGTATAGATAAATGTCTATGACTACTATTTTTCTTTACAATGGAGAGGTTGATGTTAGTCAACAACGCTCTGTTTCTTACTTCTGGATAGATATACCATTAAAGGACCTATCTTCATCCTCACTATTACACATTATATTTTTAAAAATGGACAGTTTAAGAAACCCGCCTACCAGTGCATGGGTCATCAATGTGTCTGTAAAATGGTAGAATATCATATATCATGATGTCTTATTTTGATCAATTTCCAGGTTTTCTTCAGAATATGTAATGTATGTATGATGTTGATTTACTATGGCACTATGGCTCATTAGCAGACAGCAGTCGACTAGTCCAGTGGTTTCTCAAACTTATTTTATTTTCAAGGACCACGATAACTTTGAGAGTGTAAAACATTTGTACTTTCTCAGAGTTACAGACCTGTAATCCAGTCTCTCATGTAATGATCGTTCAGGGCTAGCTCTTTATGTATTTCTCATTTCCATATCCGTGGCAAAAATAGATTTTTTTTTACCAAAATGTCCACCTTGCCAACATGGTGACATCATCGGTAGGCAGGTTTGCTCATTTGATTATAATGAGAACTATGGAACGGCTCTCATCAAACAAAGAAATCAGCTGTGTTGGTCTCAAAATACCCACCAGCTCATTTTTATTGTTTCCGTATAGTGGCTATGTTAGCAGTTTTCATATGAAGTTCAGGGACATAGCGACATATGGCATTAAAAAATCGAATATCTTAATTACAATGAAAGGAAGTTGATGTGTTTTTTTTTTAAGAATAACTGTTGTATAATCACAATATTAAACTTGAGGGAAATGTACAGACAAGAGAGGTTATAGGCTACACACTTGCATCTTTTCATGAAGAGATACAAAGGGAATTTTGTTTTGTTTTTTGCTGTCTCACTCAGGAGACAGCAGTTATGGGGGATAATCAGGGGTTATATAAGCACATGTACTCATAATTAATCAAGCCTTATAATTTTAATCATAGTTTTATAATTAAGCAATATTACACAAGAGGGTGTGCATATCACGGTTATTTGGCACGACAGCCTTGCTGCAGGAACGAGCCGAAGGCGTGTTCCGTAGGCATCTCCTCCAAAGTAAGTGCCATCATGTCTATACATACAACAAAATGCCATGAATAATTTCATTGAGCACTGGTTAAAAAGGATATTCTAAAGGGTGACTGTTGGGCAGTTTGCACATTCTTTCCAGCGCGGTACTCTCTCCTTGGGAAAGCCCCGTCTCACTCTCCATGTAGGCCTGTACGGACCTCCACAGCGCCCTGATGTTATAAATGATCAGTTTTCCTTCCACACCATACTGTAGCTTCATGTTTATTTGGCTGTTTCCTGTTATAGTGAGTGAGACACAGGAGGCCAGATCTGGGAGTGGAGCCAACTTTTTCTCTGCAAACTGTGGGTGCTTTCCAGTCACACGTCTCCGGGTTAAGGAGAGAGAGACTGTGAAAAGCATCCATTAGTATAGCAGTGTTGAGTGGGGAAAAAAGTAACACTGTGATTATGTTAAAATGGTTAACAGGAGGATTGTAGGAATGTTTAACGGTGTCAGTGTTAGTGTGGGGATTTAAGGGGCGCAAATGCTAATTTCGTGCAAATTTGTCTTGATGTAGCCCAGGGCTTGCTCTAATGATTTAGATAGGGCGCCCAAGCCGACGACCTTCGGGGTCGCCACAGCGGCCAAATCAAGTTGGGCTCCCATTGACTTTCTATACAGGAGGAAAATACCCAGATTTTTTTTTCTTGGTATTTAAGTAGGATCTGAGGGGTCTAACTAGGGATTTGTCATGATGCTGAATCCATTGCAGGCATTTGTTTTGCACAAAAAACATTCCTTGGGCTAGAAATGGCCTCAGAAAACGATGCATGTATGGGTGAGCATTCATGTTAGTCGGAGGCCTTAGGGTTTTTTTCTCGTGCTAATCAGTCTAAAAGTGCAAAGATTTGCACAGATGTAGCTCAGGGCATGCTCTAATGATTTAGCTAAGGGCGCCCGAGTCGGCGACCTTCGGGGTCACCACAGCTCCAGAAAACACCCACAAAACTCTGAAAAGTGATGACTCATCACTTTTCATCACTAAACCATCGTTTTCTGGGGCCATTTGAAGCCCAAGGAATGTTTTTTTGTGCAAAACAAATGCTTGCAATGGATTCAGCATCATGACAAACCCCTAGTTAGACCCCTCACATCCTACTTAAATACCCAGACAAAAAAAGATTTTCTGGGTATTTTCCTCCTGTATAGAAAGTCAATGGGAGCCCAACTTGATTTGGCCGCTGTGGCGACCCCGAAGGAGCAAGCCCTGGGCTACATCTATGCAACATTTTGCGCTTTAAGACAAATTTGCACGAAATTAGCATTGCTCCCCTTAACCCTAGCTAAGGCCCAAATATAGAAATACTTGAAATAGAAAATTGAAAAAAATCAGATGGTGTTGTAGGAGTCCTAATAAGAGGAAAATGTAATGTTTTTTTCAAAAAAATGTTTTTGTAAGGTTTTATAGCCATAAATCATAAATCATAAATCATGCTCTAATTTACATAATTATGGGGGATATTTTTCACAATAATAACATATGTACATGTTCTAGACATTCTAATGATCACCAAAAAAAATAGTACAGGCATTTTACTTATGTTTTTGTGAGGAATAGCTTCCATGAAAAAGTGAAATGTTGTTCGTCAAAACTCTGGAATGTCAGCGGGTGTGGCGGGTGTGAATGTCAGCCCCTGTGGGGGGTATTTATATGCAAATATTGTGGCCAATGGCATTGTAATACTAAACAATAGAATCCAATGGTGATGTTTAGGTGGTAGGGGGAGCTAAAATAAACAGTGGGCCTTAGAGGGTTAAATCCCCACACTATGTGGGATGATGGGGAATGTAAAGAATGGAAATTGTTAGTAGAGGAGGGTGTTGTTGATACATATGAGGCCGCAGTCACACTAAAAAACTAGTTACAGTACATATAGGCTACACGTGTGATTAGGAGTAGTTTAAAGGAATATGTAACATAGCTATACTGGCATACAGTATATCATCACCAGTGTTCCTGTGACAGGTACACACATGTCACAGTGACTGACTAAAACATAATTAGGTTTATGTTAGGTCAGATAGCCCTCAGATAATGTACAGATGTAGCAACAGTACAGGTGGGCACTAAGGACATCTGGACACTTCTATGTAAAATTGGCTATTTTGTCCAATACACACACACACACACACACACACACACACACACACACACACACACACACACACACACACACACACACATATTTATATTAAAATCAAATGGTCCAAAAGTGGTTATTTGGCTCGTAATCATAGGGGAACTGTTTTTGGTGCTATATAGCACCAACATTTAAAGGTGATATAGCACCTGTTGTTAATGGTACTATATATATGCATTTCTGGTCCACGTTACACTGATAAAAACCTAGATGCGCACGCAGGTCGGTACCAAATGAGCCAATGAAACCAGCGCTCCCCAAAACAACAGGTTTGGGGATTGGTGGGAATTGATTACATGATACAGTCACCTGTGCATTTAGTCTCAATGTTTGTAAACAAGAAACGGGTCTATAGCACATGCTACTGCTCTATAGCACCATTGTCAACAAGGCTATATCACCAATCTTTAACCCTTCCATTGTTTTCAATTTTAAAAAGGTAAAAAGTACTCTTTAAATTTCTTTATTGGAACAAGACCTCATGAAATCCTCAGACACAGCCACTTTAACGCAATAACATTAATTATTACCATTATAGTTCATTCTGATGGTCTCTATAAAAAGAAGTGACATATCTGTGGTGGTGTTACAGGTCAAAACAGGGGTGGCTTAGCTGAATGGTTAGGGAGCCCGCCTGGGGAACCAGAGCCCCAGGTTTCGATGTGTGTCCCTGAGCATATTATTGCTTACACGCTCCTTGTGGGCAGCGAATCAGCTGGGTTGGGCTTAATGCTTAGTTTCCCTTGCGGGATGAAATAAGTATATATTATATTATGACCTGACAGAGAAGTGTGGCTCTATTCCCCAAATGATGAATATTCAATGTTTACATTGAATAGCTATATTGAAATATGAAATGCTATCCCTATACTAACACAGAATACTTTAAATAGTGTAAATAATAATATTTTAAATAGTGTTTACTATTTATGAGGTGGGGGAGGGAAAAAAGTGTTGCTAACACAGATTTATAACACAATGCAAGGGTTAATACTGCTAATTCAAACAATCCAAACTACATTCATAATTTAGTTAAAAGAAAACAAACAAAATATATCAAGCCTTTATTATTGTCAACATCATTAAGATGTGTTTTGCAGCAAACAATTATGCAACAAAGTGCTGATGACAGGCACTTGATGAAGTTTCATGTAGGCCTTCGGTAGCCTACATATTTCTCAGTTCACTTTTTTCCTGGGAACATTTGGTCAGGTGATTTGTGGTTTGTATCAACATGTATTTGCAAGTTCCTTGTCTTTGCCAGAAATTTGCAAACATACCGTTAAAATATTGCTGACAGCACTTGATCCAGATGTATGTGCTGTACACTATACTGTAGGCTACATATGGCAGAGATGTCAGTTCCTTCTTTCTTTGACGTGAGAGGAGAGAGAGAGAGAGAGAAGTAGCTAGATCTTCAAGCTCACAACATGTCGCGTCCATGCGCGTTCTGAGCTTGTAGATCTGTGCCAGGTGACTATAGTAACGTGGCTACTGGGGCTTCTCAGACACTCACACTGTACGCTGTGTGTGAGGTAGATTGTGTGATTCTGTAAACTCATGTCTCAAATCGCATTGATTGAGTGGTGATATAAAGATATAGACAGGTTTTAGTTACCAGACTTGACAGAAAAGGTTGTAAGATCGCCGACGGGGCCCAAGCAAATGCAGTCAGCGACGTGGTGGAAAAAGTAGCCTTCTCAAGATTTTCTAAGGTGATAATCCCATCATCAGTCGGTAGAAAAAATAGCTTCTAGCACTAGTTTCATTTTTAGTCCTCGCGCTCCGCCCGTATGAATAAAAAAGAAACTGCCACAAGGGTCCGGGTATGTATAAACATATTTGTGTTGTGTGGATTATGGAGAAAGTTTAACGATTCTGCAGTAGGCCACGAGGCTACTGCTGCTTCTCCTGTGTCTAGAGAGGATTTCTGTGTCTGTCCCTGTCCATGTGACGGCCCGGGCTTTCCACAGCACAAACATGTGGTATCCTAACCCTAACCCTAGCCGAGCGACATGGAGTGCATGCGGTCCTCACTTCTCCCTCGTTTTAAAAATCGCTAGTTCTCAATAAAAAAAATGCCTATTTTTTGTCTTTTTTGACCACGGTACCACGGTACGGCGGTTACCGTGCCCAGCATAGTCCATGATGACCGATCTTTCAACAAATATACATATGTTGAAAAAATTAAATGAAACAGAATTAACCAAACAACAAAAGAAAGAAAAACAGCAGCAGGGCATGCAGCTACAATGAGCGGGGAGAGCTTTCACTTATACACACTTAATATTGGACTTACAGTCCCAGATATAAGCTATCCTATCGTAGCTATAATGTCCAAACAGAGAACGCATTCCCACCTAAACGATCAGATTCTTATTCAACTTAATCATGCAGCTATGAGCTTTTACCTGTGGTCAAAGTGCGTGGAAACTAACCTTGGAGGTGGGAAACGTAGCTATCTCAGCTCTAATAATAGAAGAAAAAAAGATTGTCCACAATTTTGTAAGTATATGCAAAAAAGTAATAAAAAGGTTGGGGTAAAAATGGGAATAACTGTCCAGTCCTAGCTGGGGTGACTTTTCTGCGGTCCTGGGGTGGGTTTTCCTGGGTGGGTTTTCTGTGGTCCTGGGGTGACTTCTCCCAACCCTAGGGTGACTATTCCGTGTTGTCTCCCACAATGTTTCCCATAATACTGTACATGTTTTCTTCCATTCCTCCTCACTCATAGTAAAATTACCTTCAGTTTGCCATTTATCCTTAACATATATTGTGTTTTCAATAGCATTCTGTTGGAGACCATTATACAATCTGGAAATTATCCAACTACAAGTAGATTTGCCCAATGACAGGAAAACCCCCATATGCTCTGATGCCTCCAAATGCATAGCGCCCATCAAGTCCTGGTTGATAGCTCTTGGGTGCCCCCTTGTGTGTACACGTGTGTAGTGGTATATTATTCCCTTTCCAATCCAGGTTTGAATCTATTGTAATTTTTATTTTGAGTAGAATCTGTCATAGGCACACCATCTTAACATTTTAATTCCATTTCCCAGGCCAAATTTCTTTACAGTTTCTTGCCAAATCTTTAATGAAATATTTATCCATGGGTTGTTTTTATCCCAAATGTTATTAATTAACTTTTCATCCCCTATAATCTCTGCCAATGGGACCCCCTGAGTCCACGCCTTCTCAATGTCTTTCCACCTTGCCACATGAAGTGGTGAACCAGTACACAAGAGGTCTCAGTTGAGCAGCACAGTAGTAATCATACAGGCATGGGAGACCTAAACCTCACAATTCTCTTTTCAGCTGTAGCGTTTTATATCTAATACTAGGCTTCTTGCCCTGAAACAAGTAAAGCAGTCGCGGTAGGATGTTCATTTTAATAGTGTCTATTCTAGAACTCAGACCCAGAAAGGGTATCAGACTCCACCGTGCTACATCCGGTTTTATTGTCTCCACCAGCCGAAGGCATGGGGGAGAGTATGTTTTCCCCTTCGTCCGTCCGTGTGTCCGTGCGTGCGTGCGTGCGTGCGTCCGTGTGTCCTCGCAGTTTGTGTGCATCTAATCTCAGTCGCCGTTGGCCCGGTCGCTGCCAAAGTGAGTACACACATTCCCTGGATGCCAATCTAGAACCTCTGCCCTAAATTTTTCAAATGGGCCTTTTCTAGCGCCACCTAGTGGCCGATGTTTGCAAAACCCATTTCTGTGCACTACTCTTACAGATTTCGTCCAAAAATCCTACAAATCGGTAGGCAGTATCTCGACAGTCATGTGATCGACACGGATCTGTCCGATTTTGCATATTCCATCCTGATTGGCTAAGATTGGCTTCCAAAGTTTGTAGGATTGAGCCGTTTTGAACAAAATGCCTCAAATCCCAAATGCAAAGTGCAATTATCATGAAATCGCGCACACACGTTCCCACCAGGTCGAGGAAGACATGCCACTAAATTTTTTTGAAATCAGCCTCATGGTGGCGCTATAACAGGCCGATTTGTGGTTTTACCTATAACTCCACCAATCAGTTTCAAACTT
Source organism: Nannobrachium achirus (assembly GCF_963921795.1). Lineage (NCBI taxonomy): Eukaryota > Metazoa > Chordata > Actinopteri > Myctophiformes > Myctophidae > Nannobrachium > Nannobrachium achirus. Next base: position 21,981,867 of record NC_137819.1, read on the forward strand.
TGTAAGCGCACTCCCTAGAGGCCAAGGAAAAATCCTTTCCCTGCATTTTTCACATCAGCCTTTTATAGCGCCACCTTTGGGCCGACTTATGTAAAACACATTTTTGGATATTACTCCTTCAGATTTTCTCAAAAAACACAAATCGGTACACAGTATCTCTATAGTCATGTGATCAAGTCTGATCCGTCTGATATTTCATATTCCATCCTGATTGGCTAATATTAGCTTCCAAAGTTTGCAGGATTGCTCCGTTTTTGAACAAAATGCCTCAAATCATCAACGCAGCTTGCGATTACTGTGAAATTTGCCACACATATTCCCACTATGTCAAGGAATAAATGCTACCCTTTTCTTATTGGCCTGTTATAGCGCCTCCAGCAGGTAGACTTTAGCAAAACACATTTTTGGAACACAATGCTTCAAATCATGCATGCAGCGTCCGATTGCCATGAAAGGTCTAAGGTGAAGAACATATGCCACCCTTTTTACATTGTGTGAGTGCTGTTCATGACTAAAAGCTATAAAAAATACTAAAATTGCTAAAATACAATAATTAATGGTCATAAATTCATAAGGCATAAATAATCGTATAAGTTCATGGTATAAATAAATGGGTGGGTGACGTGACGTAACGTTTTCGCTGTCCTCGGTGTCAAACATGTATAAATAAAAAATATATTTGTCAAAAACCTTCTGAATATTGTGCAGGACATTAAGCTTTATGTGAACTTACTCAAGATTAAAACATTTCATTCCTCATTTCTTCAGAATGTTCAACCAAACATGGCAAAACTCATATGATGTGACTGTCCTGACCTTGTTTCTCAAAGTGGGAACTTGAATAAAACTAAGAAAAATAATTGCTAAAAATCATTTGAAAATGAATTTAGGCTAAAAAAAATGTCTATTTGTGAGCCTATATATTTTCAAAGTCAAAGCATAATGTTTTCAGTCATTTCTGATCAAAAACATTTTGTCCCCCAAACCAAAATCATTTGGTGTGACACTAGTTTGGACAAATTAAACAGGCAATTATTTGGACACCTATTGGCTAGAGAGGTCCTTCTTCTGTAAGGCTATTCAGCACTCCCAGCACAACTGCAAGACAGGTGTCTGAGGTGAGTTATGATTTTAACATTTTCATGAAATGCCATCTTGTTGAAACTTTGACAAACTCACCACTTTGGATGTCTGTTGGTGTGACACCTTTTCATTAAAAAAAGCTTAAGTTATTTGAAGTTTTGGTCATATTTCCATGTAGATCTAGGTTGCTTTGTTATAGCTAGCATGCTAGCATGCTAATGTGTACATAGTAGCCTCAAGGTAAACCTAAATGCAGAAAACGTAATATGGTGTGACACTTAATCATAATGGTGTGACATGTCTGCTTGTCACGCCATATGACTTGATTGTCACACCATATGATTTATACTGTATTTAACTACAGATATAACAATAAATAACAAAGTTCCATGTTTCTTTTGTACATTTAAACATTTGTTTTAAACATTTTTACATAAAATGTAATTTAGCTTCATTCAGTGATACTTCAAATTCATCAGATAGAGCAGAAACCCCTTCACAGAAACCTTAACATATTGTTTCAATCTAAACAATATTTTCTCTTTGTCTTAAACTATACATTCCATTTTCTTTTGTCAGCTGGAAAATGACAAGTGCTGAGAGAACGAGAAAGTACAGGGAGAAACTAAACAATGACCCAGCAAGGAGAGAGGAGCCAAAGGGGCGAGACTGCATTTTCTACGAAGAGCAGGAGGTTGTCTGTGGCATAGCAGAACCGCAACAAGGCAGCCGGTTTGCTACCCTCACCAAATACGACTGCCTGATGTACAATACAGTCTAAATGTATAATCTAATCTGATCTAATACTTTTGTACTTTCACTCACTGGACTGGACAGTGGACAGTGTTAAGGTAGGACCCGAGACAAAACTAGCGAAAATAGCTGATCTACAAGCTCTCAACACGTTGTGCTGCGAGAGCTTGTAGATCAGCTATTTTCGGAGTTGCGCAACCCAGCACTCTTTAGCTAGTGGAGATGTGGTGTAATGTCATGATTCCTAATTACATTTGTTCAACACAAAATGCTGTGTTCAAGTTCAGGAGACTTCAGAAAAAAGCAATTTACCTGAATGCTGAGTTCTGTTTCCACTAATTGGTGTTAATAAAATGTTGCCTTGGCTCCAAGTGTGGCTATGCGCCTTATTATCTCTTTAGGATCCTTCTGCCGTGGGCCGGCAGAAGACTTAGGTGTGCGTAGCATTCCTGTGCACATCCTCATCATCCATCTACTACTACAATTCTTTCTTATGCCATGTTAAAGCCCTACAATAATATCCTGTTCAGAAATATTAAGGCCATGTTATCCTGGGTAATTGTTTAATCAATCAGTAAAGTTCAGTACTCACTAATAGGTAGGTTAAAACACAGTTTGCTTTGACACATGAAGATATGATCATACGGTGTGACACTAAATCATTTGGTGTGACATTCCAAATAGTGAAAAATCATACCTTTATTAATGATTAAACCAAAAAAATGTTTATGGATTACATAGAGAATATTATCAGGAAGAGTCACAAATATTTGTGTAATTTTAGAGAAAGTTTTGACAGAATACATTTAAAATATGTTGTAAGATCATGAACATGGGCCTCACACAGAGTGTCGATTATGAAAAAATATACAGATATAATTAATTTTCAAAAAACTATAGTGGATCACTGGATAGTTATGATAAAGGACTTTGATAAAGTGAGTAACTTAAGAAAGATGTACTCCATTTTCATTTTATGAACAATTATTTTCATGTCACACCATATGACGATTTTAGGCACAAGTACAACAAACTGCTGAATAAAGTCTGTGATTGATTTATTATTTGTAAACAACAACACCTTCTTATTCCCATATGAGATACAATAATCCATCACACAGAAATAAGACAGGAGAGTGATCAGAGTGAGAATGGAATATTTACTATGGAGAGAGAGTATTCAAGACAGGTATATACAGTACATAAATAATGGTTCGTGCTCTCTCTGACATATTATGTTTTGACATGAGTATAAGTATGGTCATTTCATCAGTCAGTGGATGACGTTTCAACAGTTAATAGGATATGTTTCTTGTCCACACATCACAAGACTAAGAGTCCATATACAGGGTTCCTGGGGGGAGAGGTGTCCTTGCTGGTGTCTAGATGACACCAAATGTTCCAGGCCGAGCCTTAGAATACCAAAACAATTCCCATTGTTTTCGGAACAGGCTCCATGGCAGTAGATAAGGTCTGATTTCTACCAGACGGAGACCTTGTGTGTGTACTGTATGTGACATTTTATGACACAGTCACTGTGCCATCAATATGTATTGATAAAAAGATGATATGAACCATAACAAAATACCTATCAGTCTGATTCCAATAAAATATCTAAAAACAAAATGTATTTCCATAAGGTTGAGAGTGAGTAGAACAAAAGTAAATAACTTTTATGCCTGCAATTTAAAGTTTTTTTAAAAACACATTTTTTGGGGCGTCACGTCACTGACCCAAATAATATTTGGGTTCATAATAGATTTCATGTAAGGTTAAAATGCTTAATATTAAGATATGTGGTTAAAACATTATGGGATGGAAGAAGGACCTGTCAATTGGCAGCACACTGGGGCCTCTTTGATGTAGGCATGATTACATGTCATTGCTCACAGGTGTAACAAACAGACCTGCACTCTGCCTAGGAGAGTAGGAGCACAAGCTGAGCTCTGCGTCTTGCAGTCAATAAGATGCACCTCTAAAGTTTATTTTACGTTAAAAAGTCAAAGAAAGACGGTGAAAAGAAAGACTAAAGGACTGAGCAACTCAAGAAGAAGAACCTCCGTTCACAATAGCGGCCACCGAGTTCTCACTGTAGCTCCCTTCACAACAAACACAGGTCGGCGTCGGTTCTTTATGATAAACGGGCAGTTTATTTCTCCTCCTCTCTTCTCCTCCAAACATGCAGTGAGAACTCGACTGCTCATCACGGGTAGGAGACTGGGAGAGACAACAAACCACCGCGGGTGACAACGCAACGAAGATCCAGCATTCAACTAAGCAAAGCCCACAAAGTAGGTGTCGGCATAACGACGACAAGCAACAGTGATAGACTGTGTTAAAAGCGCAACGTTTCAAGCTAAAGCCAAGAAGTTCTCTGCCACAATCCTCAAGTTAAAGCTGATATAAGCATTTCTTGTGCCAGATCTGGTCAAAATTTTACTGTCACTTTTTTTTATTTTTTTTTATATTTTTTAGACAGTGTCAATGGGTTTGATAATCATTGCAAAATATCTAGTCTCTATGTTGCCTGCAGGGGTTGCATTTGGCATCTAATCAACAGCCAATCCTGTGACAACTGTAGTCGCCCACTATGGCCCGCCTCACTCAAATATGGCCGTGCGCTAAAGCCACCAACGAAGAAGAAAACTGCGCATGCTCAGTGAGGCTCTGTGCGAAGTGCAGACATAGCTGCAGTTGTTTTGGGAGGAGGTTGTAAAACAAAAGCAGCATGGCGAACAGAATGTCTGATTCGGAGGTAAGCTATCATATATTGACTTTTAGTAAACTATCTGTCATAATGAACGTTTTTACTCACAGCTTTATAGCAAGTTACTGGAAGACATTATACTGGGCTGTATTCAGTTTGCTGGCTAAGATTAGCTATAACGTGCTGCGCTGTGTGTGTGTGTGTGTGTGTGTGTGTGTGTGTGTGTGTGTGCGAGCGTGTGCGCGCAGTGTGCGCGCAGTGTGTGTGTGTGTGTGTGTGTGTGTGTGTGTGTGTGTGTGTGTACACGTTGCAACAGCATGTTTCCGAGTGAATCTTTATGTAAAAAAACATATTAGCTGAAGCTAATGTTACTATGTTAGCGATAATGTTAGCTATAGCCCTTTAGTAGTTATCATACATCAGTTAGTAGCGATGATGCATCAAAGTAGTCCAGTTCAGATATATTGGTAGGCTATATGCCAATTTTAGTCTAAATATCTGCACGCCAGGCAGAGCCTACCATAGTTATCACAGTGTTTACAAGTATGTTTTACTCAAGCTACAACAAGTAAAGTCAATACATTTAAATTATATTTGCTTTGGTGAATGGGCTGTTCATGTACAATTATGTTGTAAATATAATATTTCTATGTAACAAAACAACTACTAAAATTGCATTTGGGCTCTTTCAATCTGCTTTCCCAATTTTGGGAATAACTGAGCTTGTAGATCAGCTCTTTGCTACATGACACCATCAAATTATAAAGTATAACTCAAGCTTATGTGATTTGTAAATGCTACTGTACCAAGTAGGCTAAGGTTGTACTGTATAATAATTAACAAAGTATGGGAAAGAGAGATGTGTGCCCATTGCACACATACTATTTATACTTTGATTATACTTTGATGAACAAGTTACTTTGTGGGAAATTAATTGTCTCTATATTATTGTCTTTCTCTATTGTCAGGCACAAATTGACCGAATGTCACACTCTTCAGCGAAAGCCCAGCCTTCTCTTCGACCTGCCAGATTCCCCCAATGTCCTCCGCCAGGCCCCTGGGCACCCAGTTGATGCAGAGAAATGCCAACATTGTTGAAGAAGTGCTGCAAGCAACAATCTGAGGGTCATCATGTAGGCTTCATAGTACAGAAGTTGTAGGGTTATGGAATTAAAAGAATATATAGGAAATAAAAATATATACCTGTATATAGTAGAAGTAGAGTATGGCTATTATGGACATAATGTTCCCCCCAGAATAGGGATGCTGGGGTTCATCAAGTATATATTTTCAATCAGTCATAATGGATCTGGTTACTCTCAAGTTTTCTTCATGACATGCTGTATTTTAGGAGGTAAATATTTACATATTCATGTACCATTGCGTGACAAACGTAAGGTGCTGTAAAGTAAGTAATTGGGTGGTGTCATCATGGATTAAAATGATCAAAGTCAAAAAATAAACTGATCACCATGGTCACACAAAAACCTGCAATTAAATAAATGTGCTGTTTATTCCAGACAATTCTACTTGTATTTGTTTTGTTAGACACAAGTGCATAAATGTCTAAACATAATAGAAATGTCATCTTCTGTCGCACTGCATAACTATTTTTGAATTTATTTTACTTCAGTAGGCAATCCAAAAAATGCAGCCCCACTGAGGTCAAAGTAGGCCTATAGACAGTCACATACTGTATATCTACACTTTGTTTCCTGTAATGTTGAAACGTTACTTCTTTGGGAAGTCTTTGACAACATTTCATATTTTTAACAGCAGCAGCAGTCTAGCCTGTAACTGACACACGAGGATGGACAATTAGCAAGTAGATGGACAATTAGCAAGTGCAATATGATAATGTCACAGAATCAAAACATCAGGACTACCATTATATTCTGACAAAGAATAAATAAAGAGTTTTATGGTGGATTGTTTTTTTAGTTTTTTTTTATTATTACACCACTGCAGTGTAAAACATTTTGTCCTTCAGACATTGAAATAAAACTGGTTTTCAACAGTGGGTTCTCAGTAGAAGATTGTTGGTCTCTGGTTTAAAAATCTGTGTTGATTGATTAAACACTGTGTAAACAGAAATATAACATACCATTACATTTGAGCTAAATGGATAACAAAACATGTCCTGGTGACTTGCTTCCATTGTGGTCCCATGTAATTCATCAACATTGCATAAAACTAGAAAGGTGCAATTCTTGGAAATTCCAAGTGTGGTTTCACTGATGCAGGTTGCGAGGAATCCACTGGAAAATGAATTCAGTCTTACCATTACATACATATTGTGTTATGTGAAGCACAACAGTGACAATGTGTGAAGCATGACCAAACGCTTCACTTTTAACAAATACAATATCAACACATTATAAAACACTGTAGAGCAAAGTGCAGAGGCACTAAAGTGAAAAAGGCACAAAATCCTTTGGAGATCCAAGTTTTCCAGTGTGTATTCTGTGTAAGGGCACTTTGGTGGCAGTGCAGTAATGACAGTTATTGGAGGTCAGTTCAGAAGACTGCCGGAGACCAGGGGTCTTCCACTGGTTGGATCTGCGGGGTACTTTGCTGTCTCCATGGTCCTGTCAGCTCCCAGCTAAGTCCATGCCATGGCCTGGTAAAGTAAAATCATAATTAGAATTAAAATGAAATCTGCTTGTTCACAGCAAAATCTGCTTGTTCACAGCATAAGGTTTACGCCTGGACAATGAATTTGACCCACCGACTAGTCATTTTCAGGCATTAGAGGTTAGCTGAAGTAACACACAAAATAATAAAACAAATCCTCATCATTCATGTAGCTATTATTTGTGGGCCATTTCCTCGGGTAGTTTCCCAAACAGTGGGTCGAGACACATTTGTGGGTCACAGACCAATTTGTATGGGTCACAACTCGAGTAATAATCCCATTTTCTTTTCCTACTAAAAATAAAATATACATTTAAAAAAATTGACAACCTTTTGAGATGTAATTTTTATAATAAGTGTATAGATTTTCAACAAACACCGACTAGTTAGCAAGCATATTACACAAGTGGTTCTAAAACCTTTTCATGTCAAGGACCCCTAAATTGACACTTATAAGCTCGCGGACCCCCAGATATGCCAGGGACCCCCATAAGAGACTACAACTACTAGGCTACTGCCAAGTCAGACAGATGCACCCCAAAGATAATCATGTTAGCACAGTGTGAACCACAAGACTAAAGTTAGGATTCTAATGTATTTTACAACAGTGGTTCTCAAACCTTTTCATGTCAAGGACCCCCAAATTGACACTTACAAGCTCGCGGACCCCCAGATATGCCAGGGACCCCCATTATAAGAGACTACAAGCTGCAGAGTCAGACACCAGAAAGCTAACGTCATTGTAGCATACTGCTAGGTAATGTAAACAAACTTGGACTGTTTATATCACCTTATATAAACCTTTTTAAAGAAAGGAGTGGTCGCGCAGCTTGTATAGCCAGACCAGTAGCCACGATGCAATAGCACTTTTATTTATTTTTATCAACAGTAAGAGGTCTTCTTCAACGTTTGTTTTGTTAGGTCGTGGAAACAAGTTGGGAATCCTCCTTCATGGTAACGTTTAGTGGACTAATACACAAACAAAATACTGAAATAGACCATAAGAAATGATTACCTGTACAGAAGACACAGCAAGTTCTGCGTTGGTTCAGAGACCTTTTCCCATCCTTCCCCTCCAAGTTCCCTCCATCGCTCAATAACATTGACAATGTATTGCCACGCTTTTTTTTTCTTTCTTTTTGCACACTTTGCAGTGTATGCAGTAGTGGGAAAGGGTAGAATAATACGTTTTTTTCTCCCAGTCTGTCATTTATTTCGAACTAAAAGCTAGTATAGAGAGCTAGAGAAGCATGTTTTGTTTCAAGCAAGCTGCAGTTGGAGACGACGCATGCGCACATTGCGCAGTAGGCCTCTTCTTCTCTGTTGTCTTTCACACAAGCGCCGGCCTGTGGGGCTAAAATGATTGACAACCGACGTAGCCAATCGAAAGAGGCTACCGACGTAGCCAATCGAGAGAGGTAGTTTGTACCGCGGCGCGGTGATTTTGAACCAATAGCGTGGTGGTTTAGCCCAGCAGCTCTCTGCTTTGGAGGCAGACTGCAGCCCCTAGAGGCAACCTAGAGACTCGATTTTTTTTGTCACTGTCAAACTGCATTGCTAACCATCTGAATCTAAAATAAAAAAATAAAAAAAGTGACAGTAAAATTCTGACAAGCTGGCCCAAAAAATGCTTATAACACTACGAAGAAGTGAAAGACAACGAACCCTGACTGAAAAGGGAAGAGGACTTCACAAGGAAAAGCTAAAGAGTGTACAACGTCGGTACGTAATGATCTTTGCAGAATGGAAGTTTCTTGCCTCAGAAGAGGCCTGCTCTGCCGGAAACATCGCCAACATTTTGCCCAAGGAATGTTTTTCATGCAAAACAAATGCTTGCAATGGATTCAGAATGATGAAGAACCCCTAGTTTGACCCCTCACATGCTACTTAATGTAGATTTATTTTCTTTTTTAAATATTTCTAGTGGAGTCAATGGGACAGTGAATATACAAATGGCCATAACTTTTTTTCGCGAAGTTTCCGGCAGAGCAGGCCTCTCATTCTGTGGACCTTAATGACCAAACTAATAGATAAAACAGAAATAAAAAGTGCGGCAGAACATCACAGGTCCTCTCCCATTATGAGGGACTGGATCCCCGGCTATCAGTTGGAACCGCAAAGTGAATGAAGAGCGGAAGAAAGGTGTTGATTATCCTTCTTTCAAAGTGTTTGTAGACTTCCTGTCAGTAGAAGCAGAGATTGCTTGTCACCCCATATCCTCAGTACAAGTAATAAGGAGCTCTGAAGGAGAGAAACCAAGACAACCACGAAGCCAACCCATTCAAGCAAAGACATTGGCTACACACATGACACAGAGTAAGACTCTCTCATGTTTCCTCTGCGAAAGAACAGGACATGACCTTACCAAGTGCAGAAAGTTCCAAGAAAGGACACTTGAAGATCGTGTTAAGTATGTGCAAACAGAGAAGCTTTGCTTTGGATGTTTAAAGACTGGTCATCGCTCAAAGGAGTGTGAGGACAAGGGCACATGTGAAAAATGTCAGAGGAGACATCCAACATGTTTGCATGATGAGAAATTCAACGAACAACAAAGGTCAAGACCTAAAAGAGAAGACGACTCAAATACTGAGGCAAACGCTACAGACGCAAATGCTACAGAGGTGAATGCCACAGCATTTGCAACTGCCACCAGAGTCGAACAAGAAGGTTTAAACACACACACGTCCTCAATCGTACCAGTCTGGGTCTCATCCATAAAACAGCCAGATCAAGAAGTTCTTGTCTATGCGCTCTTAGACACACTGAGCAACAGAGTTAATTCCAAAAGACAAGTCACACATATCAACTTCGGAGACGGCTCTAAGGTGGCCTCATCTGGAACAATTGGCGGATAAGATTCCACCTCTGTTGGACTGCAAGATAGGCCTAGTGATCGGCTTCAACTGTCAACAAGCCCTCCTACCGAGAGAGATCCTGTCGGGTGAAGATGGTCATCCATATGCACAGAGGACCGATCTTGGCTGGAGCATCGTTGGCTGCTCACATCCGGTGGACGACTGCAGTGATGTAGTGGGAACCAGTCACAGAATCATCATGCAAAAGGTGACACCTGCTGTGCAGCCATCAGTTGGAATCAAAACAGAAGTGCACACAGAAGTGTACAAAGTGTGCAATGCTCAAGCTAAAGACATCAAGCCAACTGACAATAAGCAACACACAGTTCAGTCAAAGGAGAGACCCGACTGTCCTGTGAATCAGAATCTCCCACATGGAGATAAAATGGTGGGAGAACGAGAAATGACCACTGAGCCTCGCAAGGTTCATGTCAACAAAGTCAAGGCAAAGGAAGTGAATTCAGTGAGGAACTACTTTGCAAAGCCTTCTAACAAGTCCAGAGGAAGGAAACGGAAGCGAGAAGACTTCACTGAAATCATTCAGAAATCCAAACCTCTAACAGAAAGCACCCTGGACAAGAACAATTGCCTCAGGGTGGGAGGACGGCTACTATACCACAACGTGAAACATCCCACACCTGGACAGTTCCACAAAGAAGACCTCCATCAGAAGAAGAGGTGGAGAAGAGTGCACTTCCTAGCCAGTGAATTCTGGCCTAGATGGAAAAGTGAATGCCCTTGGGGCAGATGGTGCAAAGAAGCCACTGGTCAGAGACACCACACTTAGAATAAGGCACACTACACAAGACAAGTACACATACATAAGGTCACATACTCATGCAAAGTACACACACTCAAGGTCAAACTTTTTGTTTTGCTTTAAGAAAATCCCACATTTCGAATGTGATTGGTTTTGGTGGGAGTGTAAGTGCTGTTCATGACTAAAAACTATAAAAAATACTAAAATTGCTAAAATACAATAATTAATGGTCATAAATTCATAAGGCATAAATAATCGTATAAGTTCATGGTATAAATAAATAATATTTGGGTTCATAATAGATTTCATGTAAGGTTAAAATGCTTAATATTAAGATATGTGGTTAAAACATTATGGGATGGAAGAAGGACCTGTCAATTGGCAGCACACTGGGGCCTCTTTGATGTAGGCATGATTACATGTCATTGCTCACAGGTGTAACAAACAGACCTGCACTCTGCCTAGGAGCACAAGCTGAGCTCTGCGTCTTGCAGTCAATAAGATGCACCTCTAAAGTTTATTTTACGTTAAAAAGTCAAAGAAAGACGGTGAAAAGAAAGACTAAAGGACTGAGCAACTCAAGAAGAAGAACCTCCGTTCACAATAGCGGCCACCGAGTTCTCACTGTAGCTCCCTTCACAACAAACACAGGTCGGCGTCGGTTCTTTATGATAAACGGGCAGTTTATTTCTCCTCCTCTCTTCTCCTCCAAACATGCAGTGAGAACTCGACTGCTCATCACGGGTAGGAGAAACAACCTTGGCAAAATGCAAATTCAGGTGAAAAGAAAGACTTTGCCAGCAAGCAACCGCAGTTTATCACTTCAGACAGAAGCCAGACTATACCGAAGCGGCCATTTGGGTGCATTTTGGACGTTGTGGATAATAGTTGCCGTTTTAAAACGACCTCACAGTTATTACCTCGGGTGTATTTTGACTTGTTTTCGTTTTTTTCCCCCATCTCTCCATAAGATAAGGAGCCAAAGAGAAGATTTTTTTTCCGGGATGGGAGCAGGGAATTCTACTACACAGCGGACGAGCCAGGAAGAACTGAGTGCAGAGGTGACTGCGACTGATGGAGGCAGCAGCGTCGCTGACCCAGCCAAGTTCTCACGGTATGTTTGGAGGAGAAGAGAGGAGGAGAAATAAACTGCCCGTTTATCATAAAGAACCGACGCCGACCTGTGTTTGTTATGAAGGGAGCTACACATTGGCCTATTATTTATACAGTAGCACCACCAGGACGCACAGCCTGGTGGAGACCTGTGCTCGGAAGAGCACTGCTTCTAGTTTGATCATTTAGAGGTCCTTAATTAAGCTCTTTTAATTTCGAGATATCTTTGAATATCGAATCCGAGTCCCATTTCACTTGCCCACTAAACTAGCAGGTGGATTATAATTGAAAGAAATATTGGTGCATATCAGCTGACATACAGACACACACACATACACACAGAACCTCGGAGCACAGGTCCCCACCAGGTCAGGTAGGTTAGTGTGGTCTCTTGGTGGCGCTATGATAGGCCAATTTGAAAAGGGTGACATATGTCAAACTCACTGAACAAAAACAGTGAGTTTGACAAATTCTAGTCTTATAAATGTTGATATGGCAATCAATCTTTGAAACGTGTAACAATTTCCATGTACATAAAGACATCATGAATCATATAGATAAATGTCATGAATGTTAGGTGTATTAATTTGCCTATTTTTCTTTTTTATAGGCTTACAGGAGACATGGCAGGGGCCAGCTTCAATGGTATATGACAACACAGTTTCTTATTTATTGATAGATTGACCATTGACTGTTATGGGAAGGAGGCCAGTAGAGTTTAACACTTGTTAAACCAATGTACAATGTAGTGAGTCCTGGCTAAGCATAGGTCCAAGGGAAATGATCAACACAACACTATTATGGAATGTAAGCATGTTACAAGTTAGGTTGTTAAACTGATCTAACTGCTGTAACATGATTATGGAATATTTACATAATTTTACTGTATAGGTCATTAGGGCCAATTTACTAGTAATAACAATTGCTGAAAAGGCTTTGATACCCCATCCCACTAATGACAGATACTACAGAATACTACAAGGTCACATTTTGTGATCGCATTGCAACATGTTGTGAGCCTCAGCTCAAAATAGTTTTGAAAGTGATAAACTGGTACAATACAAACATAAATTAAAACACTTACATCTATTTATCTACTTATTTATTTAATTGTATTTTATTTAATTGTTTTACATTTTCCTCTTCATTCCAACTGACCTCCCTGGATCCCAAGCCCCACTGTGAAAAGCTGTTGGTTACGTTACTGCACTGTCTTCTTAACCCTGCTGTGTCTGGTTTAGACATGTCATTCTAATCTAGACCAACAATTTCAAATATCTTCAAAATGTTTTTAATCTTTTTTTCCAAAAAATATCAAAATGACAAAAAGGAGCAAAGTGTGAAAATGTTCCAATTAAGCTTGCGATGTAATGCGTTGTGAGCTTGTAGATCTGCTAAGTGGTTAATTGTAAATATGTTTAAATGAACACTTTACTTTAATATGTCACTAAGTAGGTTATTTCATTTACTCTAACAGGTTACTTTAAACTCACTGGAGGTTATGCTCAGGGTAGTTCAGGGGAAAATGTCACCCTCCCCTGTCACTCCTCTCCTGAGACCAGCATGGTTTCCAGGACAATCAAGTGGTTTAAGGGGACAGAGTGCATTTACCTGTATAAGAATGGTCAGGTGATAGAGGGGAGGGGCTATAAGGGCAGACTGACCCTGAACACCCAGGAGCTGCAGAAAGGCAATGCGTCTCTGACTCTTTCAGACTACAGAGGGACAGATGATGGAGATTACAACTGTCTGGTCGAATGTGGAGAACAGGAGGTGGAGGCTGCTTTGAGATTATACAATGGTGGTAAGTGCAGTCACAGACAAGTGCATTATTATTATTAACCAGAACATGTGACCGTGTTTATCTGTTCATGTACAAATTACACTGTGCTTAAATGTCTAGAATTATTTTGTCATAAATGAATGCCCTATTTTGTGGTATATGACGATGTCACACACTTGTAGAGAAATTAGTTGATCTACAATGTGTGGATGAGTGTTTTGAAATATTTTTTAAACATACCCAAAATAGGGACACCTTGTTGAAAGTCTGTCTGTGTTTTTCGAATGAACCAACAAAAAGTATTAACAAGAGCATGTGACTAAATAATAACAAACCCCTTGTTGACATGATGGCCCAGGCTAAAGTGGTTTAAAGTAACTAATTACATTTACTCAAGTAGGCCTACTGTACTTATAAGTACAATTTGAGGCTTTCCTTCTTTATTGGAGTATTTCCATGTTTCAATACTTTTACTTCGACCCCACTACATCACAGAGGCGAATATTGTAGGCTACCTTTACTCCACTACACTGTTTTCATACATTAACCACTTAAGCCATTTGAAAATACAAGCTCACACAATGCATTGGGATGCGACGCATTGTGAGCTTATAGATCTGCTACAAATGTAGATTTTCAAGTATGTTTTGAACATGGGACTTCTAGAGTATTTCTACTTTTACTTAAAGGACAACTTTGTTTTTTGTTTTTTTTCAACAAGGTTTCATCTTTTAGAAGGTAATTAGAAAGGCTAAACATTAAGTGCTAAATTGTTTACATTTACTGCTTTCGATAGTTTTTCTCTTTTTTTCTTTACCGAACATCTGAGGCACATCCAGGGCATGCGTTCAAGCTGACAATACTGTATGCTTAGACTATAAACTGGCGATTTATTTACTACCATTTACTGTAGCACCAAGCCAGCATCCTGCAGCTCCCTGACAGTGCCAAGGGGCTCCCCTGATGTCGGCATCTTAACAGACAGAAAAGCAACTTGCACGCAACAGCCCGTGTTGAGATTAATTTACATTATTGTTGCGATCACAGGTCGCAGATTAGTATGTAAACGGTCACAGCTTGTCCGTATGTATGTATGTATGTATGTATGTATGTATGTATGTATATATGTATGTATGTCTGTCTGTCTGTCTGTCTGTCATACCTGACACTGTGGTTCTATGGGTTTGTCGCTCTAACATCATGCTCTGACGTCACTGTTATTTCAGGGGAACCACTCTAACAGAATGGGTTTGCCGCTCTGACATCACGCGAGCTTCACTGTGATGTCACACTAACAGAATCCCTTTCATGCCCATATTGTATATGGAGTTCCCTGATGTCATCAATATTAAGCTCATATCTGTAGATCATTTAACTAAATGATTGTGTTTAATGTTGTCCAAGCGAAGCTGCCGTACCTCCCTGGGCTACCAGGAACCGGCATGCATTAGGACAGCCCCTATTCATACAGCGCACTAGTTGATAGCCGGTCAGGCCACTGTGTGTATGCTCTCTGTGTTGGAACTTCATTAAAACTAGACTTCGCCATACCTGCCTGATCATTGAACTCACACCACACTTGGACTAGTTTTACATGGTGTCAGAGTACGGCACGGACCCGTCGCCTGCAAAGAACTGTTTTTTTAACGGTGGAGCTGCCTTTTTACTTTTGTTTGTCCTTTCCTCCTGAGCGGTGCACAGCCGCGGCGCGCTGTTTGGAAAATGGCGGAGGGTTTTCGCAGACCAGACCCTCTGCTTTTCAATGAAAATGTCGCCGAGAACTGGCGGATTTTCGAGAGGGAGTATGACATTTTTATCGCCGCAGCGCACTACGACAAGCCGGCCAGGACAAGGGCTTACATCCTTCTCAACATCGCCGGACCTGAAGCCATTGAGCGGGAACGTTCCTTTGTTTACGCGGCCGAAACAAGTTTCACACAAGAAATCAGAGACCAGGTGAGAGCATTGAATCATTCATCAGTGATCTAAGGATCAAAGCCAAAACATGCCGTTTTGGAGAACTAACTGACGAGCTAATCTGTGACCGTATAGTATGTGGCATTACAAGTGATGCTCTGAAAAAATCCCTGTTGAGAGACTGTGACCTGACACTTGCTAAGGCCATTTCAACCTGCCGCATTCACGAAATGACAGAAGAGAGCAGCAAAACACTAGCCACACAAGCCACCAGTGTCTATGCTGTGAAGCCTGTTTTAAACAGAACACAACAGAAACGCACACCATTCCCGCAAACGACCACAGCCTGCAACAATTGTGGCGGGAATCACGCAGCTGAGCGGGAGAAATGCCCAGCCTTTGGACAGCAGTGTCATTATTGCAGAAAGTTAAGTCATTTCAAGAGCTGCTGCAGATCTAGACCAGTGGGCCAGAGCAACACAAGCAGAAGGACATCTAGACAGACAGTTCATGAAGTGCAGGTTGACGATACCCCAGCACGTGAGGATGACACGTTTCATGTTGATGGTGTTGATGTTGACAACTATGTGGACTATGTCAGCCCCCAAGGTGACAATGATGAAGGATTTGTCACATTGCACATAAATGGCAAGCCCACTGAAATGAAGGTAGACACTGGAGCAAAATGCAATGTCATGTCACTAGAGACTTTCAAGCGGGTGGCCAATAGTGAGCGCCTCATCAAGCAAAGCAAAGCTGCTAACCTGGTTGCTTATGGGGGCACTAGAATTGAAACAAGCGGTATAACCACACTGCCATGTTATCTACAAGAACAATGTCATTTTCTGCCCTTTTTCATTGTGGACAAGGGGGTGCAGCCGCTGCTAGGA
The DNA here is from genome assembly GCF_963921795.1 of Nannobrachium achirus. Classification (NCBI taxonomy): domain Eukaryota; kingdom Metazoa; phylum Chordata; class Actinopteri; order Myctophiformes; family Myctophidae; genus Nannobrachium; species Nannobrachium achirus. Next base: position 21,998,362 of record NC_137819.1, read on the forward strand.
TTTCGTGCATGCAAGGACATGGCCATCGTCCACATGAGCCCCGACGTCCACCATGTCACCACGGAGGACGACTTCAGTGCCCACATCCTGTCTCAATACAAAGACCTGTTCAGTGATGAGCTTGGGGAACTCCCAATCACATACTCCATGACTGTGGATCCCAGCATACAACCTGTCGTTCGACCAGCTCACCGCATCCCCGTTGCAATGCAAGGAAGGGTAAAGGCTGAACTTGAACGCATGCAACGCATAGGTGTCGTCACACCAGTCTCTCAGCCCACTGACTGGGTCTCTTCCATGGTCGCTGCACACAAAAAAGGCAAGGAGGAGATCAGACTGTGCATCAACCCAAAAGACCTCAACACAGCACTGAAAAGGCCCCATCACCCCATGCGCAGCGTAGAGGAGGTGGCAGCTCAAATGGCAGGGGCAACAGTTTTCTCTGTGCTAGATGCGAAGAATTCTTTTTGGCAAATACCCCTCGACAAGAAGTCCTCATTGATGACCACATTCAGCACCCCATTTGGCCGCTACAGATTCCTTCGGATGCCTTTTGGCATCAGCTCCGCAAGTGAGGTGTTCCAGCGCTCCATGGAACAGCTGTTTGCAGGTTATCCGTGCTCAGTCATCGTTGATGACATCATCATCGGTGGCCGTGACACAGCTGAACACGATGCCAACCTGAAAAGGGTGCTCGACCATGTGAAGGAGGTCAACCTCAAGCTAAATCCAGCAAAGTGCAAATTTCGCCTTGACCAAGTTTGCTATGTGGGCCACATCTTCACCAGCAATGGCCTAAAGGCAGACCCCTCTAAAACAGCAGCAATCACCGACATGCCAGTCCCCACAGATGTCACTGCTGTGCAACGTTTCCTCGGAATGGTAAATTACCTCAGTAAATACATCCCGAACTTAAGTGACATCGCAGCACCACTGCGAAAGCTGACCCAAAAGGAGACTGCGTGGTGCTGGTTCCAGCAGCATCAGGCTGCGTTTGACCAACTCAAGTCATGCCTGTCCAGCCCAGCGGTGCTGGCGTACTACAATGTCAAAGAGCCAGTCACACTCACCTGCGACGCATCCTGCTATGGCCTGGGTGCTGCATGTTTGCAGAGTGGCAGACCAGTGGCGTTTGCATCCCGTACCCTCACAGACACGGAAACACGGTACGCTCAAATAGAGAAGGAGCTCCTTGCTGTCGTGTTTGCCTGCACAAAATTCAGAGACTATGTATATGGGAAACCCATAGTTGTGGAGACCGACCACCAGCCCCTGGTGACCATACTGAAAAAACCCATTCACACCGCCCCTGCCCGTCTCCAGAGAATGTTGCTTCAGCTGCAAAGCTATGACATCAGCCTGGTGTACAAGAAGGGAAAACTCATGTACTTGGCGGACACTTTGTCAAGAGCTCCAGACCCACACGCTCCCCGGAGCCCCAAAGACCACAGCTCTTTTGACGTCATGTCAGTCAGTTACATCTCCACAACCCGCCTGGAGGAACTCAGGCAACACACAGCGACAGATGAGGTGCTACAGGCCCTCAGTGCAGTCATACTCCGAGGGTGGCCGGACAGACAGGGCCAGCTTCAGCCCGCACTCAGAGTCTTCTTCCCTTACAGAGATGAACTGACTGAAGAGGACGGTGTTATCATGAAAGGCCACAAGGCAGTCATCCCACAGTCTCTTCACAAGGCCTACATCGGCATAGTGCACAATGGCCACCCAGGCGTCGAGGCAACCAAGCGCAGAGCTAGAGGAGTTGTGTTTTGGCCGTCAATGGCGAAAGATATCACTGAACAGCTGGTCTCATGTGCAGTGTGCAACAGTACCAGGCCTCACCAGCAAAAGGAGCCCCTCCTGCTCCACAAAGTCCCTGACCTTCCATGGTCCACAGTGGCCACAGACATTTTCGACTGGCATGGCAAACACTACCAAGTACTGGTGGATTCGTACTCGGGGTGGTTCGAAGTAGACCTCCTCCCTGACATCACGTCATCGACAGTGATCACCAAACTGAAGAGGCACTTTTCAGTTCATGGGACACCCCACATCCTGTTTTCTGACAACGCCGGACAGTACGGCAGTCAGCATTTCAGGGATTTTGCCAAACAATGGGACTTTATTCATGCCACCAGCAGCCCTGAGTATCCCCAGTCTAACGGGCTCGCAGAGAGAGCGGTCCAAAGCGCCAAACAGCTACTAGAAACATCCTACAGAGATGGGACAGACGCTTTCCTTAATCTCCTGAACCTCAGAAATGTCCCCCGCGATCCCACGCTCGGCTCCCCTGCTGAACGCCTGATGTCGCGACAGACTCGTGCAGCCATCCCCGTGTGCAAGAGACTACTGGAACCAGCCGCGAAGGACACCCGACTCGTCAGCGCCCGTCTCCTCGACAAGAGGCTTGCCGTAAAACGCCACTACGACAAGTCCAGCAGCCCACTGCCACCTTTGGCAGAGGGCCAGGTGGTCCGCATGCAGACCACTAAGGGATACGACCGTCTCGGGACTGTGAAAGAGTTCTGCGGGGAGCCACGCTCCTACGTCATCCAATCCAATGGAGGGATGTACAGGAGGAACCGCCGCCACATCCTTCCAGTCGCGGAGCCACCACCACTGCAGCTCAACGCAGCCAACCCAGACACCCCCCCTGCCAGCCCCCCCACAACGGTCAGTCTCCCACCTACACCCCCACCTACACCACCACAAACGCCTGAGCCGTTCGACATGCAGTCACAACACCCATCCCCTGCCCGCCAGCCCCACCCAACACCCGTGGCACGCCCACCCGCTGGGGACTGTGATGCATACACGACACGCTCTGGCCGTGTTTGCAGGCCAAACCCGAAATACATGCAGTGACACTTTAGCGGCCTTGTGGACTTACACACATACGTGCACACATGCGCACATTTTTTTGGGCTTGCTTAACACATCTGTTGCCATGGCTTATTTCTGTCTGTACTGTGCTCTTGCCATGTTTTTGACCAACTTCGAAGACAGCCTCCGCATTCAGTTTTATCGTGACAAAATCACACAACACATCGAATGAAAGAAGAGATTCTCTAGTTTCACCCGGTCCAAGAACCATGTTTCTATGATGTTCGCTTCTGTATTTATCGGCCAGACAAAAAAAAAAAGCGGCCAAAAATGACCCCTTTTTAGACCTTGTTTTGAGAAAAACAGCTTTTAGTGAATGATACTGTATCAGGCTGAAAACTCACTTGATCTTTTTAGCTTTGATTTCAATGACTTCAATATTGTATTTACAGTATTTTTCCTTCAAAGAAATACAAAAGAATAAGACAAATAAGTGTTTTTTATTTTGTTTCTTTACCGTTTTCTATCAAGTGTATTCTTGCTAGTTCAGTGTTTCTCTGGCTTGTTCAAATTGTTTCTCACATTGTGTGTGTGCGCGCGTGCATGCGTGCGCCTGTACGTGTGCACGTTCACAGTTCAGAGTCTGCATGCGTGCTCGTGTGCGTGTGCATGTTCACAGTTCAGAGGCTGCGTGCGTGCACGTGTGAGTTGAGATGAGGCCGGTCAGAAACAGCAGGCCAAGGTCTCCAAAGGGAAGTTAGTAGGCTCCTCTGCACGAACCACTACCTATAAATATAGAAAAATAAAATCCATTTACAATACAATACAATGTGTCACGCACGCACGCACGCGCACGCACGCACGCACACACACACACACACACTCTCTCTCTCTCACTCACACACACACTCACACTCACACTCTCTCTCTCTCACTCACTCACACACTCACATACACACACACACACACACACACACACACACACACACACACACACACACACACACACACACACACACACACACACACACACACACTACATTTCTCTCTAACCCTCTCTCACACACACAAGTCAATTCAATGGAGCTTTATTGGCATGAGAAAACATACGTTTACATTGCCAAAGCAAGTATCACAAATACAATAAAAAACAGTTGAAAATGGGGAACATACAGTTATACACACACACACTAGCCTACATTTCCTTGCTATCCCTCCATCTCCTCCCTCCCTCTCTTTCTTTCTTTCTCTCTTTCTCTCTTTCTCTCTCTCACACACACACACACACACACACACACACACACACACACACACACACACACACACACACACACTAAACACATTTATTTATCCCTCCAGCCCTCTCTCTCTCTCCCCCTCCCAGATGGGAGGAAAAAAATAGATTAGATTTATAGATTATAAAAAATAAATTGATTCATCTGACGATTATATAGGCTATATATATATAAAATACAAACTCACTGTAAAGTTGTGGTCTGGGTCTCTGGGAGTGGGATGTGTGCCTTCGATCTCGCTGTGGTTTCCACTCTTCACCGAGTCAGTCAGGGGACTACACAACGCCTCCCCATGCGATGCGTTGTGTGCTTGAGTGTGTTGTTGTTGTTGTGATGATGATGATGATGATGATGATGAGGAAGAATATGTTGTTTGTCACCGCGACCGACTAATTCTTGTGGGGGTCCGCTCACTATCCCGACGGGCCGCTGTTCCGGCTAGCGTGGGCAGGTTTTTAGTTACTGAGGTAAGGTTACTGAGGTGATGATGAACCACAATCGTTTGGAGTGGACCAGGAGGAACCAGGACATCACGGCGTGCGGACAATCGGTCCGGCCGACGGCTAAGCAGCGTGAGGACCGGGACATCGCGGTGCGTGATCGGGACATCGTGGTACGTTGACCAGGACGACTTGACGGCGACCCGCGAAGGAGCCGTATCACGGCGTTTGGAACCGAACCGGCCCGGCTCCGCGTCACCGTTTGGAAGAGCCTGCCCGCTTGGAGTTGATCGGCGTCTAGAGAACCGAACCGGCCCGGCACCGCGACGCCGCTTGGAGAAGCCTGCCCGCTTGGAGTTGATCGGCGTCTAGAGAACCGAACCGGCCCGGCACCGCGACGCCGCTTGGAGAAGCCTGCCCGTTTGGAGTTGATCGGGGACGGGGAGAACCGGCCCGGCGACGCGGCGGCGGCACCGCAGCCAGCACGTTTGAGCCACTTACCCAGCGAACCATCACCGTTTGCCGTTTGGAGCAGTCTGCACCGTTGGAGTTGATTGAGCAGCGCTCAAACGGTGATCATGATAATGATGATGATGAGTAAAATGGATAGTGCTGTTGTAGCGCAGCGTCGCCATCTTTGATGGTGAAGTAGAAATTACAGCGACCCACTCGTTTGTTTGATGTGATGATGATGATGATGAAGCTGCAGAATAATGTAACGATGGGCAGGCAGACTAGAGTTGTTGGTGGGTGATGATGATCACAAGTTTGTGTGTCACAAACACACACCCTGGCTTGGTGGCTTCAGTAGGCTACATTGGTTTCACTTCAGCAGGGGGTACACTAATCTGACAATGGCGCCATCGTGTGGAATAAAGGTGAAATTGACTAGCCTGGACCTTTTATATATACTCTATGGCCTGGACGCACTGGAAAGGCATTTCGTCATAGCAAGTTATTATGAATTTCATATTTGAGCCATTTGAGCCATGGTTTAGCAATATTGTGCTTCATGGGAAGCATTTGTCTTTGTTTTTGGTCACATTACTTGTTGAATATGTGATTTCTGACTTATTTTTTATCACAGAAGCACCAAACTGTGTCACAAGATGGATGAGAGTCTAATTAACCTAATTAAGTAATTAAGGCCAAACTCGGGAAACTCGGGGTTGGCACAGCGGTCTATTTGAAATCAAACTCGGGAAACTCGGGGTTGGCACCATATGTGTTAAGTGCCCTGTGGACTGTTCTGGGACTGTTTTTTTGTTTGAAAAAAAGAAAAAAAAAGAAAAAGGGACTGCATTGTTTATGTCTTATTGTTTTTTGGACTGTTCTAAAAAAGAAGAAAAAAAGAAAGAAAAGAGAAAGCTGAATGTTGATTTTTTGGATGATGCTAAAAGATCCAGTTGTGAATTTGAAAATTGTTGATACTGACATTTAAGAACACCTGTGCATGTTATCCCACAACCTAATTAGAATCGCCCCAAAAAAATAGTGTGTTTGTCCACCTGTAACTCCACGTTCAGCAGTTGTTCAATTGTCTAAAAAACATAATACAAAAATCAATAACGCATGTACCTTGCCCAACATCAACTTTATCACCTTCAGATGTGTCTCTACTTCTCATAATCCCCAAATGTTTAAAATATTTTCCCAAATTGTGGCCTGTAGGCGGCTTTGTCCTGTGATGCGAATTACATCACAAATGGGCGTGAACAAGCAGCACACTGCCTGCAAGCAGAGATGGAGTGAGGGGGAGGGGGCAGTTCCAGAGAGAGCAACACACCAAGGGGGACTAACAGGCACACACACAAAGGTGCCTGGCCCCCGCAGGGGGCTCTGGGCTAGTTATTATTATTGTTGAAAAAAAAGATTTGTTCAGACATACTTTGTTTAATTTGAGAAGAGCAAACTAAAGGAAAGGGATGTAGATCATTTAACTAAATGATTGTGTTTAATGTTGTCCAAGCGAAGCCGCCGTACCTCCCTGGGCTACCAGGAACCGGCATGCATTAGGACAGCCCCTATTCATACAGCGCACTAGTTGATAGCCGGTCAGGCCACTGTGTGTATGCTCTCTGTGTTGGAACTTCATTAAAACTAGACTTCGCCATACCTGCCTGATCATTGAACTCACACCACACTTGGACTAGTTTTACAATATCTAACAGGACTTCATGGGAATGAAGTCCCATGATGACCCCTATATGGAGATCCATGTACTGTACTGTATATGGAGATATACTTTGAGAGCCCAAACATGCTTACTCAGTTATTCGTTATGAGAAAGTCCTATGACGTCTAAGACATCTGACATCATACCCTTTTATGCCCATACATGGAGATCCCTGCCTGTAGACTAGAACCAGCCACACAGATATGGGCTGTCTTGGCCATCTGTCTTGGCCATACAGTATATGGATTCTGTTAGTGTGGTATGTGGCCGATGTGGCCTCCATATATGGGTAACTGGTCCGATATACATCACTGGCCAAAACATGCCAAGAGGTCGCATGTCGCCCTGAGGAGTCTTACTAGTATATCTATACCACTATTAATTCTTTGTAAATTATTAGTCATCTTTGTGTATGTGAAGTATCAGTTTTCTAATCATGAATATGTTTTGTCTTTTCATGAAATGGTTGCCGTACATGACTAGTTGGTGAGTATCAAATCTATTTCTATCTACTTGATTTAATGTATTTTCTGATTTACTTCAAGTACCCACAAAAGCAAACACAAACTGATCGGATCTTAATGTATTCAGCACAGCAAGTTTTCTCTGACATTGCTTGAGGTTTCAAGTTAACGTTTTTGTTTGCATACTGGTACATAACCCCAAGTGCTACATTTTTGCTAAATCACACCAATTATTATTAAGGTTAAAGGTTAAAAAATATTCTCTTGTACTGTTGTCTTAAATGGACGATATGGTCCATTTGGTTCCATACGTACAGAGTTATGGGGGTCCATGGCCTGATGCAGTGTTTCCCAATCAGTAGGTCAAGAGTAAATATTTGTTAATTGTTTTATACATTTTGTTTTTAATTATTTCAAACATTTTTCAAAAGAATATCAAAGGATTTCATGAATAATAAAATAATTGTTCTAAAGAATGTCATGACTAGTTTATGACTAAAGTCGCAAATTAGTATGTAAACGGTCACAGCTTGTCTGTCCGTATGTATGTATGTATACTGTATGTATGTATGTATGTATGTATGTTTGTATGTATGTACAGTGGTGTGATATGGATTTTAGAAGTGTGGGTCCTCTAAATTCATGACGCCATGCGCGCACACTGTTTTTATTGTTAATTAGTGTGTTAAATGTTAATTAGTGTGTGCATATGAGGCGCGCGTGCGAGCAGCAAAATAAGCCCACAGCATCTCACCCCTGTGTGTACAGTATGTATGTTTGTATGTATGTATGTATGTATTATGTATGTATATACTGTATGTACTGTATCTCTGTCACGCCTGACACTGTGGTTCTATGGGTTTGTCGCTCTGGCATCATGCTCTGACGTCACTGTTATTTCAGGGGAACCACTCTAACAGAATGGGTTTGCCGCTCTGACATCACGCTCTGGCTTCACTGTGATGTCACACTAACAGAATCCCTTTCATGCCCATATATGTAGTTCCCTGATGCCATCAATATTAAGCCCATATCTAACAGGACTTTATGGGAATGAAGTCCCATGATTATCCCTATATGGAGATCCATGTACTGTACTGTATATGGAGATATACTGTGAGAGCCCAAACATGCTTACTCAGTTATTGTCTCCACCAGCTGAAAGGCATGGGGAGACTATGTTTTCCCGTCCGTCCGTCCGTCCGTCCGTCCGTCCGTCCGTCCGTCTGTCCGTGTGCGTGTATGCGTCCGTCCACGTCAGTTTGTTACCAGCTAATCTCCGGCACCGTTGGCTTGGTCTCGGCCAAACTGTGCACACACACTCCCTGGATGCCAATTCAGAACCTCTGCCCCACATTTTTCACATGGGCCTTTTATAGCGCCACCATGAGGCCAATTTTTGTCAAACTCATATTTTGACAGTACTCCTACAGATTTTGTCCAAAAATCAAGCAAATCGGTAGACCGTATCTTTACAGTCATATGATCGACACGGATCTGTCCGATTTTCTATATTCCATCCTGATTGGCTAAAATTGCCTTCCAAAGTTTGTAAGATTGGTCCGTTTTGAACAAAATGCCTCAAATCACAAACGCAGCGTGGAATTATTGTGAAATTGTGCATGCACATTACCACTAGGCCGAGGAAGAAATGCCACATCAACATTTTGAAATCAGCCTCATGGTTGCGCTATAACAGACAGATTTGAGTTTTTAACTATAACTCTACAGATCAGTGTCAAACTATGTACATGCACTCCCTAGTGGGCAAGGAAAAAACCTTTTCCCTGCATTTTTCACCTCAGCCTTTTATAGCGCCACCAGGAGGCGGACTTATTTAAAACACATTTTTGGATATGACTCCTTCAGATTTTATCCAAAAATCACACAAATCAGTACACAGTATCTCTACAGTCACGTGACCAAGACGGATATGTCCGATATTTCATATTCCATCCTGATTGGCTAAGATTGACCTCCAAACTTTTCAGGATTGGTCCGTTTTTAACAAAATGCATCAAATCATTAACGTAGCTTGCGCTTACCGTGAAACTTTGCACTCACATTCCTACTAGGTCAAGGAACAAATGCCACCCTTTCACATTGGCCTGTTATAGCGCCACCATCAGGTCGACTTTTGCTAAACATATTTTTGCTGACTTGGCACCATTTTCACATTGGCCTGTTATAACACCACCATAAGGCCAGAAAAACCTTCCTGACCTGGTGGAGACCTGTAGTTCGTTATGAGAAAGTCCTATGATGTCTATGACATCTGACATCATACCCTTTTATGCCCATACATGGAGACCCCTGTCTATAGACTAGAACCAGCCACACAGATATGGGCTGTCTTGGCCATCTGTCTTGGCCATACAGTATATGGATTCTGTTAGTGTGGTATGTGGCCGATGTGGCCTCCTTATATAACTGGTCCGATATACATCACTGGCCAAGACATGCCAAGAGGTTGCATGTCGCCCTGAGGTGTCTTACTAGTATTATCTATACCACTATTAATATTTTGTCAATTATTAGTCATCTTTGTGTATGTGAAGTATCAGTTTTCTAATCATGAATATGTTTTGTCTTTTCATGAATGATGAACATAAATGGGTGCCGTACATGACTAGTTGGTGAGTATCAAATCTATTTCTATCTACTTGATTTAATGTATTTTCTGATTTACTTCAAAAGCAAACACAAACTGATCGGATCTTAATGTATTCACAGCAAGTTTTCTCTTACATTGCATACGAAATTTTTGCAAAATCACACCAAGTATTATTAAGGTTAAAGGTAAAAAAATCATCTCTTGTACTGTTGTCTTAAATGGACGATATGGTCCATTTGGTTCCATACGTACTGAGTTATGGGGGTCCATGGCCTGATGCAGTGTTTCCCAATCAGTAGGTCAAGAGTAAATATTTGTTAATTGTTTTCAACATTTTGTTTTTAATTATTTCAAACCTTTTTCAAAAATATCAACTACAGAATATCAAAGGATTTCATGAATAATAATGAAAAAACATTCATTTTCACTATGTCCTAGGAAGACAATAATTACTCTCTTTAGCTAAAAGTTGGGAACGTGTGTGTGTGTGTGTGTGTGTGTGTGTGTGTGTGTGTGTGTGTGTGTGTGTGTGTGTGTGTGTGTGTGTGTGTGTGTGTGTGTGTGTGAGACAAGAATGTGCATAAAGACTCAATGGGCCCTATGTTTGTACCCAAAATCCTCAATTTGGGGGGTTATAATTTAGGAAGGGGTGTTCCTGTGCAAAAGTTGGTATTCTCATAATGTAATAACGGCTCATAATGTAATAAGGGCTCATAATGTAATAAGAAAAATATAATAAAAACTCATAATGTAATAAAAAATCGAACGCATAACGTAATAATGGATTTTTCAATAATGTAATAATGTGTTACATTAAGAACCTCCATAGGAGGCTCATAATGTAATAAAACTTCTTAACCCTTAAGTTCTGTTCAGATTCACTACACCTTTGTTCTGTTCGGGTCATTTTGACCCGGGGGGTATTTGGTTTAAAAAAAACAACACTAATATACATTTTTACTTAACAAATCATCATGATACATTGACTTTGACTCAATACCAAACAATTCATATGATATATATGGTAAATGTTTGCATTCTTGCTTTGCTATATCACATTAAACACTGAAAGAGCTAGGCGTTTTTAATGATTTAGCTGAAATTCATGTAAAACAACTACTTTATTTAATACTGGGCAATATTGCTCATGCTTATAGGAAAACTTTTAAATCAATGTTTTTATGAACTCCCCCCCCCCATATGCCCATTAATTGAATACTTGTGGTTCAAGAACAGGACATCATTCTCACATAGAGCTGAACACACATGTGAACACACATGAACGTCACATATGAATATACACTTGAACGTATACACTAGGACAGAGGTTTTCAAACACTTTGGTCTCAGGGCAGGTGGAAGGGGTTATGGGGTGATTGTGTATCTGTGTTTGTACATGATTCCTTGTATTTCTGTGCATCAGGGGAGGGGGGGGGGTGTGGGGGAGGGGGGGGGGGTTCGGAATGGCGCTTCGGAAGGGGGGGTGTTAGAAGTGGGGGTGACTGTGTGTCTGTGTTCTGGCATAATACTGTGTATTTCTGTGTATCTGTGCTTCCGGGTCAAAATGACCCGAACAGCACTAAAGGTTCAAAAAATATGAGGGGGGTGTAGCATGGGTGTAGTGCAAAAATATTTTTTTTACATGTTCATCTCAGAAGAATCTTTAAGGCCAGTGAGTTTCAGGTGGAAAAAAATTAAACTTCTACCTTTTTTTTTAAAATGAAAATGTAAAACGGGTCAAAATGACCCGAACAGCACTTAAGGGTTAAAACAGTGCCAGTAAGGCAAACACACAACTCACAGGAGAAAGCCATAATCAAAGTATTTAACCTTTTTGTTGCTAAGCATTAAAATCTTCAATGTCTTCCATTGCCAGAATCTTTCAAATCTTACATATTAATGTGCACAATGTGCACAGGTCATGCACGGATAATGCACGGATGATGCACCACACGTGTGCACGCCATTCACAGCTTTCAAACATCTGCTTGGAAATCCGTTCAGGCATTCAAAAGATATAGGCTATAGTGTTTGTTCAAATGTAAACAAACATGGCTGCCATGGGAGCTGCCATGGGCTGTTCTGGGTGTCAAACATGCATTTCGCGATCATGCCGAAACTGGAAGTAGGGAGGAGGGAAAGGCAAGGCCTACTACAAACTCGGGAAACCCAGGGTTGGCACCAAGTGTGTTAAAACCAGTAAGATAAGCAACCGTCAGGTCGCATGTATACACGCAGCCTCATGGTGGCTGCGTGGCATGTGAGAAATGGGGGCGGAGGTTGTGGTTTGGCAGCCAAGGAGTGTGTGTGCGAAGTTTGGCATTTTAAGCATTTTGTGGCGACACAGTGTGACCACCCAATTAAGGGGATATGGAAAACTATTTAAACAAATTGACACAGTGACAGTATACTCTTTTGGAATCCCAAATTGATTTAAGACCAATATATGTATTTAGGCCAAAGGCATGGCAGAGCAAGCATAGTCCTGCGCATGTTTCTTTCTTTGTGCGACAGAAAACTGGGCATTTTAGTCAAAAATGGCCGCCATCCTGAAAACTAGAAGCCACCTTGAATTTGTATTGGCACCATTGAATATGTCTTGTCAAAATACATATATTTTGATAACTAGATCATTAAAATATGTTTTGACATTCAGGTTTCTGAAAAACCTTTTTTACATTAATGCAACAGCCATTTTCCAAGATATTGGTGATCTTGGTGTCAGCCTTTTCTGAAAAAGTACGACCTAGGCGTTATTCATGCCAAATTTGGTGCTTGTACAATACCCCATGTGTGATACAGCAGAGAATAAGAATGCAACGATGAAATCAGCTCTTCAGCTTATCATATGAGGGATGAAAAGAAATAGACACATTTTAACTGTGTGTTAACCTTTATTATACTCTGAATTCATCAATGATCTGTTAGTTACAATTGATTATTGATAATTCAAAGGGGGGTATGGGTGTGTGTGTGTGTGTGTGTGTGTGTGTGTGTGTGTGTGTGTGTGTGTGTGTGTGTGTGTGTGTGTGTGTGTGTGTGTGTGTGTGTGTGTGTGTGTGTTGTTTGTTGTTTGCATGTTCTACAGTATTAAAGCTGTACGGTGTCACATTTGAAGGGAGAAATATAAAATACAGTAACAGAAAAGTTATTCTATTTGATCAATACTTCCTGTTGGTTTGGGTTTCCTGCAGGAAAAAGGCTTGACCAACGTGACAAAGTACGGGAGCTCTCAGTTCAACTGGAAAAAAAAGAGAGAGAACTGGAACAGAAGACAACACAGCTTGGTGAGAATTAAATTATTAAAAGCTTTTCTCTCTAGATGTTTGTAGGGTTGCCAACTCCCAGAGTTTCAAATACGGGACACCTCATTATATTTCTGAGGAAAGTAGCACAAAGGCGACGCCGAAAAATTGGGTATTTTCGGTTATAAAGTTGGCTAAAACGGGTATTTTCCTATATTAAATCATATTTTTCCTTTCACAATATCATTTCGGGTGTCTTTGGGCCATGTCCTATTACCTTAAAATCATGTAGTGTATTTTTTTTTTTTCTTTTTTTTTCCAAAACAGGTCTACCTGGTTCTTATGTGCCCACTCTCTGGTTACCCAACACTAGTTTAATCATATTGGCATACAGTAATAACCATTAGGTTTTAAAAACAAAATCAACGCATGCTTATGTTATTTCACATACCAGCCAGTCTGGGGTCGCTTTAGTTGGCAGACAAGAAATACTATAGTGCTCCCAGGAATACCAATATCCATGGCTTATTTCTGCTTGCTTTTTCACTTTGTTGTTTAGGCTATCACCTATCATGGATTCATGTCTAATCTGTTGGTACACAATCTTCTGTCACACGTTTTCTTTTTTAAAGACATTAAACAATGTTCTGAGCCGAGTACTGTCGTATGCTCGCACGCACGCACTCTCGCGCAGGCAACTTGTGTTGACTGAACCTACAGCCGTGGGGAAGGGATTGGTGTAGGGGGCGGAGACTGTGTCTTAGCAACACTGTGTTAATAAGCCAATGGGCTGCTTACAAACAGCACAGTGCCTCTCACAGCGATGGGATGCAGCACTTAACTCAGAGGAGAGCAGAGCGGAGCTCATTGACAGGCAGAATCGCTGTCATTTCTCAATTAAATCATCCCGTCATTCATATTTATCCCCCAACCTTCAAATACGGGACAAAGAGCATCCCCGTTTCAGTTCAATACGGGACACGTCTTTTAGTTTCCAAAAGCGGGACGATCCCGTATTTTACGGGACGGTTGGTAACCCTAGATGTTTGGTCTGTCATCAACTCAGCCAATCAGTCTGTTTTATTAAAACAGTGCCAGTAAGGCAAACACACAGCTCACAGGAGAAAGCCATAATCAAAGTATTTAACCTTTTTGTTGCTAAGCATTAAAATCTTCAATGTCTTCCATTGCCAGAATCTTTCAAATCTTACATATTAATGTGCACAATGTGCACAGGTCATGCACGGATAATGCACGGATGATGCACCACACGTGTGCACGCCATTCACAGCTTTCAAACATCTGCTTGGAAATCCGTTCAGGCATTCAAAAGATATAGGCTATAGTGTTTGTTCAAATGTAAACAAACATGGCTGCCATGGGAGCTGCCATGGGCTGTTCTGGGTGTCAAACATGCATTTCGCGATCATGCCGAAACTGGAAGTAGGGAGGAGGGAAAGGCAAGGCCTACTACAAACTCGGGAAACCCAGGGTTGGCACCAAGTGTGTTAAAACCAGTAAGATAAGCAACCGTCAGGTCGCATGTATACACGCAGCCTCATGGTGGCTGCGTGGCATGTGAGAAATGGGGGCGGAGGTTGTGGTTTGGCAGCCAAGGAGTGTGTGTGCGAAGTTTGGCATTTTAAGCATTTTGTGGCGACACAGTGTGACCACCCAATTAAGGGGATATGGAAAACTATTTAAACAAATTGACACAGTGACAGTATACTCTTTTGGAATCCCAAATTGATTTAAGACCAATATATGTATTTAGGCCAAAGGCATGGCAGAGCAAGCATAGTCCTGCGCATGTTTCTTTCTTTGTGCAACAGAAAACTGGGCATTTTAGTCAAAAATGGCCGCCATCCTGAAAACTAGAAGCCACCTTGAATTTGTATTGGCACCATTGAATATGTCTTGTCAAAATACATATATTTTGATAACTAGATCATTAAAATATGTTTTGACATTCAGGTTTCTGAAAAACCTTTTTTACATTAATGCAACAGCCATTTTCCAAGATATTGGTGATCTTGGTGTCAGCCTTTTCTGAAAAAGTACGACCTAGGCGTTATTCATGCCAAATGTGGTGCTTGTATCACTAAGTGAACGATTCTGCAGAAATATTGACTTAATTTTCTGGACTATTTGTATAGTGTCTGGTTGCCGTGAAATTGTATACGCACATTCTCACTATGCCAAGGAAGACATACCACCCTTTTGTCCTGTTATAGCGCCACCAGGAGACCGATTTTTGCTAAATAATACTATATATATATATATATATATATATATATATATATATATATATATATTTATATTATTATTTATTTTTTATTTTTTACATTTTGCAAATTGGTACACATTATCTCTATAGTCTTTTTTCATATTCCATCCTGATTGCCACATACTGAACATCGTTGGCCCACAATGAGTCCATGGGCCAGTGGGGTTGATAGGTACCGGTATAGATTCTGGTGGCAAATTCTAATGGTGATGTTCCAACATGCTCATGGTATCATTTAAGCCCAACCTGGTAGCTTTCTACCTGTTACGACTACTTTTAAAATGAGAAATAACCGAAATTCTCGCTTTTGATTTCGCACATGACATGGCCCGAAAGGATCATGTATGATACAGTAAGTCACATGGTCTCTCTGAAAACAGTTTGAAATGGCGCACACAAGGAAAAACCTTTGCCCTGCATTTTTCACATCTGACATTTATAGCGCTACCAGGAGGCCGACTTATGTAAAACACTTTTTTTTTCCTATTATTCTTTGAGATTTCATCCAAAAATCATGCAAATCAATAGGCCAACACAGTATCTCTATAGTCATGTGATCAAGATGGATCTGTCCGATATTTCATATTCCATCCTAATTGGCTAACATTAGCTTCCAAAGTTTTCAGGATTGGTCCATTTTGAACATATTGACTTAAATCATGAACGCAGCTTGTGATTACAGAGGAATTCTGCATGCACATTCCAGTGTAAGGACCCAAAGAGACTATGTGCAAACATGCCTGATTCTATTCTAGGCTGAGACAATTATAAGGACTAATATTTCTGAAGTATTGTAAAATAGCTACCGGTATGTTAACAGTATTAAGGAGACTACAGCAACCAGAAGTCAATTGTATTTGTAATGCCCTCTTCCATTTAAATAAACCCAGTAATATTAAACAAACTTACTTATTTAAGTCCAAATAATAAACAGATTCAGATGATGTCATCAGTGAGAAAATATACTGTATAATAACATTATAACCCTCAACTGACTTCAACATTATACAGTCAATATTGAGGATATAGAGGGTATGCACATGCATAAAGTGAATGGCAGATCGAGTGGCAAATCGAGTGGCAAATCGAGTGGCAAATCGAGTGGCAAAGTGAGTGGCAAAGTGAGTTTAACGTTGTTTAATGCAATCAGATAGGACTTTTCTGTCAGGGCCGTTAGGGAGATAACATGGCCATTTCGCGCTATATTGGTCTAAAAGCGCCAAATGTTGCACAGATGTAGCCCAAGGCATGTTCTAATGATTTAGCTAGGGCGCCACAGCGGCCAAATCAAGTTGGGCTCCCATCGACTTTCGATTTTCTTTCATTTTTTTCTGGGTATTTAAGTAGGATGTGAGGGGTCTAACTAGGGGTTTGTCATGATGCTGAATCCATTGCAAGCATTTGTTTTGCACAAAAAACATTCCTTGGGTTATAAATGGCCCCAGAAAATGATGGTTTAGTGATGAAAAGTGATGAGTCATCACTTTTCACCGTTTTGTGGCGTTTTCTAGGGCCATTTATAGCCCAAGGATTCTTTTTTTTTTTTTTTTTTTTTTTTTGGCAAAACAAATGCTTGCAATGGATTCAGCATCATGACAAACCCCAAGTTAGACCCCTCACATCCTACTTAAATACCCAGAAAAAAATATCTTTCTCCTGTATAGAAAGTCGATGGGAGCCCAACTTGATTTGGCCGCTGTGGCGACCCCGAAGGTCGCCGACTCGGGCGCCCTAGCTAAATCATTAGAGCATGCCCTGGGCTACATCTGTGCAAAACTTGGCGCTTTTAGACTAATATAGCGCGAAATGTCCCTAACGCCCCTGACTATATAGGCTGTCAAGGCCAGAAAGTAGTTTTTTGCCACTCAATAGGCATTCCTGCATAACATCCTGGTATGATGATGATGTCACGTACATACCCTCTATTTAAAGGTTTGTGGTTTGTGGTCTAAACATACAAGTCGAACATGTAACTGTATATGTTTTGTGTGTCCTAATAGCTTCTATACAAGAAAAACAACAAGAGGATATGACCCAAAAAATGAGTGAGCAAGTGAGAGAACTGCAGAATGCTATAACAAATATTGAAAAGAACAAGGAACAGCAACACACACTGATCCAGGATCTGAAGGACCTGCGTAATCAAGTAGAGAAGCACACAATTCAACTGAAGGAAGGAGAAAAGAGCAACAGTCTGCAGCTTAAAAATATACAGGACCGGCAGGACCAGAGCAAACAGGTAGAAAATCAACTTCAAGTTCAACTTAAACAAAGAGAAACGGTACTGGAGAAGATCAACAAGAAAATGACAGAGTTAGACAATACACTGGAGAACAAAGACAAACTACTGAAGGAAGAGCACAGAGAACTCCAAAACCAGATCAAACAGGTGGAGAAGAACAACAGCCTGCAGCTTAAACCGATACAGGACCAAGTAGAGAAGCACAAAATTCAACTGAAGAAAGGAGAGAGCGAACCGGAGAAGATCAACCAGAGGCTGACAAAGTTAGACAAAAGACTAGAGGCAGAAACCCAACTACTGAAGGAAGAACTCCAAAACCAGATCAAACAGGTGGAGAACAACAGCCTGCAGCTTAAACCGATACAGGACCAAGTAGAGAAGCACAATATTCAACTGAAGGAAGGAGAAAAGAGCAACAGTCTGCAGCTTAAAAATATACAGGACCGGCAGGACCAGAGCAAACAGGTAGAAAATCAACTTCAAGTTCAACTTAAACAAAGAGAAACGGACCTGGAGAAGATCAACAAGAAAATGACAGAGTTAGACAATACACTGGAGAACAAAGACAAACTACTGAAGGAAGAGCACAGAGAACTCCAAAACATGATCAAACATGTGGTGGAGAAGAACAACAGCCTGCAGCTTAAACTGATACAAGACCTACAGAACCCGAGCAAGCAGCAACAAAAACTGATCCAGGACCTGCAGGACCAGAGCAAACAAGTAGAAAATCTAAAAGTTCAACTTAAACAAAGAGAAACTGAACTGGAGAAGATCAACCAGAAACTGATAGAGTTAGACAATACACTGGAGCACAAAGACCAACTACTGAAGGAAGGGCACAGAGAACTCCAAAACATGATCAAACAGGTGGAAAAGAGAAACAGTCTTAAAATGATACAGGCCATTCAGGACCCGAGCGAACAGCAACAAAAACTGATCCAGGACCTGCAGGACCTGAGTAACCAAGTAGAGAAGCACAAAATTCAATTGAAGAAAGGAGAGAGTGAACCGGAGAAGATAAACCAGAGACTGATAAAGCTAGACAATACAATAGAGGAGGAAAACCAACTACTGAAGGAAGGGCAAAACAAGATCAAACAGGTGGAGAAGAGAAACAGTCTGCAGCTTAAACTGATACAGGGCCTGCAGGACCCAGGCGAACAGCAACAAAAACTGATCCAGGACCTGCAGGACCAAGCAGGGAATCTCAAAGTTCAACTCAAAGAAAGAGAAACTGACCTGGAGAAGGTCAACCAGAGACAAGAGAAAGATCAACTACTACAAAGTAATGAACTACTGAGAGAACAATCAGAACAACTGAATCAGAAAGATGAAGAGCCGAGGACAGTGAAGAAAGAATTGGATCATGTCATCACACAGCTTGGTGAGAATATTAAAAACCTAACAGGGGTTGACACTAAGGTCTCAGAGGCACTTGCCTGTCGGGCAAGTACAGGTCATGTTCTACTTGCCCAAAGGTCATGCCCACTTGCCCGAAAGGTAAATTGTCCATGATAAAATGATAGGTAAGATTTTAATTACCGCTCTACACTTATTTCTTTACTTTCTGGGGCTGTGCGATAGAAAATGTCATACACTATACCTCCAAATACAAATACCAAATACCTACATAGCTATGATTGAATATGTCTGTGGTTTCACACTTGTTACATTCCACAGACCAGAAAATGGAGCGTGCTGGCCATGTTCAGGTGTTTAGACAGATATCTGGTGTTGTGTTTATAGGCAGTTGCGTCTCCTCTCAAATGAGCACTTGCCCTGTCAGCAACCTGTAAGCAAACTTCACCTGCCCCAACGTTTGATTTACCTGCCGGGGGCAGGTGGGCAGGCCTTAGTGTCAATGCCTGCCTAACCTCTCTATGATTAGATGATTATTGTAAAGCCATTTATTTGTTTCTATTGTGAATACATGAATGTTTGGTTATGTTGTAACCTTTGTTCCCAGAGTGAACAGAGTGAGGAGACTATCTCTCCACCAAACATATGTATATGTATGGGTAGGGTAATGACCCCACCTCACTTGTGACATGGATCTTTAAGACACACCACTCATACTGGCAAACCCGGGTATATAAGGCCCAGGTTTGTGTGATTTCAATGGTTTAACTTGATCGACCACGCTTCTGGGCGACATCTTTTCACTCAAAG
This sequence comes from Nannobrachium achirus, assembly GCF_963921795.1. Classification (NCBI taxonomy): domain Eukaryota; kingdom Metazoa; phylum Chordata; class Actinopteri; order Myctophiformes; family Myctophidae; genus Nannobrachium; species Nannobrachium achirus. Next base: position 22,018,120 of record NC_137819.1, read on the forward strand.
AACAAAGTTTACAATGTAACCGAACGCTCACTATCAAGACTATCTCTGTGACCACATGGGTGAAATGCCGCTCAACCTAGCCCTCCGGTCGGACACAAGGCCAACTGAATGGTGAAGGTGACAGCTGCCACTGGGTAGCACGCAAGACCGACTCCCCAGAGGGAGAACCGGGTGAGTGTATACGAATCTGGATCTTTTTCGGATCGCACATTTTCGCATATCCATATAGAAAAATATCCAGGTCCACCCGAGTCAACAAAAATATCTAGCTCCCATGATCAGCTCCAACAAGCACCCCAGGCCAGTAGGTGGTGCCGTGGCGGTAAACGATTTGTGCGTGCGTGTGTGTGTCAGTGTGTGAGCGTGTGTGTGCATGTGCGTGTTGTGACTCTCTCTCTCTCTCTCTCTCTCTCTCTCTCTCTCTCTCTCTCTCTCTCTCTCACATGCATAAACTTTGCACTCATGCACCACGTAACGTCATCGTCTTCAGAGCAACTCCGGTTTTCATGCCTACACGGATCCAGTGAATCGGATATTTTGTACATCTTCACTTCTTTATCCGGTTTCAAAAAGATCCAGTTGATCCAGTTGTGAGTGAGGTGGGGTCATTCCCCATAAATGTAAATATGTTGGGTGGAGATACGATAGAGAACTCAATACCTTAACTTTTTTGTATGTTTTGTGTTGTAACAGAGGATGGAGAGAACACAGAATCGAAAGAATTGTATCCAGACAGTGACGCTTCTTCTATTAATTCTGGTGATTAATTCATTTTTGTCATTACTTTAAAATGTGCAACAACAAAGAAATAAGCTTATACTTGTTCTATTGACAAGACATAGGAAATCCACTGTCTAGAAACTGTTTAGACGACAACGGTCTGACAGTGTTCATACACTCATACGTACTAGGACTGAAACGATGTAGTGTGCACACCAGGTCGCTAGGTGGCAGTGACACAATATCTAGCAGTGTGTGACATCATGTCCGCTCTACTTCCTGTCACAGCATTGTTTACATAATCACCATGGCAGCGTACAGGCTCCACTGCGCTCCACTGCTGTCGGCTTTGTAGCGTCAGTCATTACATCACACATTTTGGGGTTTCCCTGTAATTCGCCTGTTTAGATGGAAACGCAAGGAGGATCGTTTCACAGATTAACACTCAAAAAAACAGATTTACTATCTTGCGTTTCCAACCCCCGAAAATGCCTAATTTTTTTAAAAAACACCAGCTAAATTACCTTAAAACAAAACAAAAAATAACAATACCTAATAGGTATTGCTATTTATATACACCCTAAGGATATGAACTAAAGAACAGATTTTATTGGTGAGATACGATAAAGAACTCAATACATTAACTTTTTTATGTTTTATCTTGTAACAGAGGACGGAGACAACACAGAATTGGAAGAACCTTATCCAGACAGTGACGCTAACTCTATTGATTCTGGTGATTAATTCATTTTTGTCGTTGCAACAACAAAGTAATAGGCTTATACTTGTTCTATTGACAAGTCAGGAAATCCACTGACTGGAAGTTAAGAATGTTAAAAACAGCGGCTAAATGACCTTGTGAAAAACAAAAAATCATAATATTACACCCTACGGATATGAACTAATGAACACATTTTATTGGTGAGATACGATTGAGAACTCAATACATTAACTTTTTTATGTTTAAGTTGTAACAGAGGACGGAGAGAACGCAGAATTGAAAGAACCTCATCCAGACAGTGAGTATATGTTACTCTTTCAAACATTGTGTGATCATGATCCTACTTCTATTAATGTAGGTGATTCATTCATTTTTGTCATTACTTTAAATATGCAACAACAAAGAAATATGCTTATACTTGTTCTATTGACAAGACATAGGAAATCCACTGACTGGAATGTTAAAAATTGCAGTTAAATGACCTTGTGAAAAACAAAAACAAAAATCATAATATTACACCCTAAGGGTATGAACTAATGAACACATTTTTTTTTTTTTTTTATCATATTAATTTGGAAAGAAAAAAAAAACAGTTTTGCTGTTTACTGCAATGAGTTTCATAGTCTCAGGGCAGAAATCGTATCACTCAACTCCTATCGAGGGCCATCGCGATGATGTGTTTGAATTGAACAGCAGTGGCGAAATTAGACCTTATTCAAGGGGGCCCTGATCAAAGGGGCCCGGGTCTGTTGTCTTTGCGTGATTTAAGCGCAAACTGCAATGATTAATTCACAGTGGCAATCATAAGCAATTACTGTGGTGAATAGCCAAATGAAAAACTATATTTAAAGCTATACTGTGTAAGTTGCTCAACTAGTGGTCAGTAGCGGTATAGCAAACCGCGGTCGCGTCTGCTTTTTTCGGCCGTTTTTCGCCGCGGACCGGGCCTTCAGACCACCACGTCCGCCTCGCCTCGCCAAGACACATCCGTAGAGGTCTCTCGTGTCCCTCTGCGACCAGGCGTTGGGGAGTTACAGGCTAGACTCCTAGACCAGCGTAAACACTGCTGTTGAAGCAAGCTACTCCCTGAAGAGACGCAAGACGCGCTGTGATTGGCCGGCAGTGTATGATCTGCGCTGTGATTGGCCGGTAGGGAGACACGTATACAGAATGATGCAGATGATGTAATTTTGCCGGGAAATGCAACCCCCTCACGGCCACACGGGCTCAGTAGAACACATAAAGAAAAAGCTTTTGGGGCTGAAATTAACAGAGTGGGTGTTCTAAAACTTTAGCGATTTAATAGTTAGGACAATTTTAAGATTTGTTTTATTAAAGAAGTTACATAGTATAGCTTTAATTTGAGACAATAGATGGAGCAAAAAAGCCAAAAAGGTGCAACAAGAATCAACCATGACAGCAATTAGAATAGCCTCCAGCTCCTTGTTTTATTGCTGAGGCGCTCCAACACAATCACTCTGACAACTGACATTAAGCCAGCCTTCACACTACAAACATCAACACCACGCTGCTGTTTCTTCAAAACACACAATATCTCCTCTCCCACTGATGTCATGTGTTCATTTTATCTTCAGCCGTACAGACTCCATTTGACTCATTTTATCAACACTTACAACATCAGTGCTGTAGTAAACGCTGCTCCATCAGGGAACAGGCGTTTGTACACGTTTGTGAAAGTATTCATCCTCAACACATTCTGCGTCCACATCCTCTGCATAAAACGCTGCCAATTCATTGATCCTGTCGATAGAATGTTGATCAAAAAAGCACTTTTCATTTAGGACTTGACACTTACTTGCTGTGTTGTGATTTTCGGTGAAACGTGATCGCTGCTCTGTGGCAGAATCTGTAAGGCGACTTCACTCTTTTAAAATATTTGCTCAGCGATGAGCATGTTGCAGCTGCAACATTGATAGCTTTTTTCCTATATTCCTTTTCATTTCTGTGCTCCTGATTTAGATTTCCCCTCTCCATGTTTCACGTGTTGTGTTGACAAGACAAGTTGAATACATTGCCGCTCTACACTTTACCCCGGATATTTTCTGATTGTTGCCGCGCAGGCGCTTCCTAGTCACGATAATGCAAAAATAAAAGCTTTTGTACTGTTGTGAGGGGGCCCACAGATTAGGAAAGTAGGGACCCCTAATATATTGGAAATGACAAAATACATATAATATCCTAGTATGAATTTATGTAGATAATAGGCTATATGGGCGCATTGGGCGTCTATTTTTATCTAATGAAAACAAAATGTATTTTTGCCACTAGTAGTAAGGGGATTTTATAAGATATTTGACCAATCTGCTAAGTAAATCGTTACCAAGAAATGTGTTCACCAATGTGTTTCTAAAGGTGCGTAATAATATGTACTAAAAGGTTGAAATTCAACTCCCGGGGGAAAACTGATTTGTGTTTGTGTCCCATTAATTTAATATACAGGGAAAAAAAAAAATGTTTTAAGTAGCATGTGAGGGGTCAAACTAGGGGTTTTTCATTATGCTGAATCCATTGCAAGCATTTGTTTTGCATGAAAAACATTCCGTGGGCTAAAAACAGACCCACAAAACGATGGTTTAGTGATGAATCATCACTTTTCACCGTTTTGTAGGGGCTATTTGTAGCACATGGAATGTTTTTCCTGCAAAACAAAAGCTTGCAATGGATTCAGCATCATGAAAAAACCCTACTTTGACCCCTCATATGCTATTTAAAGCAGATTTATTTTTTGTATTTTTTTACACAAATAATTTTTATGAGGTTTCCCTCGGGAGTTGAATTTCGACCTTTTAGTACATATTATAACACGCCTTTAGAAACACTTCGGTGAAGACATTTCTTGGTAACGATTTACTTTGCAGATTTTCTTATGTTCCCCTTACTATAGGGGGGCCTGTGGGTTTATAAAATCCAAAAACCCTATACAAATTATGCTACTGTTGAACAGTCGATCCCACAGAGCGAGCTGTCAACTGCTGCTACATTAAACACTAATAATATCCACCTTTTGTCTTCAAGGTGCTTCTACAATTCTCCAAAAACTGGAATTAGCAGAGGAATGGCTGACTTCAGTGAGGTGTCAGTTTGTTAACAGAATCTCAAATGCCAACATAGATTGTATACTTGACAAACTTCTGGGTAAGGATGACATCAATGATGCTGAAATGGAGTCAGTCAGAGAGGAAAAAAACAGGGCAGGAAGAGCCCGTATAATTATTGACATGGTTCGGAAAAAGTCGGACAAGGTGAATAAAGACATGATGGACATTATTCATAAGCTGGATCCCAATCTTTTTAATCTGCTGAATGAGAACTACGAGGAATTGAAGGAGATAGAGAAAAATTGTCAGAAAGAGAGAGAGGAGAGGAAAGAGATAGATGTGCAGGCGATGAAGAAGGAGCTTAAAGAATCTCTGAGCAAGATAGATGAATTGATCAAACAGTATGAGCTAGAAATGAGTGACATTGACCATCAAACAAGTGACTTGCAGAATGAAATAAGAGAGCTAGAACAAGAGCTGACGAGGCAGCTTGAGAAAGGAAAGGAGAGCGATGAAGAGAAGAGAAGCCAGCTGGAACAAGAGCTGACAACGCAGCTTGTGAAAGGAAAGGAGAGCGATGAAGAGAAGAGAAGCCAGCTGGAACAAGAGCTGGCGAAGCAGCTTGAGAAAGGAAAGGAGAGCGATGAAGAGAAGAGAAGCCAGCTGGAACAAGAGCTGGTGAAGCAGGGAAAGGAGAACGAAGAAGAGAAGAGAAGCCAGCTGGAACAAGAGCTGACAAAGCAGGGAAAGGAGAACGAAGAAGAGAAGAGAAGCCAGTTGGAACAAGGGCTGACGAAGCAGGGAAAGGAGAACGAAGAAGAGAAGAGAAGCCAGCTGGGACAAGAGCTGACAATGCAGCTTGAGAAAGGAAAGGAGAGCGCTGAAGAGAAGAGAAGCCAGCTGGAACAAGAGCTGACGAAGCAGCTTGAGAAAAGAAAGGAGAGTGCTGAAGAGAAGAGAAGAGAGCTGGAACAAGAGCTGGCGAAGCAGCTTGAGAAAGGAAAGGAGAGCGATGAAGAGAAGAGAAGAGAGCTGGAACAAGAGCTGACGAATCAGCTTGAGAAAAGAAAGGAGAGCGCTGAAGAGAAGAGAAGCCAGCTGGAACAAGAGCTGACGAAGCAGCTCGAGAAAAGAAAGGAGAGCGATGAAGAGAAGAGAAGCCAGCTGGAACTAGAGCTGGCGAAGCAGCTCGAGAAAGGAAAGGAGAGCGATGAAGAGAAGAGAAGGGAGCTGGAACAAGAGCTAACGAAACAGGGAAAGGAGAACGAAGAAGAGAAGAGAAGAGAGCTGGAACAAGAGCTGACAAAGCAGCTTGAGAAAAGAAAGGAGAGTGCTGAAGAGAAGAGGAGAGAGCTGGAACAAGAGCTGACAACGCAGCTTGAGAAAGGAAAGGAGAGCGCTGAAGAGAACAGAAGCCAGCTGGAACAAGAGCTGACGAAGCAGCTCGAGAAAAGAAAGGAGAGCGCTGAAGAGAAGAGAAGAGAGCTGGAACAAGAGCAAGCGAAGCAGCTTGAGAAAGGAAAGGAGAAGGATGAAGAGAAGAGAAGAGAGCTGGAACAAGAGCTGACGAAGCAGCTCGAGAAAAGAAAGGAGAGCGCTAAAGAGAAGAGAAGCCAGCTGGAACAAGAGCTGACGAAGCAGCTTGAGAAAAGAAAGGAGAGTGCTGAAGAGAAGAGAAGACAGCTGGAACAAGAGCTGGCGAAGCAGCTTGAGAAAGGAAAGGAGAGCGATGAAGAGAAGAGAAGAGAGCTGGAACAAGAGCTGACGAATCAGCTTGAGAAAAGAAAGGAGAGCGCTGAAGAGAAGAGAAGCCAGCTGGAACAAGAGCTGACGAAGCAGCTCGAGAAAAGAAAGGAGAGCGATGAAGAGAAGAGAAGCCAGCTGGAACTAGAGCTGGCGAAGCAGCTCGAGAAAGGAAAGGAGAGCGATGAAGAGAAGAGAAGGGAGCTGGAACAAGAGCTAACGAAACAGGGAAAGGAGAACGAAGAAGAGAAGAGAAGAGAGCTGGAACAAGAGCTGACAAAGCAGCTCGAGAAAAGAAAGGAGAGTGCTGAAGAGAAGAGGAGAGAGCTGGAACAAGAGCTGACAACGCAGCTTGAGAAAGGAAAGGAGAGCGCTGAAGAGAAGAGAAGCCAGCTGGAACAAGAGCTGACGAAGCAGCTCGAGAAAAGAAAGGAGAGCGCTGAAGAGAAGAGAAGAGAGCTGGAACAAGAGCAAGCGAAGCAGCTTGAGAAAGGAAAGGAGAAGGATGAAGAGAAGAGAAGAGAGCTGGAACAAGAGCTGACGAAGCAGCTCGAGAAAAGAAAGGAGAGCGCTAAAGAGAAGAGAAGCCAGCTGGAACAAGAGCTGACGAAGCAGCTCGAGAAAAGAAAGGAGAGCGATGAAGAGAAGAGAAGAGAGCTGGAACAAGAGCTGACGAAGCAGGGGAAGGAGAACGAAGAAGAGAAGAGAAGCCAGCTGGAACAAGAGCTGACAACGCAGCTTGAGAAAGGAAAGGAGAGCGCTGAAGAGAAGAGAAGCCAGCTGGAACAAGAGCTGCCGAAGCAGCTCGAGAAAAGAAAGGAGAGCGCTGAAGAGAAGAGAAGAGAGCTGGAACAAGAGCTGGCGAAGCAGCTTGAGAAAAGAAAGGAGAGCGCTGAAGAGAAGAGAAGCCAGCTGGAACAAGAGCTGACGAAGCAGCTCGAGAAAAGAAAGGAGAGCGATGAAGAGAAGAGAAGCCAGCTGGAACAAGAGCTGGCGAAGCAGCTTGAGAAAGGAAAGGAGAGCGATGAAGAGAAGAGAAGGGAGCTGGAACAAGAGCTAACGAAACAGGGAAAGGAGAACGAAGAAGAGAAGAGAAGAGAGCTGGAACAAGAGCTGACAAAGCAGCTCGAGAAAAGAAAGGAGAGTGCTGAAGAGAAGAGGAGAGAGCTGGAACAAGAGCTGACAATGCAGCTTGAGAAAGGAAAGGAGAGCGCTGAAGAGAAGAGAAGCCAGCTGGAACAAGAGCTGATGAAGCAGCTCGAGAAAAGAAAGGAGAGCGCTGAAGAGAAGAGAAGAGAGCTGGAACAAGAGCAAGCGAAGCAGCTTGAGAAAGGAAAGGAGAAGGATGAAGAGAAGAGAAGAGAGCTGGAACAAGAGCTGACGAAGCAGCTCGAGAAAAGAAAGGAGAGCGCTAAAGAGAAGAGAAGCCAGCTGGAACAAGAGCTGACGAAGCAGCTCGAGAAAAGAAATGAGAGCGATGAAGAGAAGAGAAGAGAGCTGGAACAAGAGCTGACGAAGCAGGGAAAGGAGAACGAAGAAGAGAAGAGAAGCCAGCTGGAACAAGAGCTGACAACGCAGCTTGAGAAAGGAAAGGAGAGCGCTGAAGAGAAGAGAAGAGAGCTGGAACAAGAGCTGACGAAGCAGCTCGAGAAAAGAAAGGAGAGCGCTGAAGAGAAGAGAAGAGAGCTGGAACAAGAGCTGACGAAGCAGCTTGAGAAAGGAAAGGAGAGCGATGAAGAGAAGAGAAGAGAGCTGGAACAAGAGCTGACAAAGCAGCTCGAGAAAAGAAAGGAGAGCGATGAAGAGAAGAGAAGCCAGCTGGAACAAGAGCTGACGAAGCAGCTCGAGAAAAGAAAGGAGAGCGATGAAGAGAAGAGAAGCCAGCTGGAACAAGAGCTGGCGAAGCAGCTCGAGAAAGGAAAGGAGAGCGATGAAGAGAAGAGAAGAGAGCTGGAACAAGAGCTGACGAAGCAGGGAAAGGAGAACGAAGAAGAGAAGAGAAGAGAGCTGGAACAAGAGCTGATGAAGCAGCTTGAGAAAAGAAAGGAGAGCGCTGAAGAGAAGAGAAGCCAGCTGGAACAAGAGCTGACGAAGCAGGGAAAGGAGAACGAAGAAGAGAAGAGAAGCCAGCTGGAACAAGAGCTGACAACGCAGCTTGAGAAAGGAAAGGAGAGCGCTGAAGAGAAGAGAAGCCAGCTGGAACAAGAGCTGACGAAGCAGCTCGAGAAAAGAAAGGAGAGCGCTGAAGAGAAGAGAAGAGAGCTGGAACAAGAGCTGGCGAAGCAGCTTGAGAAAGGAAACGAGAGCGATGAAGAGAAGAGAAGAGAGCTGGAACAAGAGCTGACGAAGCAGCTCGAGAAAAGAAACGAGAGCGCTGAAGAGAAGAGAAGCCAGCTGGAACAAGAGCTGACGAAGCAGCTCGAGAAAAGAAAGGAGAGCGCTGAAGAGAAGAGAAGCCAGCTGGAACAAGAGCTGACGAAGCAGCTCGAGAAAAGAAAGGAGAGCGCTGAGGAGAAGAGAAGCCAGTTGGAACAAGAGCTGACGAAGCAGGGAAAGGAGAACGAAGAAGAGAAGAGAAGCCAGCTGGAACAAGAGCTGACAACGCAGCTTGAGAAAGGAAAGGAGAGCGCTGAAGAGAAGAGAAGCCAGCTGGAACAAGAGCTGACGAAGCAGCTCGAGAAAAGAAAGGAGAGCGCTGAAGAGAAGAGAAGAGAGCTGGAACAAGAGCTGGCGAAGCAGCTTGAGAAAGGAAACAAGAGCGATGAAGAGAAGAGAAGAGAGCTGGAACAAGAGCTGACGAAGCAGCTCGAGAAAAGAAACGAGAGCGCTGAAGAGAAGAGAAGCCAGCTGGAACAAGAGCTGACGAAGCAGCTCGAGAAAAGAAAGGAGAGCGATGAAGAGAAGAGAAGCCAGCTGGAACAAGAGCTGGTGAAGCAGCTCGAGAAAAGAAAGGAGAGCGATGAAGAGAAGAGAAGAGAGCTGGAACAAGAGCTGACAAAGCAGGGAAAAGAGAACGAAGAAGAGAAGAGAAGAAAGCTGGAACAAGAGCTGACGAAACAGCTCGAGAAAAGAAAGGAGGGCGCTGAAGAGAAGAGAAGAGAGCTGGAACAAGAGCTGACGAAGCAGCTCGAGAAAAGAAAGGAGAGCGCTGAAGAGAAGAGAAGCCAGCTGGAACAAGAGCTGACGAAGCAGCTCGAGAAAAGAAAGGAGAGCGCTGAGGAGAAGAGAAGCCAGTTGGAACAAGAGCTGACGAAGCAGCTCGAGAAAAAAAAGGTGAGCGTTAAATATAAGGAAGAGAAAGTGGATGAGAAGAGAGAGAGGTTGGAGACACATAAACAGGAAATGGAGAAGCTGGGAAATGAATATGAAGAAGAGACCAAAGTATCTGAGAGAAACCTGAGAAATGCTCTGCCTGAAATCGTATACAACTTGAGGAAGTCAAAGACAGAAATGCAGGAAGCGATGGCAACACTGAGAGGAGAATTGAAGAAGGAACACAGAATAGTGGAGGAGAAGAACAGAGAGATGACAGCTCTGAGAGAAGAGTTAGAGGAGAGACACAGAATAATGGTGGAGGAGAATAACAGGGAGATGACAGCTCTGAGAGAAGAGTTAGAGGAGAGACACAGAATGATGGTGGAGGAGAAGAACAGGGAGATGACAACACTGAGAGGAGAATTAAAGAAAGAACACAGAATGGTGCTGGAGGAGAAGAACAGGGAGATGACAACACTGAGAGAAGAGTTAGAGGAGAGACACAGAATGATGGTGGAGGAGAAGAACAGGGAGATGACAACACTGAGAGAAGAGTTAGAGGAGAGACACAGAATGATGGTGGAGGAGAAGAACAGGGAGATGACAACACTGAGAGAAGAGTTAGAGGAGAGACACAGAATGATGGTGGAGGAGAAGAACAGGGAGATGACAACACTGAGAGGAGAATTAAAGAAAGAACACTCAGAGAAGAGTTGACGAGGCAGCTTGAGAAAAGAAAGGAGAGCGATGAAGAGAAGAGAAGCCAGCTGGAACAAGAGCTGGCGAAGCAGCTTGAGAAAGGAAAGGAGATCGATGAAGAGAAGAGAAGCCAGCTGGAACAAGAGCTGGCGAAGCAGGGAAAGGAGAACGAAGAAGAGAAGAGAAGCCAGTTGGAACAAGAGCTGACGAAGCAGGGAAAGGAGAACGAAGAAGAGAAGAGAAGACAGCTGGAACAAGAGCTGACAACGCAGCTTGAGAAAGGAAAGGAGAGCGCTGAAGAGAAGAGAAGCCAGCTGGAACAAGAGCTGACGAAGCAGCTCGAGAAAAGAAAGGAGAGCGCTGAAGAGAAGAGAAGAGAGCTGGAACAAGAGCTGGCAAAGCAGCTTGAGAAAGGAAAGGAGAGCGCTGAAGAGAAGAGAAGAGAGCTGGAACAAGAATTGACGAAGCAGGGAAAGGAGAACGAAGAAGAGAATAGAAGAGAGTTGGAACAAGAGCTGACGAAGCAGCTTGAGAAAAGAAAGGAGAGCGCTGAAGAGAAGAGAAGCCAGCTGGAACAAGAGCTGACGAAGCAGCTCGAGAAAAGAAAGGAGAGCGCTGAGGAGAAGAGAAGCCAGTTGGAACAAGAGCTGACGAAGCAGGGAAAGGAGAACGAAGAAGAGAAGAGAAGCCAGCTGGAACAAGAGCTGACAACGCAGCTTGAGAAAGGAAAGGAGAGCGCTGAAGTGAAGAGAAGCCAGCTGGAACAAGAGCTGGCGAAGCAGCTCGAGAAAGGAAATGAGCGCGATGAAGAGAAGAGAAGAGAGCTGGAACAAGAGCTGGCGAAGCAGCTCGAGAAAAGAAAGGAGAGCGATGAAGAGAAGACAAGAGAGCTGGAACAAGAGCTGATGAAGCAGGGAAAGGAGAACGAAGAAGAGAAGAGAAGCCAGCTGGAACAAGAGCTGACAACGCAGCTTGAGAAAGGAAAGGAGAGCGCTGAAGAGAAGAGAAGCCAGCTGGAACAAGAGCTGACAAAGCAGCTTGAGAAAAGAAAGGAGAGCGCTGAAGAGAAGAGAAGAGAGCTGGAACAAGAGCTGGCGAAGCAGCTTGAGAAAGGAAAGGAGAGCGATGAAGAGAAGAGAAGAGAGCTGGAACAAGAGCTGACGAAGCAGCTCGAGAAAAGAAAGGAGAGCGCTGAAGAGAAGAGAAGCCAGCTGGAACAAGAGCTGACGAAGCAGGGAAAGGAGAACGAAGAAGAGAAGAGAAGCCAGCTGGAACAAGAGCTGACAACGCAGCTTGAGAAAGGAAAGGAGAGCGCTGAAGAGAAGAGAAGCCAGCTGGAACAAGAGCTGACGAAGCAGCTCGAGAAAAGAAAGGAGAGCGCTGAGGAGAAGAGAAGAGAGCTGGAACAAGAGCTGGCGAAGCAGCTTGAGAAAGGAAACGAGAGCGATGAAGAGAAGAGAAGAGAGCTGGAACAAGAATTGACGAAGCAGGGAAAGGAGAACGAAGAAGAGAAGAGAATAGAATTGGAACAAGAGCTGACGAAGCAGCTTGAGAAAGGAAAGGAGAGCGATGAAGAGAAGAGAAGCCAGCTGGAACAAGAGCTGACGAAGCAGCTTGAGAAAGGAAAGGAGAGCGATGAAGAGAAGAGAAGAGAGCTGGAACAAGAGCTGGCAAAGCAGCTTGAGAAAGGAAAGGAGAGCGCTGAAGAGAAGAGAAGAGAGCTGGAACAAGTATTGACGAAGCAGGGAAAGGAGAACGAAGAAGAGAATAGAAGAGAGTTGGAACAAGAGCTGATGAAGCAGCTCGAAAAAAGAAAGGAGAGCGCTGAAGAGAAGAGAAGAGAGCTGGAACAAGAGCTGACGAAGCAGGGAAAGGAGAACGAAGAAGAGAAGAGAAGAGAGTTGGAACAAGAGCTGACGAAGCAGCTCGAGAAAAGAAAGGAGAGCGCTGAAGAGAAGAGAAGCCAGCTGGAACAAGAGCTGACGAAGCAGCTCGAGAAAAGAAAGGAGAGCGCTGAGGAGAAGAGAAGCCAGTTGGAACAAGGGCTGACGAAGCAGGGAAAGGAGAACGAAGAAGAGAAGAGAAGCCAGCTGGAACAAGAGCTGACAACGCAGCTTGAGAAAGGAAAGGAGAGCGCTGAAGTGAAGAGAAGCCAGCTGGAACAAGAGCTGGCGAAGCAGCTCGAGAAAGGAAAGGAGCGCGATGAAGAGAAGAGAAGAGAGCTGGAACAAGAGCTGGCGAAGCAGCTCGAGAAAAGAAAGGAGAGCGATGAAGAGAAGACAAGAGAGCTGGAACAAGAGCTGATGAAGCAGGGAAAGGAGAACGAAGAAGAGAAGAGAAGCCAGCTGGAACAAGAGCTGACAACGCAGCTTGAGAAAGGAAAGGAGAGCGCTGAAGAGAAGAGAAGCCAGCTGGAACAAGAGCTGACGAAGCAGCTTGAGAAAGGAAAGGAGAGCGATGAAGAGAAGAGAAGAGAGCTGGAACAAGAGCTGACGAAGCAGCTCGAGAAAAGAAAGGAGAGCGCTGAAGAGAAGAGAAGCCAGCTGGAACAAGAGCTGACGAAGCAGGGAAAGGAGAACGAAGAAGAGAAGAGAAGCCAGCTGGAACAAGAGCTGACAACGCAGCTTGAGAAAGGAAAGGAGAGCGCTGAAGAGAAGAGAAGCCAGCTGGAACAAGAGCTGATGAAGCAGCTCGAGAAAAGAAAGGAGAGCGCTGAGGAGAAGAGGAGAGAGCTGGAACAAGAGCTGGCGAAGCAGCTTGAGAAAGGAAACGAGAGCGATGAAGAGAAGAGAAGAGAGCTGGAACAAGAATTGACGAAGCAGGGAAAGGAGAACGAAGAAGAGAAGAGAATAGAGTTGGAACAAGAGCTGACGAAGCAGCTTGAGAAAGGAAAGGAGAGCGATGAAGAGAAGAGAAGCCAGCTGGAACAAGAGCTGACAAAGCAGCTTGAGAAAGGAAAGGAGAGCGATGAAGAGAAGAGAAGAGAGCTGGAACAAGAATTGACGAAGCAGGGAAAGGAGAACGAAGAAGAGAAGAGAATAGAGTTGGAACAAGAGCTGAAGACGCAGCTCGAGAAAAGAAAGGAGAGCGCTGAAGAGAAGAGAAGCCAGCTGGAACAAGAGCTGACGAAGCAGCTCGAGAAAAGAAAGGAGAGCGCTGAAGAGCAGAGAAGAGAGCTGGAACAAGAGCTGGCGAAGCAGCTTGAGAAAGGAAAGGAGAGCGATGAAGAGAAGAGAAGAGAGCTGGAACAAGAGCTGACGAAGCAGCTCGAGAAAAGAAAGGAGAGCGCTGAAGAGAAGAGAAGCCAGCTGGAACAAGAGCTGACGAAGCTGGAGGAGAAGAACAGGGAGATGGCAACACTGAGAGGAGAATTGAAGAAGGAACACAGAATGGTGCTGGAGGAAAAGAACAGGGAGATGACAACACTGAGAGAAGAGTTAGAGGAGAGACACAGAATGATGGTGGAGGAGAAGAACAGGGAGATGACAACACTGAGAGAAGAGTTAGAGGAGAGACACAGAATGATGGTGGAGGAGAAAAACAGGGAGATGACAACACTGAGGGAAGAGTTAGAAGAGAGGAGAGATAAGATGCCCACTAAAAGTGGGGAAGGGAGAACGTGTGTCAGAAGAGAAAGGAGAGGAGAGTCATGGTGGATGAGATGTTGTACTCATCTACTAATTGTACTAATTGCACTGATGTTCAGTAACAAACTACAAGAAAATAGCTGTACTTATTAACTTGAGTATATAAAGTGCAACATGTATTCATCTGAACCTGTTAACAATCCTAGGCCAGCTGTACACAATAGGGTTTTTTGAGCATACAAATAATCTATTTTTGAGGTCTTGTACAATATACATTGAAGCTTGCTGACTTTTTTTTTTTTTTTTTTTTCAAAACTGCTCAACTAATGTTTAAAGCAAGGAATAAACTACTTCCCACAAACATTCTGGAAATGTTATGGCTATGTAGTCTAGCGGAAAGTTGTCATGATAGTTCAGTTGGTGATAAAAGCATGAAATTTGGCACAGATGACTTTCATATGACCCTAATTGATAATCAACCTCTGGCCACACAAAATTCCAACATTTTTCAAGATGGCCGCCAGTCTTCAGAATGGCTGCAACTGGACCTACGTTTTGGACTACATAACTTTGCTGGGGCTGTAAATATTTGATTCTCAGCTCATTTTGATCTAAGATTAATGTTCTAGAGGTATTTCAATCAAACAAGATAAAAAATTACATTAGGTTTCAATATGGCGGCATATTTTCCAATATGGCAGCAGATACATTACAGAAATGTACAGCTTGCTCATAGAGTTGGAGATACAAGCATGAAATTTGGCACAGATCACATTTAGACTACCCTAATTGATAATCAACATCTGGCCACACGTAATTCCTCCATTTTCGAGATGGCCACCAGTTTTTATAATGGTGCATTGCAACTGGGCCTACGCTTTGGACTAGATCATTTTGCTGGTGCTGTAAATCTTTGATTTATGGCGGCACATTTTCCAGTATGGTTGCCAATAAATTGACATTTACTGTTAATGGTTAATCAACATGAGCTTGTAACACATATTTGTGTAAATTACCATTTCACGGAATCCCTTTATGGCACATTTTAAAGTGAGTCTGTATCTTTAGAATGACCTATAGGTTCAAATAGGTTGACATGTTTTTAAATATGGTCACCATACACACACTTAGATCTTATAAAACTTAGCATCTTTTTACATTTATTTTGTATTGTATTTATTATTTATTTATTTATTTTTGCTTTTTTTTATCAGGCAAATCATTATAAACACATTCTCATTTATAATGGTGGCTGGGAAAGTGACAGGCCTGTGTGCTAGCAACTGCAACCACAGAGGCGTGTGTAGATTAGTCCAGACTTAAAGTTTTTGCAGCGTCCAGAAAGTTCCTTTTTACATTGACATCGCGTCAGCTCCTGGCATGATTTGGCCATTGCTGGAAGATCCATCCATTGTGGAAGCCAGGTTCTGTCCCTCTGGTGCTATCCCAAGTGAATTGGACTTGGCAAAACAGTACTACATTAGAGTGACAGGCCCCATATATGTCCTGCTTGGAATGCAGATCTCTTGCAGTGTTCTTTCAGAGCAGCATGCTCGTAGAATACAGTCATATGATCGCTGCTTTCTTGCAGACAAGTGCAGCCTTGCCTCATTCACTTCCTTGTAGGAACTACTTCTATCGTACATGAGTACTACAAACTCCTCAATGACTTCCATGTCTTCATCAATTACTGCAACAGGTGTTGAACCTAATTTGGTGAAGACCCGGGATATCTTCTCAAACACGTTCCATGTCTGCCATGCTGATCGTCCATGGAAGGATGAAACTGTATTGCATTCGCTGAATGCATGAAAGAACCTGATGAATTTGATCCCATAGCTGATGCAATTTCATGAATTGGGATCTATTTGTGGTTCTTCCCCCTTCCAATGTCAATCCACAGATTTTTCAACCCAAGTGAAATAATAATTGCGACCGTCAGGTCGCAGTTTAGTTGCGAACGTCAGGTCGCAGTTTAGTACCAGTAAGACTCCCTAATCGGGAGATAAGCGACCGTTGGTCGCTTATCTCCACAAATAGGCCAAAAGTTTGTTTTACCAATTATCAAGACATACAGTTGACAGTTTGCCATGGTTGACAGTTTGCCATGGTTACTCATTGAAGTTGAATCTCCAATATATGGAGATAACCTACGCATCACACTAAGTCTGACCTCACCAGCCCATATTTGGGCATGAGCAACTTATGTCTCCATATATGGAGATATGATGACATCACACAGTCCTCAGCCGATGATGTGGCGTGATGTCATACAATACACAAACAAGCCCTACAGTATAAAGGGGCAATTCTTGCCAGGAAAGAAGCATTTCTTCGACTCAGACCTTATCGCCAGCTTATCTCCACAAATAGGCCAAAAGTTTGTTTTACCAATATAAGAGTTGGTTGCTAGGGTAAAAAACATGGTTGCTATGGTAAACAGTTGGTTGCTAAGGTAAAAAAGACATGGTTGCTATGGTAAACAGTTGGTTGCTAGGGTAAAAAAAATGATTGCTATGCAAACAGTTGGTTGCTAGGGTAAAAAAAACATGGTTGCTATGGTAAACAGTTGGTTGCTAGGGTAAAGAGTTGGTTGCTAGGGTAAAACCATGGTTGCTAAGGTGGTTGCTAACGTACACTAACAGACCAGCAACAACAGACTGTTGCCACAGCAACGTACACAAAGGTTCATACTGATGTCAGCAGTGTGATGTCATACTGATGCGGAGATATGAGCAGGGCAAAGGTGTGACGTGTGACGTGACGGACGGCCGGTGGAGGTTTTGATACTAAACTGCGACCTTACGGTCGCAACGAAACTGCGACCGTATCTCCACAATCTGTCGGTAGATAATGCCGGTCTTATATAAGGGTCATTTGTGTACGGCGTGATGTCATACTGATGTCAGCAGTGTGATGTCATACTGATGTCAGCAGCTATGTCTCTATATATGGAGTTATATGTTGTTCGTGTCCAAATATGGGGCTTGTGAGGTCAGACTTAGTGAGATTCGTCGGTTATCTCCATATATGGAGGGATGTAGGGTAAAAAACATGGTTGCTATGGTAAACAGTTGGTTGCTAAGGTAAAACAAACATGGTTGCTATGGTAAACAGTTGGTTGCTAGGGTAAAAAAATGGTTGCTATGGTAAACAGTTGGTTGCTAGGGTAAAAAAAACATGGTTGCTATGGTAAACAGTTGGTTGCTAGGGTAAACAGTTGGTTGCTAGGGTAAAACCATGGTTGCTAAGGTGGTTGCTAACGTACACTAACAGACCAGCAACAACAGACTGTTGCCACAGCAACGTACACAAAGGTTCATACTGATGTCAGCAGTGTGATGTCATACTGATGCGGAGATATGAGCAGGGCAAAGGTGTGACGTGTGACGTGACGGACGGCCGGTGGAGGTTTTGATACTAAACTGCGACCTTACGGTCGCAACGAAACTGCGACCGTATCTCCACAATCTGTCGGTAGATAATGCCGGTCTTATATAAGGGTCATTTGTGTACGGCGTGATGTCATACTGATGTCAGCAGTGTGATGTCATACTGATGTCAGCAGCTATGTCTCTATATATGGAGTTATATGTTGTTCGTGTCCAAATATGGGGCTTGTGAGGTCAGACTTAGTGAGATTCGTCGGTTATCTCCATATATGGAGGGATGTAGGGTAAAAAACATGGTTGCTATGGTAAACAGTTGGTTGCTAAGGTAAAACAAACATGGTTGCTATGGTAAACAGTTGGTTGCTAGGGTAAAAAAATGGTTGCTATGGTAAACAGTTGGTTGCTAGGGTAAAAAAACATGGTTGCTATGGTAAACAGTTGGTTGCTAGGGTAAACAGTTGGTTGCTAGGGTAAAACCATGGTTGCTAAGGTGGTTGCTAACGTACAGTAACAGACCAGCAACAACAGACTGTTGCCACAGCAACGTACACAAAGGTGTGTGTACACATGTGGTGTGATGTCATACTGATGCGGAGATATGAGCAGGGCAAAGGTGTGACGTGTGACGTGTGACCGACGGACGGCCGGTGGAGGTTTTGATACTAAACTGTGACCTTACGGTCGCAATAAGCGACTGTTGGTCGCTTATCTCCACACACTGCTGACATCAGTATGACATCACACCGTACACAAATGACCTTTATATAAGACCGGCATTGTCTGACCTCACAAGCCCCATATTTGGACACGAACAACATATAACTCCATATGTTAAACAGTTGGTTGCTAGGGTAAAAAACATGGTTGCTATGGTAAACAGCTGGTTGCTAGGGTAAACAGTTGGTTGCTAGGGTAAAAACATGGTTGCTATGGTAAACAGTTGGTTGCTAAGGTAAAAAAAACATGGTTGCTATGGTAAACAGTTGGTTGCTAGGGTAAAAAAAAAATGGTTGCTATGGTAAACAGTTGGTTGCTAGGGTAAAAAAACATGGTTGCTATGGTAAACAGTTGGTTGCTAGGGTAAACAGTTGTTTGCTAGGGTAAAACCATGGTTGCTAAGGTGGTTGCTAACGTACACTAACAGACCAGCAACAACAGACTGTTGCCACAGCAACGTACACAAAGGTTTGTGTACACATCACACGGCTGACATCAGATGTCATACTGATGTCAGCAGTGTGATGTCATTGCGATATGATCAGGGCAAAGGTGTGACGTGTGACGTGACGGACGGCCGGTGGAGGTTTTGATACCAGTAAGACTCCCTAATCGACACTGCTGACATCAGTATGACATCACACCGTACACAAATGACCTTTATATAAGACCGGCATTGTCTGACCTCACAAGCCCCATATTTGGACACAAACAACATATAACTCCATATGTTAAACAGTTGGTTGCTAGGGTAAAAAACATGGTTGCTATGGTAAACAGCTGGTTGCTAGGGTAAACAGTTGGTTGCTAGGGTAAAAAAATGGTTGCTATGGTAAACAGTTGGTTGCTAGGGTAAAAAAAACATGGTTGCTATGGTAAACAGTTGGTTGCTAGGGTAAACAGTTGGTTGCTAGGGTAAAACCATGGTTGCTAAGGTGGTTGCTAACGTACACTAACAGACCAGCAACAACAGACTGTTGCCACAGCAACGTACACAAAGGTTTGTGTACACATCACACTGCTGACATCAGATGTCATACTGATGTCAGCAGTGTGATGTCATACTGATGCGGAGATATGAGCAGGGCAAAGGTGTGACGTGACGGACGGCCGGTGGAGGTTTTGATACTAAACTGCGACCTTACGGTCGCAACTAAACTGCGACCTTACGGTCGCAATCAAAACCTCCACCGGCCGTCCGTCGGTCACACGTCACACGTCACACCTTTGCCCTGCTCATATCTCCGCATCAGTATGACATCACACTGCTGACATCATTATGACATCACACCGTACACAAATGACCCTTATATAAGACCGGCATTATCTACCGACAGCTGCTATAAGCCAACCCTGGCGATAAGGTCTGAGTCGAAGAAATGCTTCTTTCCTGGCAAGAATTGCCCCTTTATACTGTAGGGCTCGTTTGTGTATTGTATGACATCACGCCACATCATCGGCTGAGGACTGTGTGATGTCATCATATCTCCATATATGGAGACATAAGTTGCTCATGCCCAAATATGGGCTGGTGAGGTCAGACTTAGTGTGATGCGTAGGTTATCTCCATATATGGAGATTCAACTTCAATGAGTAACCATGGCAAACTGTCAACTGCCCGTATGTCTTGATAATTGGTAAAACAAACTTTTGGCCTATTTGTGGAGATAAGCGACCAACGGTCGCTTATCTCCCGATTAGGGAGTGTTACTGGTATCAAAACCTCCACCGGCCGTCCGTCCGTCCGTCCGTCCGTCCGTCCGTCCGTCGGTCACACGTCACACGTCACACCTTTGCCCTGCTCATATCTCCGCATCAGTATGACATCACACTGCTGACATCAGTATAACATCACACCGTACACAAATGACCGCAATCAGTATGACATCACACCGTACACAAATGACCCTTATATAAGACCGGCATTATCTACCGACAGATTAGTAACAAGATGTCAAAATCGATTTGTGTACGGTGTGATGTCATACTGATGTCAGCAGTGTGATGTCATACTGATGTCAGCAGCTATGTCTCTATATATGGAGTTATATGTTGTTCGTGTCCAAATATGGGGCTTGTGAGGTCAGACTTAGTGAGATTCGTCGGTTATCTCCATA
The DNA here is from genome assembly GCF_963921795.1 of Nannobrachium achirus. Taxonomy (NCBI): domain Eukaryota; kingdom Metazoa; phylum Chordata; class Actinopteri; order Myctophiformes; family Myctophidae; genus Nannobrachium; species Nannobrachium achirus. The sequence goes on from NC_137819.1 coordinate 22,038,130, forward strand.
TATGGAGGGAGAACCAGCTTATGAGCCGATGAGTTGTGTCAGAGTCGAGATCCTGCTTGCATCTAATCTGTCGGTAGATAATGCCGGTCTTATATAAGGGTAATTTGTGTACGGTGTGATGTCATACTGATGTCAGCAGTGTGATGTCATATTGATGTCAGCAGCTATGTCTATATATATGGAGTTATATGTTGTTTGTGTCCAAATATGGGGCTTGTGAGGTCAGACTTAGTGAGATTCGTCGGTTATCTCCATATATGGAGGGATGTGTTGGTTATCTCCATATGGAGATTTAACCTTTAACGATTTTGACATCTTGTTACTAATCTGTCGGTAGATAATGCCGGTCTTATATAAGGGTCATTTGTGTACGGTGTGATGTCATACTGATGTCAGCAGTGTGACAGGAGATAAGCGACTGTCTCCCGATTAGGGAGTCTTACCCCTCCCGCGAGGGAAATTCAGCCCAACCCAGCTGATTTGCTGCCCACAAGGAGCGTGTGAGCTATTAGGGGTTAAGAGTCTTGCTCAGGGACACAGATCGACATTGCTGGCCTGGCCTGGAATCGAACCTGGGGCTCTGGTTCCCCAAGCGGGCTCACTAACCATTCAGCTATGGCTGAAACTGCTATGACAATGAACGTCAGTATCTGAGCTTCAGATGATGGCAAATGCCAAATGTCATGGTTGCATCACCAACTGTGGATTAACTATGAGCAGATGTACATTTACGCAATGTATCGGCAGCCATATTGGAAAATATGCCGCCATATTGGAACCTATATTATTTCTGAACTTGCCTGGTTGTAATACCTCCAGAACATATTCTCTTATATATCAAAAGGATAGGGAAATCAAAGATTTACAGCACAAACAAAGTGATATTGTCCAAAACGTAGGTCCAGTTGCAGCAAACTGTCTGGCCATCTTTGGCAAATGATAACATTTTGCGTGGCCAGAGGTTGATTATCAATTAGGGTAGTATAAACGTGATCTGTGCCAGATTTCATGGTTGTATCACCAACTGTGGATTAACTATGAGCAGATGTACATGTATGCAATATATCGGCAGCCATATTGGAAAATATGCCGCCATATTGGAACCTAATATTATTTCTGAACTTGCCTGGTTGTAATACCTCCAGAACATTCTCTTATATCAAAATGAGAGGAAAATCAAAGATTTACAGCCCAAGCAATGTGATATTGTCCAAAACGTAGGTCCAGTTGCAGCCATTTTTCAAACTGGCTGGCCATCTTGAAAATGTTGGAATTGTGCATGGCCAGAGGTTGATTATCAATTAGGGTCATATGAAGGTCATTTGTGCCAAATTTCATGCTTTTATCACCAACTGAACTATCATGCATTGAAATCAGCATCTTTCCGCTAGACTAATGAACTGAGGTGGGAACTAAAATTGTAAACAAGCAGTTCAGACCACTCAAAAGAGTATGTGCATTTCAGTTTGTGGAGTAAAGATTTGGAACAGTTTGACAGAAGAGATTAAACAGTAATAATATCTTAAAATTTAAAACAAATACTCAAATCCAATATCCTGGCTAAATACAGTAAAACATAGTCTTCTTTTTATTTTGTCTTTTTGAGTTTTATTTCATTTTGATTTTTTCATATTATAGTGACAACATAGATGATCTCTAGTATAAAAGTGAAATTGCATAATGCTTATTAAATAGGTAATGGCAATAGCTTCATAGGGATTTTAGATCCCTCAAATGGTAAAAAAAAGAAAAGAAAAAAAAAGAAATTTAAAACTGCTTTAATCTGCTACTGTTGATGATTTTCATTTACGTTTTATTTCATTTTCATTCTCTTTAGAAGGTGAACTTGTATACTCTTATAACATATTACTGCATCCTAAGCCATGAATATGTAGGACAGGCACTCTTTGATTTGTTATTATGGGCTTGTAAATACAGTTTGTCTTTATATGGTAAAATTGAACACTTTTATAACATATTCATGTTTTTTAAACCATGAATATGTAGGATAGGCATTCATAAGCTTTTTTAGCTTCAGCCTATTCCTTTTGATCACCTTAAACAGTGATTATGCTTTTGTGGATGTATGACTTATAAATGTATGCTTGCTACTGTGAGTTGATCAAATAAACTAAATTAAACTAAAGATTAACACATGGGATTTTTAGTGGTGTTCTCTGTAAAGTTAATCAGCACAGTAATGTATGTATAACTACATCTTATTGAATTTGAACAACATAATTTTCCAACTCATTCACTGGGAAGTAGGCATACCATTGGGCTATTTATTTCGGGAACATTGCTTTTATCTCCATTTGTATTACTGGAAAAATGTTGCATGTTAAAAATCTGAAAAAGCTGATGTATTTGAAATGATGTAAATCATGGGGGAAAAAAATCTTAATGATCTTAATAAACACAGCGTTTAAAGTTAGTCGGGGGTGTTAGGGATATTTCGTGCTATATTAGTCTAAAATTGCCAAATTTTGCACAGATGTAGCCCAGGGCATGCTCTAATGATTTAGCTAGGGTGCCCGAGTCGGCGACCTTCGAGGTCGCCACAGCGGCCAAATCAAGTTGGGCTCCCATCGACTTTCTATACAGGAGGAAAATACCCAGGAAAAAAATCTGCTTTAAGTAGGATGTGAGGCGTCTAACTAGGAGTTTGTCATGATGCTGAATCTATTGCAAGCATTTGTTTTGCACAAAAAACATATTTAGGCTATAAACGGCCCAAGAAAACGCCCATAAAACGTAATCACTAAACCAACGTAACGAGTAATGGGTACACACACACAAAAACTGGAAAACCATGGAAGAAGATTGGCACAATGCTGGGCATCGATGACGTTAAGATGCAGCAGATTGGGGAGGACTATCCACGGGACCATGTGGACAGAGTTTATCAAATGCTGCTCTACTGGAAAAAATGCCAGGGGGAAAATGTCACCGCTGCCTACTTACACTCCAAGCTTAAGAGTTAAGACAGAGACCTGGTACCTGATGATATAGACTTCCTACTGGAGGAGGACTGAGGCACTCACTGCCGGATGCCAGCTCGTCATGGATTTAAATCATGGCTTTTGGACATTCTCAGGGGTTAAAGCCAAAAAGAAATCAGAAGACTGAAATATATTTTCAGACCATGTCCCAATATGTGATTTTAGAAACATGGCGTGCACAGCGCACGCCAATATTTGGGGTGTTTCCCTGAAGTTCTGAACTGCGTGTGTGCCAATCCATGCTTCATTTTATAGAAGTATCTTCTGAAGTTCTAGTCTGGCCAATTCAAATACTCATATCTCGAAATGATGAAGTGCTTTTTAGTTTGGAGATCACTTGACTAGCGTTTTGACGACACACTGCGGCCATCGCTACACCTCCCACTTATTATTACTATTATTTAAATTTTTTGGAGATCTTCACTGATCTCAGAAATGGCCCCATGGCATGACATTCTATATAGCACAAAACATGCATTCCAGAGATACCTCTTTCCCCATTTAAGGTGGAAGCATCTCTTTATATCGGTGTTTTATGGGTTGCGGGAATGTCCTTTTTTTTTTTTTTTTTTTTTATCTCATATCTACATGCTCACAAATGTATCTTTATGGTTTCGAGCTGAAAACCTTATTACAACCGTAGGTTGTAGTTTACTGTCAGAACAATCATAGCTTGTCCACGTCTGGACGTCCGGTCGGGTAACGCCTGACACTGTGGTTCCCCTGACATCACTGTGACATTATAGGAATGTAAGATACTCAGAGCAGGGATCTCCATATATGGGAATAAACAGGTGACATTACAGTGATGTCAGATACTCAGAGCAGGGATCTCCATACAGTATATGGGCATAAAAGGGATTGTATGTATGATGATTTGGGCATAAAAGGGATTGTATGCCAGAGACAGGGATCTCCATATATGGGCATAAAAGGGATTGTATGTATGATGTCAGATGTCATATACGTCATAGGACTTTCACATAATGAATAACTGAGTAAGAATGTTTGGGGTCTCACAGCAGTATCTCCATATACAGTACATTGATCTCCATATATGGGTACCAGGGGTCTCCATATATGGGTAACTGGTTCGATATCCTGTACTGGCCAGATGGCCAAGACATGGCGCAACCTCGCCCTTTAGGGCAAGGTCGCTTGTCGCCCTTAGGCGTCTTACTGGTACTAATGCTATGGCTTCATGTACATGTTACTCATGTACACATAGCAGAGCCAGAGACACCTGGAAAAAAGTCTGCTATTTCCTTCACCTGGATCAAGGACAGGATGATCATCCAACTGTTCCACGTTATGAGTGGGAAAGGTATTACAAAGCAGCTGGACATAATTTAAAATTGAAAAAATACACATACTGTATCTATGTAGGGATGATATAGTCTCAAACAGCTACTAAAGAGAAACGTTTGGATAATGACATACCCTGGTCTCACTGATGACATTGACTTCTCTCCTTTTCAGTATATTGTATTGTTAATGATGCTATTTTAATCCTATACACATTATGTCTTGTTGTTAGAACTGTTGTGGGCACTATTTAAAAGGAGTAGTTCACCCCCAAAATGACTTATTTCTATCGATTACTCATACTTGAGTTCAATAATGTTTTTTTTTTCTCGCATTCCTAAGACAATAATGTGATCACAAAAGATTCACCCCAATTGATTCTCAATTTTGACTGCAACGGTCATAGCAGCTGTACTTCCGCCTAGAGGAGCCGTCCTGAAAACCGTCCTTGCTTAAACTCCCTAATGTGTTTGTGAATTGGTGAATGTAATGTCTGTAAAGCGCTGTTGAATGTTAATGTGAGCTATGTCCTCACTCCTCAGGTCTGTGTAATATGTGGTGTTGTGTTTACTGATGATGTAGAGGGATGATGTATAGGGTTACGCCACTGTGAGGCGCTACAGTGCCACAGTTGCAGGACCTGCCAAGAACTACACTGCGGTCCTTATATGGGTTGTCACTTCCTGTGGGGTTCTAGTTCAGTGCTCAGTTGAGCTACGGCTGCACAGTTAGTTTTTTTTGTTTTGTTTTTTACCTTTACATATAAAACTGTGTCATTTATACAATGATGTGTGAGAGAATGTCCACTTTCTTTTTAACTGTCAGATAAGATTCAAGATTGAAGACTTATTTGTTGTTTTTGGGGGGGGGGTTTTGCCTTTATTTGATAGGATAGTAGACTGACAGGAAATGGGGAGAGAGATGGGGAATGACATGTGGCAAAGGTAATCCGGATAGGGAATCGAACCGGCGACACCAGCAGGCATCATAGCCTAGAATGTGGTATGCGCCTTGACCACTATGTGCATCATTTACAGTAAAATTCAAAACAAGTGTTATGATACAATTAAGGTGCAAAATGAATAAATAACAAGTGTAAAGCGTATAGAGAATAACCTGATGCATGTGCAAAAACTGCATTTATTAACATACAAAGACATTAGTGCAGAGAATGACCATAGCATAAGTATATTGTTGCTGTCGGGGGGAAACCTTGTAGCCTACTGTATTTCCAAACAGTTACTTTTCAGGAAACAGAAAAGGACATGTATTCCAATGGATCCAATAGTTATTATACATCTTAGTTCTTGTTTACTTTTCATTGGTTCAATATCCTCCCTATTTTTCATGTCATTGTGCCTATACTGTATATAGATGAATATTTTTGCAAAGTTGCAAAATTAGTGAAATTAGGAGATTATAGATCATGTTTTTTTTTACTTCTGCAGCAACTTTTTATTATATATATTTTTTATATATATTTTTGGGGCCTTTTAGCCTTTATTGATAGTACAGAGAAAGTGGACAGGAAACAGTGAGAGAGATGGGGGGGGGGGGGGTGACATGCAGCATAGCATAGGTCGTCAGGATCGGTAGTCGAACCGGCGACACGCTGTCAGGCATCAGAGCCTACAGTATGTGGTAAGCGCCTGGACCGCTAGGTCAGCGGGCACCCCAATATGGCTTTAATGTGGAATTGCACCTTCCCTGGGTTACTGAGGTATACTGTATGGCTATGTTAAAGCCAAAAAGAAAGCCACCTCCAGAATATACAGTAGATGGATGAATATGTTTGCAACCCAGTGATGCACAATATAAATAAATGTATGCACAAGTGTGTTGCTGTTAAACTGCAGTATTAAGTTCACAGACCCACCAGTCACCTGACACATGTCAGTGAGGTGACACACTGGAAATACTTCCTCTGTCGCTCTCTCACTTTCTCTAGTTTTCTTAGGTTATTGTTTTATTGACAGTTATTATATTTTTTCGAAGTTATTTCATTTTTGGCTCATTCAGATTATTATATATATATTTTTTTTCAATACCACAAAACCTTAATGATTTACCGCTAACCTCTCGATCATTGCTCTTTAGAACCTTTGTTTTGACCAAAAATACAGCACGTCAGGCCACAAGAACATTAATATTGGCAGAGGAAAAGAAAAAGTCAAGCTCTCCAGTTCTGGATGAATATAGTATATCTTGTATTAAAATTAAGAAAATATCATACACAAATTTATTCAGGAACAGTAAATCATGTTCATCATGTCAAAATGAGACGAGAAAAACACAATATAGTACAATAAGTAATTGAAAATGGCCAGCGCTCCGCTCTCTACCTCCTATCTCTGGAGGAATAAGGGTGATATAACTCTTCCTACTTCTTAAAGTTAGGGTTAAGTGATTTTTTTAAGGTAAGTAATATATTCTGATAGTACTCATGGCTCATACATAGAGTGTGTTTGTTCAGTAACAGGAGTGACCATGTCTCTCCAGCTCTTTATTAAATAGAAAATGCATTTTCAGGCCAGGATATTGGATATTGAACTCAAACAGGATACAGATGATACAGGATACTATGAAAAATAAAGCTGATAAATGGATACTCTCTCCTGATTGGCTGATATTTTTCTGTTTATCAATGAGCTTTTATGGGCTGGCTGTTTTTCATTTTGTTTTAGGGGCTTTTAAGCCGTGACATCATTTTGTAGTCAGACCTCCAAGCAGATTTATTGTCAATATCTGTCCCTCGCTATTTCAACAGATCCGAGACAAAAATAACGACTAAAGTATAATTCTACCATTCAACAAGAAAGAGAAGAAAAAATAGTAAATAGTAAAAAGATTCGCTTTTTTTGGGGCCAAAAGTTCTCCTCTGCCTACAAAATGATGTCAGACTTAACAGCCCGTGTGGGCGTGTGGAGGTCTGCCTGGGGGGCGTTCTCATTTCCCAAATCCTCCTGCTGTTGGCTGGCTGCTCTCCTGGGTGGTTCCTCTAATCAAGCTGAGAGGATAAAAGCCTGGCTCTCCACTCCAGCCCAGTTTGCTCAGTTGCCGACCTTTAAAAGTCACTGTGCCTCTGTTCCTCAGTTTGTTTGGGACTGCGTTTTGCGTATTACTAATTCCCCCTGTCTCTCTCACTGAGATCACTCCAATTACTCCACGTCTGCTGCCGGCCCGCTAGCCAGCTTTCTACAGCCACAACAGCCCTAACTTGAATGATTAATTGAACTACTTTCACTTTTGAACTGAATTAAAGACATTCAACTTGTCATTCTCTGGTTGAGTTCTGCTTTTGGGTCTAAGACAAAGACACAAGAGGTGGAGAGACAGGGAGAATCATGTCACTGAACAAAAGCTCTATAGCAATGATTACGTTCAGAATATATAGTGCTTCAACCTTTTAATAACGACCTTTTTGTTTTAACCCAGAAATATCACTTACCCTACCTTTGACTTCGATTCATGCTTTGCCCAACAAGTGTCAAACAGGCATGATGCATGGTGAAAGCAATGCAATGGGTGACACAGACCCCTTCATAAAACATTGATTGGTTTGGAGCAGAGAGGGGCCAGCAAACTGGCACCAGGATGCTATCCTTGTGTCGGAATCCTGGTCACTATTTGAAAACATCTGCAAACTATGATTATACAGTCAAGTCCAAATAATACACGATGGTTTTGGTTTTGGTTATATTACAGTTTACAGTTACAGTTTAGGCATTTAGCAGAGTATTACATTACTCATATTGCAGAATATGCTTTTTTTTTTTTTTGGTCCTTCAGGACCTATGTTTAAGAAAGCAAAAGAATAATACAACTTAGATCACAAATACAAAACAGTATATGCAAAAAAACGTCAGGTTCGGCTCCCTGAGCCACTAAAAGATCTATTGAAAAACCTTCACCTCCCTGACAATGAATTAAAGCAAATTCCTGTTTTTTAGCTATATATAATCACATCTTTCTGGTTTGATTTCATTGTGACGTTGTTCTTTAAATGTTAAAAAACCGTGATGTACATTTACGTATATGTGAGGGAGTGAGATGAGATCCATAGAGCAAGGGTTCCCAAACCTTTCAGGCTGCAACCCCCCCAAAACAATTTGAACTGGGGACCACCCCCTCCCTGACAAGCACTTTGAATTGTAGACATTACATTTAGTCTGCACTGATTTAGTTTCCACGGATAAACATTGTGTAATAGCCGAACTACAAGCTCACAACGCCTCGCACTGCGAGGCATTGTGAGCTTGTAGATTGTCTATTTTCACTATGGTTGCATTTGCATCGAAAAGGAAAAGTCATTAAATTGTAACTTTAGAAATGTGCAGATGCCCTGTATACACGTACTGTATAGGCTACTGTATGTTGGTTTGTTCACTGTTGAGTGAGAAAACAATGTTGCACATTAAGCTAATCATCTGGGGACCCCCAGTTTGGGAACCAATGCCTTGGAGATCCTACTACTGTGTATCCTGGACTCCTGCTCCTTCACTCTGCCCAGCTGCAGCACTGCCTGGGACATCGATCTCAGAGTACAGGTGGTAATCTTCCTCTTCGACAACACGAGAACCGATATCGTCGTAAACCTCGTCGGAAGCCATCTCAGCGTTCTCCACTGCTGCTTTCTGCTCTCTGGTGGTCTGGAGGAACACAGAAGCACCAAACCTTAACTTGTTGGATCAGACATATGGGTCTCTTAAAACCACATAAACTCTTCATAATTCGGTACTTCACTGTCCCTTGCCGTGGGAAGTAGGGGGTGTGGCTGCACCAGGTTTAATAGTTAACAAAAGAACGAAACAACGAACTACACTGACCAAACCTTTAGATAACTAATACCAGTAAGGCTCCCTAATCGGGAGATAAGCGACCGTAGGTCACTTATCTCCACAAATAGGGCAAAAATGTGTTTTGCCAAAATCTTCCTGATCCATGTTGATGACATGAGTGTAGACATACTGTGTAGTGATTTTCGTGATTTTAGGGCGAAATCTGTAGGAGCAGTGTCCAAAAATGTGTTTTTAAAAATCGGCCTGGAGGTGGCGCTAGAAGAGGGCCATGTGAGAAATGAGGGGTGGGGTCTCCGCGCCGGCAAGGCGGACGAATAGGTACCGGCCTCGGCTGTCCCGGTCGCTCCTAGCCGGAGTTACGGCATTTTATGTGAGCTGCAGTGTAGGGGGTCCTCCACTGGGGGCGCCATGAAAATGATGCTTTACTAAAATCATAGAAATTGTGGGGAAAATAATCTACGAGCTCACCACATGTCGCAATAGGTTGTTTTTCTCTATTTCTTTTTTACTACTAAACCCCTGACTAAAAACCTCTTTCTGCAGCTATGCCCATTTATGGCCTAGCAAGTGTCGCTATTCCCCCTTGCTGGCTGCAGAAGGATTACCACGCCATTGATTACAATGGGGATTTGACGCGCCTTTACACTTGATTTTATTACCGTAGTAACCATTGTCATAAATACTTTATGCTTTCAGACTTCTTTCAATTACCATGATATGCATTTTTTGTAAATCATGGTGCCGGTAATTTTAAAATTGACAATGCTTCCAGGGCTTCTACTGGCTTTACTGGGGGAAGACCCGCCCTCGCTGCCCTTACAGCCAATAGCATTAGTTTCCGGTTGCTTTTCAGGACCGGAAGTTCCAAGATGGCAGATCTGGCAGATTCACTGAAAAAGTGGCCTCAAAACGGGTCTGTATAAACCAATGGGTGATGTCACTATGGTTAGAACGTGCCCATATAGGGACACCATAAGTGTTCATGTGGTTAAATAAAAGAACAAAGAGTCCAACTCTTTCTTTTGCATTTCCAGTCTTATGTTTGATAAAGATATCTAAGCATTACCTTCCAGAGTCCATAGAGGAGGCTCATAGACAGCACAAAGATCAGCAGCAGTAGCACTGTGACTGCATATCTGACAACATCGGCTGTCAGGTCTTGGGCTGTGAGACACAAGAACAGAAAAGATACTGTGAGAGTAAAACTATTGTAACAGTGGTATTGTAGTTACAGTAGTAGTAGTAGCAGCAGTACCAGTCATAGCTGTTGTTAACATAATGTATCAGTACGCGTCTCGCAACGCCAATCGTTGTGATCTTTAGATCTGCTATTTTTTGCTATATGTATCTGTGATGTAAGTCCAAGTGCTTGTCAGGGTGGTCCCTAGTTCAATTATGATTATTTGGGGGGATCGCAGATTCCCAACATGAAAAGGTTGGACGCCATCCCTATATCTCACTGATCAGAGCAAAGGTTACCAAGTTATGGTCATGTGAAGTGTTAAACACTGCTGCAGTGCTATTTTCATCATGGCAGACCCCTGAACAGTGTTTGCACCAAGTTTGGTGCGGATTGGAGCAACGGTGCACCTCGCAGGTCTGGATGTTATGTTTGTGACCACGGACCATGGACCACAGTCACAAACGTTCCACACCACACTTAGCACAAGCACTCTAGGCAATTTTTATATAGGATAGCTAATTTCCCTATTTTCTTTAATAGGGAAATGTCTTTCATTTAAATTTTGACCTGAAAGGGACACACCTTAAATAGCATCTCTGGTAACCTGTAAAAAGCAGCCATGCAGCAAAGTATGTCAAATAAAGGAAAACAAGCTAAACCAAGATGAAGGCCATTGTAGGTGTCTCATGCATAATAATTTGCTACCTTACTAAGTATTATCTTTATATATGTGTGCATTAACCGTTCTCTTTCTAAAATGAAGGAATCTTTATATACTGTAGGTGTAATGTGTTAATTAATTAGGTATACACACTTGAGATTGACATTGAGATACATAGGCCACAGTTGGCTAGCAGCAGCATGTCATAGGCGAACACTGGGCAAAAAGCCAAAAGGGATGAACAAATTGAACATTCTACAAATATTGCTGATCTGTAAGCTCACAGTGTATCATTGCGACACACAAGCTAATAGAGCTGCAAGATTTTATGTATAGAGGGAAATGGAAGGGACCAAGTACAGTCCCCTGGGGTCGACAAAGTATATAGGGTTTAAAATGGTTAAATTGTTAAATTATGTTGATTTCATTTTCTAGTTATACTGTTCACTAAGTAAGACATTCTGAGTGACATTTATGTTTATTTATTATTTACTTTAGTTAGGCTAAACATTAATTGCGACCGTAGGTCGCATTTACTACCAAAACCTCCACCGGCTGTCCGTCCGTCAGTCAGTGAGTGAGTGAGTGAGTCAGTCAGTCACACGTCACACGTCACACTTTTGCCCTGCTCATATCTCCACAACCGTTGCCCCCATCCATGCCAAATTTTGCACACACACTCCTTACCTGCCAAACTACAACCTCCAAGGACCCCCGGAGCTCCATGGACCCCCAGGTCCCTGGGGGACCGTCTGTGAGTCATACGTCACACGTTACACTTTTGCCCTGCTCATATCTCCACAACCGTTGCCCCCATCCATGCCAACTTTTGCACACACACTCCTTACCGGCCAAACTACAACCTCCAAGGACCCCCCCCCCGAGCTCCAGGGACCCCCAGGTCCCTGGGGGACCCCCAGGTGTAAAAAATGACCAAATGTGCAAAAATGACCAAATCACCACCCAAACGGGGCTGCTCACGGGGAATTCCTGGGGACCACCCACTCCTGGTGCTCCAGAACGGATGCAAAAGTGGTGGCGCCCCCAGTGGAGGACCCCCTCCACTGCAGCTCACATAAAATGCCGTAACTCGGGCTAGGAGCGTCCGGGAGAGCCGGGGCCGGTACCTATTCGTCCGCCAAGGCAACGCGGAGACCCCACCCCTCATTTCTCACATGGCCCTCTTCTAGCGCCACCTTCAGGCCGATTTTTAAAACACATTTTTGGACACTGCTCCTACAGTTTTTGCCCTAAAATCACGCAAATCGCTACACAGTATGTCTACACTCATCCCATCAACATGAATCTGGCCCATATAGCGCCACCTTCAGGACGATTTTTAAAAACACATTTTTGGACACTGCTCCTACAGATTTTGCCCTAAAATCACGAAAATCACTACACAGTATGTCTACACTCATGTCATCAACATGGATCAGGAACATTTTGGAAAAACAAATGTTTGCCGTATTTGTGGAGATAAGCGACCTATGGTCGCTTACCTACGGTCGCTTATCTCCCGATTAGGGAGTCTTACTGGTGTTAATACATTTATGAAATTCACCAACCTCAGTGAGAGAAAAGTGCACATACCTGAGAATAAGAAAACTGGGTAGACGGTGAGAGAGAGAAGCTCGCTCTCAGAGGAGACATTATGAGTAAGTACATCGATGTGATAAACACAGCTGTAGTCTCCTTGGTGGGTGTGGTCCGCTGCAGTAAACAGGAAGTCGGCAGAGTGATTGACAGCTGGCTGCATGTGGGTGTGTGTTGTGTTGGGTCCAGTGAAGGTGAGGTGGAACAAGCCTCCTGGGTACTGTGGCTGAATGGAGCAGCTGATTGTGAAGATGGAACGCTCCAACACCTGCAGCACAGTGATGGAATAATAAGTAGTTACCCATTTTAAATCTTCTCACTAACAGGCACACATACAGTAGACATCAAAGGGAGATGACCCCCTGCCCTTTTATCCGTAAAAAGTGCCCTCTCCAGACCATGAATGCATTTTTTTCGATGGTGAAAGAAATGCAAACGCCCTCTTTCCATGCCACACCTGAAGGCAGCATTCAAGAGAATAGCCTTGTCCAAACTCTCCTGAACTTGAATGCAGCATCTTATGTTGAAAGAATTGCCCTCTCTTCATGCTGTACGCCACATAGAATGTGTTTCTTTTAGCTTTGATTCCTCAACAACGATGTCACTGGTCGGAGGGTTTCTGAACTGTCCACAGCCCTCCTCTTAGACAACACAGAGTAGATATTGTGCCATATTATCATGACCGTGAAGACTAATTATATGAATATAGGTTGACAATGCAAGTGGTCTTTTGAGTAAGGTAGTAATTCACACAGTTGGCTTGTAGATTGTCTATTTTCACAAGTGTAAAATAGGGCTTAAGTGGCCAATGTATGTTTTGTAATCTAAATCAACAAAGTACTGTCGGCTAACAAGTAACTAATATTTTCAAATGATTGTAGTGAAGTAAAAAGTACAGTATTTGCCTCTGAGATGTAGTGGAGAAGAAGTATAATATGTAAAGTAAAGTAGAAGTACCTCAAAACTGTGCTCACGTACAGTACTGGTGTAAATGCAGTTAGCTGCTTTCCACCACTGCTGCAGCCCCTGCTTCAGGTAGGAAGGTAAACCACAGTCAACCTTAGAAATGGTGATGTTTGGCTTGAACAGATCTGTAACGGACAGCGAGCAGAAAAAAAGAAGAAAAAAAAAAACATTATAGACAATTAGGAATCAGATGTTTTTCAACAACACAATACAGTACACAGGGGTCTTCAACAGGGGGTCCGCGACCCCTAGGGGGTCCGCGGAGGTACTGCAGGGGGTCTGCGAAATTATTGCTTAAAAAAAAAAAAAAGATTTCAAATCTTTTTTTTCTCTTTTTTTCACATTTATGTTAAAAATAAATCATGATTCTATCCATTTTGAATAGCTTACTATGCAATTGACAGATTGTTGATATTGTTGACATTGGTTCTCAGTTAATAAGTAGTATGTTTAGAAATGGTAGTGGTACAGCCCACCCTGCTCGCTGTAACTTGTACATGTTTAAAATAAAAAATATGTCGTAGCCCCTACCCCCCCACCCTACGAGGTGGTAGGGGTCCCTGCTCCATCTCCCCATCAGTTTGGGGGTCCCCGGCCTGAAAACGTTGAAGACCCCTGAGTACAAGATAGTGTATTCTGTGTGTTTATGCTGCAGAGCCCACTGCCTCTCAAGGAACACATCTCTGGGATCTTAACTGTATCCATTTCTATTCAAACCATCTGGTTAAAGAGATGCTTTGTTGCTTAGGTCCACTTAGACATTGTCTTCTTTAGAAACAGAGTAAAATGGAATGCTGTAGCTAAATTAAATTGAATTGCCTAGTTGTTTTGGTGGAAGTAACATTAGGATATGACACAAAATGAATGTCATTACTATGGAATGCCCTTGTTTGTATAGTCTACCTGTCTCTCTATGTTGATTTTTATTGCAATGTACTGCAAGTCTTTCATTTGATATTGAGAAAATAAAAAGCTTTATACGCATATAACTACACAACTGTTTACACAATGCTGTCCACCTCCAACTGCATATACGTATGTTCCCCATTTTCAACAGTTTTTATTATATGTTGACACTTGCTTTGGCATCTCATGCCAATAAAGCTCATTTGAATTAAGATTTAACGGTTAAATTAAAATATAATTGTCTCTATGTTTATCCTTGGGACATTTTAGAGTCCTGGGCCAGCCGCCAGATCAAGTTCTTACCTGTGACAGTGAGAGAGAGGGGCTCGCTCTCTGAGAAGTCCTGACATTTATCAGAGATGCGATAAACACAACTGTAGTCCCCTCGGTCGGTGTGGTGTGCTGCGGGGAACAGGAAGTCGGCAGAGTGATTGACAGCTGGCTGGGTGTGGCGGTGTGCTGTGTTGGATCCAGTGAAGTTGAGGTTGAAGGAGCCTCCTGGGTACTGTGGCTGGACAGTGAAGTTGAGGTGGAAGGAGCCTCCTGGGTACTGTGGCTGGACAGAGCAACTGATGGTGAAGCTGGAACCGTTCAACACCTCCTGCTGCTGAGCTTCAGTAACCCCGTTTATGGTGGTGAAGAGGGTGATGTTTGGCTTAAAGAGCAGATCTGTAAACAATGAGGTGATATTTTTTATTTTAGGTTTCCGGAACTGAATTATATGCAAAATAAAGAAAGAAATAAAGACCTTTGATCATTCAGTGGATGTTCTATGGCAGACATGGGCAACTGGCGGCCCGGTGGCAACATGCGGCCACCACCTTCACTTAATGCGGCCCGCAGGTTAATATCAGAATACTGAAATATTGCTGATTTCAGCTGTTACAATTCCAAACATGCAAGCATGACCCGATTTTGTCTATATTAGTATTTTAATGACTATTAGACTACTAGTCTTTTTTTTTGTCTATATTTTTGTCTATATTAGTAGTTTAATGACTATTACTAGTTTTATGAAACTCCAATTTCATAAAGTTAACATAAGAACATATAAATGAACTTAAAATTAAATAAAAGTGTTACTTTTACTTTTTTTTTTGCTAGGATTCAAATTCCAGAATAGCTAGAAATAATTCAGGATTCCAATTTAAAAAAATAGCAAAAATAGCAGATCTACAAGCTCAAAACGCGTCGCACTGCGACGCGTTTTGAGCTTGTAGATCTGCTATTTTTGACCGTATGTGCATTGTGGCCCTCTGGAGTGAATGTGAAAATATAGTGGCCCTCTCCATCATCAAAGTTGCCCACCCCTGTTCTATGGTCTGGGTGTTTTCTGAATAATTAGGCCCAGAAAAGTGATCTTTCTCTCCCAGTGGGGGCGGAGCAGAGGTGATGATTGACAGGCAAAATCCCTAAACAGTGACATCCACAGGCAAAAAGTATATATATTTTTCTAATGCCATAGGGCACAGAGAGAAAGCATGGCATGGCATGGCATGGCATGGCATGGCATGGCATGGCATGGCATGAGACCTTTAAAGAAAGATATTCAACCATACAGCAGCCTACTAACTAGAATGGTCCTGGGCGTTGTCCTCTTCACAGCAGCTGGAGCAGACAGTACGGTGTTCTTTATGAAAAGGACTTCCACAGCAGCAGTTGGTCTTTGGGTTGTACTGGTTGTGCCCACAGCAGATGTGGTCTGCTGAGAGCATCACAGCACTGCCACCAAGACAACATAAGTCTTTATCCGCATCATAGGCATCTGTAGAAAAGGAGGAGTTTTAAACTGGTAGTGCCACCATGAGGCAAAAAGGTTAATCTTTGGCCTAATGAGTGCAAAGTTGCATGCCGATCGGTCAGAGATCAACTTCTCACGAACACACTGACGGACACCGGACAGACAGGGGCAAAAACATAGACAGTCTACGGTCTAGTGGAGACTGTGGGTTCTGTAACCTTCTGTTCTGTCCAGTCAATGAGTTCAATTGTACTCACACACCAAACATGTCACCACAGGGTTTGTGATAGTGGGCAACCCACACTACCGATGGTTTGTCCTGGAGCATATGATAGAAGAAGGTACAGCTAATCCACGAGCCAGGCAGGTGTATACGCGCATGTGAGGCAAAACTGGAACCGGAAGTTCAGTGAAATACTGAACATTGGAGTCAATGAGTGCCGGCTGGACCAGCTTCTGAAAAAGCACTATTTCTGAACGATTGGAGCCTTTATCAGTTAATGAATATAAAAGAAGACACTTTGGCATGTACAGAAGATTACTCTTTAGACACCTCCATAAAATTATACTTCTGTGGGCTTTGGAACAAACACCCACAAGGCAATACATTATAGAAGCCACTTCAACTCAGTATGTTGTGCACTTTGGCTCAAATAGGAACAGCCATCATAATGAAATTCTAATTCCTCGTCTGCAATATCCTTATCAGATCAATAGTCAAACAGGATTTTATGCAAAGATCTCAGAGTTGAACGAGATTTGGGTTTGTATTATCTGTGATAAACATACAGGAACCAACTAACCACTCTGGCCGTATCTCTCGTCTCCTTCACAGCAGCTAGTCATTGGGTTGTACTGTTTGTCTCCACAGCACTTGTGGTCTCTGGACTCTCTGGTTAAGACCCTTCTCCTGCAACACAACTGTTTGTCTGCATCATAGACCTCTGTGGAGAAGGAAGTGTTTTAAACATAAGTAAGAATGAGGCTACATACACTGTACACATTATTATTTTTAAACAAAGTATTTTCAGAGATAATTGTGTTATCCGCTATTATGATGTAACAATCCAATGAATACTTATTACAAATGATGTTGTTGCAGAATGATGGCATCTGAACAGATAATGCTCAAAAAGTATTTTGTTGCATTTATCTTGTGTTTGCAGTGCCATACTGTTCTATGGCCACTGATTCATTCAAGAGACATGTTGGGCGACTTGGGCCGTCTCTTTTTTCTTTTGGAAAGGAATTCTTTCTTTGATTTCCTATCCAGATTTAAGGTTTTAATTAGGAAATGTTCTGTGGAAATGCCTTTATGCGCACACACACACACACACACACACACACACACACACACACACACACACACACACACACACACAAAATATATATATATATATATATATATATATATATATATATATATATATATATATATATATATACGTTGTTTCTGATCTTATATACTGTCAGATAGGGTTCATTATTTTTTTGTTTGGTTCACTAGATTGGTTCATGTGAAGATGTTGATTGTGACAACTGTTTGGAACAATAATAACGTGTATACACACTCACTGTATCTAAGCAACACTATCACCACTTTGTCAATCCCATGTAGAGTTCTCAATTTCTGCCTGAACCCGACCATACCCGAACCCGACCCGACATTTAGGGTAGGGTAGGGCCTAAAATGTTTGCTAATTAGTCAGGATGGGTCGGGCCTCTGGCGCAATGAGAAAATAAAATGTTTTTTTTTTTTATTATTATTATTATTTTATTATTAAATTCTTTCCAAACCTGACCATACCCGACCCGCCCCAGCGTTTTCGGTTCTCAACGGTTGGTTCTTAACCAACCTTCTTCACAGCACGTGACATTTAGTCCAGCTTTGTCATGGATCACTGAAAGACAGCATATTTGGTGGGCTGAGTTGTAAGACTTTTCTCCACAGCATCTGTGGTCTCCGGACTCTCTGGTTACGATCCTTGCACTGCGACGAGGACCACAACACAACTGTTTGTCTGGATCATAGGCCTCTATAGAGAAGGAAGTGTTTTAAACATGAGAATAAGGCTAAGTACACATACACTCTACACTGTAGAGTGTATGTGTAGACTTACAATGTAGACTTATTATGTGATTGCAGAATGAAGCTATAATCTCCTATAATTAGTATTGCACACAGCATTTTTGGGGGGATTAAATGGCATCTGAACAGTTTATGCTCGAAGTTTATTTTGATGCCGTTATCTCGTGTTTGCAGCTCATACTGTTATGGTCTATTCTGTGGCTGCTGATCATGAGAGATGGTGGGCCGTCTCTTATTATTTTCCTATCCAGATATATTGTTTTATGTATGGTTTTGAAGTGTAATTTTATACGTATACAAAATGCCTGTGCACTTTACACTTTTACATATTGTTTCTGGTCTTATACTCTTTTTATTTCTGATTTTGATACATTGGTTCACTGGATTGGTTCATGTGAATGTTGTGACAACTGTTAACAATAACTTGGCTGCTTCTTAGCAACATATCATGACCACTTTATCAATCCCCTGGTAACATGTACGTTCAAGCTAGCCTATAGCTACTGTATGTTAGACATCCTTTAACAGTGTTGGACGGAATGTGTATGAATTTAGACTGATGGTTAGTGTGATATACTGTACTGTATGGTTTGTCCAATTACTGCATAATGCCTATGCAGATCTAACTGACAGTGATTGTGTGATCTCCTTGAAAATAGTCAACTAGTCAACCATGGTATAAACCCGTTGTGGGGGAAATCAGTCTTCATTTTGTGTCCAATTCAGTCAGTAAGAGGTAATCATCCAAATGTTCTCAACCAACCTTTTCCACAGCACTTGGCATTCAGTCCAGGTTTGTTAAGGATTGTTGAGCCACAGCATATTTGGTGGGCTGAGTTGTAAGACCTTCCTCCACAGTAGCCTATCGGCAACACAGTTAATACATCAGCATAAATGTAATAGCTGTGTTTTTTGGTTAATGCAGAACTGATCCTTCTATGAAATATCTTTACAACCACATCATCACCACTAATCTAAAAGATTGTATCATTCCTATACAAGCTTCTAAACATACAGGAACCTACTGACCACCAGTTTGTGTCTTGTCTTCTTCACAGCAACTGGAACCATGAGGATGTGTATGAAGAGGATATCCACAGCAGCAGTTGGTCATTGGGTTGTACTGGTTGGACCCACAGCACCTGTGGTCTTTGGATGCTTTGGTTAAGATCACTTCACTGCCATGACGACCACAACACAACTGTTTGTCTGCATCATAGGCCTCTGCAGAGAAGGAAGTGTTTTAAACATGTTAACAGGGCTAAGTTATTAAAAAAAACGACTTACTGCAGAGAGAATTGTGTTATCAGCTATAATGATGTAACAATTATTATTACGAGTGGAGTGGTTGCAAAATGGTGCTATAAGCTATATAATTGCATCCACACAGTTTTTGTTTTGTTTTGAGAAAAAATGGCATCTGAACAGTTTATGCTCAAAGTTTATTTTGTCGTCTTTATCTTGTGTTTTAACTTTTAAGTGCCTATACTGTTGTGGTCTATTCTGTGGCTGCTGATTCATGAGAGATGTTGGGTCATCTCATTTGTCTTTTGGAACCAGATATATTGTTTTTCTTTATGGTTTTGAAGTGTAATTAGGAAATGTAGACAACATGCTGATTTAATGCCTGTGGAAAGCCCTGTGCACTTTAACGTTATTTCTGATCTTATATTGTCTATACTGTAGGTCAGGCAGGGTTTTTATTTCTGATTTTGATAATTTGGTTCACTGGATTGGTTCATGTGAATTTTGGAACAATAACTTGTATACACACTCACTGCATTTTTGCAACACATTACCACCACTTTGTATGCTGTTGGTACAACATAAGTTCGGGAGGAATAAGACCACACCGGAGAACCATCTCCCCACTATGTTATTGCCTCAACCAGGCTGACTTCTACTCCTCCCAAGCTCACCTGCTCGTGATCCCATTGATAACAACTCCTCCCCTATCTCCTCCCCCAAACCAACCAAGGGTTGTATTTATACACGACCACCTCCACCTACTACCCTCTGATCCGTTTCTCGCATGGACACACACAAGCTCAGGCTCACCAACGCATCCCTGGGTCAACTCAACCGAACCGATTAAATAATATTAATTACAATATAGGCCTACAATTCCTCCTCCTACAACCGACAAGATGCCAGGTCGTACTCCAGCGATGCCATCACTTGTATCCAGCACCAGCAAGCGAGATCAAACACCAACCACACAGTCTGTTTTTATTCCGTGGCCACTAACTTTAACACGTTTCGCCAGCGGCCCGGTTTCACACGCCGTCTCGCGGCAGTCCCGGTTCGGCACAATTACAACGCCACCCCAGTCCTATCCTCACACAACCAGTCAGTCCAGTCCCGACTGCCACGGTGTTCGAGTCACCTCCGCGGCTAGCAAAATAGCCATTTTCTCCCACGCCGCCATTCAAAGCCGGCTCGCTCCACGGGACGCGAGTTTCTAAATTCTAGGAGAGCTAAGGCAAGGAGCGCTCGTTTTCAACCACGGGACCTCCGCTACAACTCACAGCGATGACGTCACTCCCAGATCCAGAGTTGCTCAGCCCTGCCTATGATTTTCTGTCCAACACTCAAAGCTAAGTATCTTTTCACACACCCGACTCCTATACCCACAGCACATCCTCACCTACTCATTCGCCAACCTCCACCATTCTACATTGATTCATTGAATACTATCAGTCCCAACAACAATACAGGCAAGAGCAATGGTATCATTTTACAATGATCATTTCCATTGCAGCCATACATTCACCGTAATCCAACAAGCCGAACCATATTCATCCATACATCTATCTGTTCATAGCCACCACTCCTCCCCCCATCGTCCTCACCAGCCCACCATTCTGTTCTATATCTAATAAATGGTGTTAAGGCTAACACTGCATGATCCTAAACAGCTTATCCAATCATCCATACATCCACCTATCCCTTCGGGTTATTAACCACTCCCCACACTATTTCTCTCACCAGCGTCCCATTGCTCCATTTGTCTAAAACGTGACATTTTACCATCACAATGCATGGACCATCATCCATTTGCAAAACAAACACTCACCTCCCCACACTCTCCACCACCTAATCTTCATGTATAAATTGTTATGCACATGCTCTCTGCCACCTCCATGCGTTATTTGTCTTGCAACGTAGGCCACAGTTAACTATGAAAACCGTCACATCTTGTCCATATGTATGTCTGTGAGTGAATAATGCCTCAATGTCTATAGCTGCTAACCCGTTATGACATCATCGTTGTGACATCTCATTGTGACATCATAATCTGCCTGTGTCCCTCGTATGCCCATTGTATGCATATATGCTGCATGTCTAGAGCTGACCCATGACATCACATTGTTGTGACGTCACATCATTGCGACATTTTATTCCGTCAATGTCCCTTGTATGCCTATTGAATGCATATGCTGTATCCATCATTCACTTCTCCTCCTCCCTCCCTCCCTTCTCCTCCTCCCTCCCTCCCTTCTCCTCCTCCCTCCCTCCTCCCTTCCTCCTTCCGTGCCTCCTTCCCTCCCTCCCTTCCTCCCTCCCTCCATCCCTCCCTCCATCCCTCCCTCCATCCCTCTATCCATCCATCCATCTCTCCATGCATCTCTCCATCCATCTCTCCCTCCCTCTCTCCATCCATCCATCCATCCCTCCCTCCCTCCCTCCCTCCCTCCATCCATCCACCCATCCCTCTATCCATCCATCCATCTCTCCATGCATCCATCCATCTCTCCATCCATCTCTCCCTCCCTCCCTCCCTCCCTCCATCCATCCATCCATCTCTCCATGCATCCATCCATCTCTCCATCCATCCCTCCCTCCCTCCCTCTCTCCCTCCCTCCCTCCATCCATCCATTCATCTCTCCATCCATCCCTCCCTCCCTCCCTCCCTCCCTCCATCCATCCACCCATCCCTCTATCCATCCATCCATCTCTCCATGCATCCATCCATCTCTCCATCCATCTCTCCCTCCCTCCCTCCCTCCATCCATCCATTCATCTCTCCATCATCCATCCATCCACGCATCCATCCATCCATCATCCATCCATCCATCCATCCATCCACATCCATCCATCCATCCATCATCCATCCATCCACGCATCCATCCATCCACATTTATCCATCCACATCCATCCATCCATCCATCCCAACACATTGTCGTGACATCACATCGTCGCATTACATTCTGTCCCTATCCTCGTATGCCCACTCCTATTACGTCCGCTTTCAGCCCAGCAGCCATAGCCAGTGACCGTCTCCTCGGCTTCCAGTGCTAAACTATTACAACATCCCCACCTAGTCACCATCGAAGCTGCTTCCAGACCAGCAGCCGCATAGCCTGCGACTGCCTACCTGGCTTCCAGTGCTAAACCATTACAACTTCCCCTCCTATAGCCATCCCAATCACGGCTGCCTTCAGCCCAGGCAGCAGCCATAGCCAGCGACTGCCTACCCGGCTTCCAGTGCTATACCACTACAACATCCCCTCCTAGCCTTTACTATCACGGCTGCCTTTAAGCCTAGCAGCCATAGCCTGCGACTGCCTACCTGGCTTCCAGTGTTAAACCATTACAACATCCCCTCCCACCCACAGCTGCCTTCAGTCCAGCAGCGATATAGCCAGCGACAGCCTACTCGGCTTCCACTGCTAACCACGTTCACAACTGTTCCCTTGTTTGTTTTGTCATGCAATTTCCAGGTACGAAGTTCCACAGCCCATGTCGCATGCCCACCCATACCCACCACCTCCAGGCTCCCTCAAAGCAGCCCATGATGAATACCTCCTCCTCCCTCCGACCGGCACAGCGTGCCTCCTCCAACCGGCACAGCGTGCCTCCTCCTCCAACCGGCACAGCGTGCCTCCTCCAACCGGCACAGCGTGCCTCCTCCTCCCGCCGACCAGTCCTCCCTCCGACCAGCACAGCGTGCCTCCTCCTCCCTCTGACCGGCACAGCGTGCCTCCTCCAACCGGCACAGCGTGCCTCCTCCAACCGGCACAGCGTGCCTCCTCCTCCCTCCGACCAGTCCTCCCTCCGACCAGCACAACGTGCCTCCTCCTCCCTCTGACCGGCACAGCGTGCCTCCTCCAACCGGCACAGCGTGCCTCCTCCTCCCTCCGACCAGTCCTCCCTCCGACCAGCACAGCGTGCCTCCTCCTCCCTCTGACCGGCACAGCGTGCCTCCTCCAACCGGCACAGCGTGCCTCCTCCTCCCTCCGACCAGTCCTCCCCCCGACCAGCACAGCGTGCCTCCTCCTCCCTCTGACCGGCACAGTGTGCCTCCTCCCACTAACCAGATTCTTCTCTATTCCCCACTTCAGCCTCCTCCATACCAAATGCATTTCCACGTCACAAATGTTTCCATGCCACAAATGTTTAATAAATGCAACTCAACTGGTTCTCTGTACCCGCTCCGTAACCACCTCCATTCTAACCTCCATTCCCCCCGTTAACCCACGCCGGTTAATTCTATTATTCATTCCATTATTCATTCCATTATTCTTCTCTTCTTCCAGGGTACGGACGTGGACCTAGCTGCCTTAACCAAACCCTCTGCTTTTTCCCACCAGGCCAGGAACGTAGACTGCGGAGGGGTGTCCATCACCCTCCACGACCTCAACTCCTCCACTAACCCCACCATTCTCTCCCCCACAGAGTTCGTCCCGGCCTTCTCCATCTACCGGAATGTTTTGTCCAATTTTTCTTAGACGGCCTCAACCACGGCTTCTCCCCCTCGAATGCATATGCTGTATGTCTATGTCCCCGCTAACCGCCTCTATTCATTCCAGGTCCAGTATTCATTCCAGTGTATTCATTCCAGTGTATTCGTTCCAGGTCCAGTATTCATTCCAGCGTATTCATTCCAGTGTATTCATTCCAGAGTATTCATTCCAGGTCCGGTATTCATTCCAGGTCCAGTATTCACTCCAGTATTCACTGCTACGATTACCCATTCCTCCTGTCCACCCGTGCCATCTGAGATCCACCAGATATTGTCGCGGCTTCTTTGGGCCCTCGTACTGTCCAGCCGCTCCGTCCTCATCCACTCAGACAATCAAACCACTGTAGATATCATTAACAAAGGCCATTCCTCCTCACTCCCCATCATGTCCCTCCTCAGACGGCTCACCTGGATCAGTCACCCACAACTTCATTATCCGCGCCGCCCATATTCCCGGTCACCTTAATACCATTGCTGACTCACTTTCTCGTTTTCTCTTTCAGAAATTCAGGCTACTGGCTCCAGACGCGGACATCCACCCCACTCCGGTACCTCCGTTTCTCACATGACCTTCCCATAGACCACCCTCTCTGCCACCTCATACACCACGCCCAACACAACCATTCTCCTGTCACTCGCGCCGTCCACCCTGTCCTCCTACTGGACCGCCTGGAGAATTTCCAATCATTTCACTCCGCCTATGCGCTACATTCCCGTCCCTAGACCTAGCCACACTCGCCTCCCTCATCAGCCACTGCCACACTTCCCGGTCCATGCCCTCGTCCACTATCCGTGTGTACCTCGCCGGTATTAACTTCGTATCGAAACTCCTCACCGGCGCTCCTCACCCCTTCCATTCACATCCCCACGTCTCTTTGCTTCTTAAAGGCATTAGACGGTACGAGCCACGTCATCCTCCTAGCCGCCAACCCCTCACCTCACCACTCGCCGATCGTATCTCGGTACTCCGTTCCGGCTACGCCAACCCATCCACCGACTCCACACTCGAACCAGTATTCCTCCTGGCCTTTACGGGTTCCTTAGGTGTTCGGAGTTCACCGCGTCCACCAGATTCAATCCGGCTCACCACCCCTGCCTCGCCGACCTGACAATTCTAGACCCTTCCACCCTAATCTACACGCTCAGGCACAGTAAAACGGACCAATACGGAGCATCGACTCCCATTTACCTTTTAAGCTAAATTCACCCCTCAGTCCCTTCGAGCCACTCGTGCGCCACCTCCTTACCCGCCGGTCCCAAAACGCTTCACCTTCCGATCCACTATTCATTTCCGAAACCGGCACCGTTATCACTCGGACCCGGTTCCATCGCCACCTCCGTCGTTACTCCAGTATTCACTCCCGTATTCATTCCGGTATTCACTCCAATATTCATTCCAGTATTCACTCCAGTATTCACTCCAGTATCCACTTCAGTATTCACTGCTACGATTACCCTAACCCATTCCTGTCCAGCCGCTCCTTCCTCGAGAGACAGCCGCTGGCCGCCGCGTCCACGTCCATGGACGCGGCCGTGGACGCGTCCATGGACGCGGACGCGAAAAAAACGTCCGTGGACGCGAGGCCGCGTCCACGGACGCAAACGGCCGGCCGTCCCGGCCGTGGACGCGGCCGTGGACGCGGCCGTGGACGCAGACGGCCGGGGACGCGGCCGTGGACGAGGCCGCGGACGTGGACGCAAACGGCCGGCCGTGGACGAGTCCATGGACGAGGCCGCGAAAAAAAGGCAGCGAAAAAAGAAAAAAAAGGTGTCTATTGTATGTATTTTTTGATGGAGAATTCAAATATGACCTTCTTTTTTGCATAGGACAACTCTAACCTGTATCAATTGGTATTTTATAATTGCCAATTGTACCCTATCCATCTGAAAAACAAATTGGATGTCTATTGTATGTATTTTTTGATGGAGAATTCAAATATTACCTTCTTTTTGGAATAGGACAACTCTAACCTGCATCAATTGGTATTTTATAATTGCCAATTGTACCCTATCCATCTCAAAAACAAATTGGATGTCTATTGTATGTATTTTTTGATGGGGAATTCAAACGTTACCTTCTTTTCTAGATAGGACAACTCTAACCTGCATCAATTGGTGCATCAACCTACTATCTATCTATCTATCTATCTATCTATCTATCTATCTATCTATCTATCTATCTATCTATCCATCTATGCATCTATCTATCCATCTATTTATTTATACTTCACCTTTAGTCCAGAAGAGAGTTCAGCATCAGGAACTTGCACACATGTAACTGTGTCATGACTGTGTCATGGAGCTAAAACAGGGCTATGTTAAATACTCAAAATGACTCTGATGGACCAATCAGGGTGGTGGTGGGGGGAGGGATCAACAATAGACAGAAACTGGATAATGCTTTGTTAACTGTCCCACCTAAGTCCCTGCTAGTCTGAACAAACATCACCTTCCCTCTCATAACACTACTACTACTACATTTATATAAAGCTGCTCTTGCATTTGAATTCAAGTCTGACACAAGTTAAGGTTATCTTAGGTAGTATTTCATTTTGCTGGCTTTTAGGGTCTGTGTGTGAGTGTGTAGGCTCACAAATTATTATAATTGTCATTAAGTGACTCTATCTATCTATCTATCTATCTATCCATCTATCCATCTATTTATTTATACTTACTGTTTACATTTTCTATAAATATTTATTTCTATATAAAACTCAGTTGTGTGGAGTTATTGTGTGCCTTTTCTTGTAGCTAAAGAGTCCATTTGTTCACTAGACATTAAGTCAAGGTTACTATTTTGAGTTGAAGCTAAGTGTTTTATTGCTTTGTGGTTTAACATGATTTAAAAGGCAAATTCATTGTTATGGTTACTTTAGAAGACTGCTTTTGCATTCATGAGTTAAAAAGAGAGCCAAGCTAATTTAAAGAGTTAAGTTAAAGGAACACAAAACATGACCTAACTCGCTGCCATTGGACAGACAGTTACAACATAGGCCTACTCTTATCGTTCACAGAACAGACAATTATCATTTGTTTTATCTATTTGAGACTATGTAGCTGCTCTATGGGAAATAGAGCATTATATCAGCCTATTCAATTGATAATGACCAATGGGTGCCAGTTTCTAAGTAGTTAACCATATTAACATAACAATATATGTGGCCTAGACATGGATATTGCCCAATCAACTCGTAATCTACAGAAATGTCCACCACATCACACAGTATAAAACTTAGTAGGCTCAGTGGATTCACCTATGTTAAATCATGTCAGGTTAGTTTGGTTCAAGGTTCAAGTATAATAATTTATGAGACAAAAATGTAAACAGCACAAATGTACAATCACATCTCGGCTAGAATGATAACATAAAGTCATGACTACTCCTTGTTATTGTGGTCCTAAATACTACAATGATTAGTTTGGATGCATTGCTTCTATCATGTCCAATTAAAAATAAATACATTACATACATACAGAAATCTGCCTTCTCCTGTATTGTATTAGTGACATTCATTATAAATAGTAAAATAACAGGACAGAGCAAAAAAGGCCTCTGTTGTGTCTTTATCTGATCACATGCAATCAGACACTCACACTGCACAGCAATATATAAACTTTATTACAGGCTCAAGGCCCACAGGGTAAGAAGACAATACATTACAAAGATAATAATTTAAAAAAACAACAACAGAGAGTACATTCACAAAGCCCCACCGGAGCTAAAGAGGCACTCATGCCACTCATGCCAGTGTCCACTAATGGTAGACGTGTACCTGACAGAGCTACATCCAGGGTCTGTCATCAGTCTCTGGAACAATCTGAAACAATGTATCTTTCCTGTGGCTGTTATAATGAACACAAACAGATCAGAAAGTAATTTAACATACAACAATGTAAGGGATTCCTTTCTATTAAAAGCATAAATCATAACTGGGTCAAAGTTGCTTGGTTCTCCCCATATAAAGGCATGTAGGTAACAGTAACATGATATTATGTCATGAATGATAAAAGTAATGTTTAAACACTTTGATGTGTGTGAGTTTATCTGGAGACTTACTCAGTCTGTGACTTACAGAGATCTTGATGGTCTTTGGGTTCCACCCGTTCATCAGAATTGCCGCTGGTGCCGTCTAGAGATTTCATCTTCACTTGAAGTCTGGAGTCTATTATGTACAGTGTATTCTGGACAGTTGTGGACACTCTGCAACTAACCTAACCTAACACACACTATGTGTTAATGTTGATCAATATAATAATGTAAAAATACAAAGTTAAGTAGACCTAAGTAAGAAATAGTAAATACATTGTAATAATACATTGAAGGGGAAAATGTAGGAAAACAAATGCAACTCAGCATTGAATTTATGGCAAACATTTTGCTAACCCTTTCCAAATAATATACAATTAAGAAGTGGGATGTTACACTTAGTAAGAGAAAGAATTAATGAAATATTACATTTTTAAAAAGCTAGAAGACTCACCTATTATAGTAACCATGTGAATTGCTAATAATGTTATGGGTCAGATGTGTAAAGATCTATCACATTGTATTGTTCTTTTCAGACTCAACAATAATAATGATGATGTTACTTAAATGCTGATCAATGTGTGAATCTGGCTCTTATCAGGTGTGTGTTTTCTCTCCCTGTCCTGTGCTGTCCTCAGTTAAACCAAGACAGTGCTATGTTAAATACTCAAAATGACTCTGATGGACCAATCAGGGTGGTGGTGGGGGGAGGGATCAACAATAGACAGAAACTGGATAATGCTTTGTTAACTGTCCCACCTAAGTCCCTGCTAGTCTGAACAAACATCACCTTCCCTCTCATAACACTACTACTACTACATTTATATAAAGCTGCTCTTGCATTTGAATTCAAGTCTGACACAAGTTAAGGTTATCTTAGGTAGTATTTCATTTTGCTGGCTTTTAGGGTCTGTGTGTGAGTGTGTAGGCTCACAAATTATTATGATTGTCATTAAGTGACTCTATCTATCTATCTATCTATCTATCCATCTATCCATCTATTTATTTATACTTACTGTTTACATTTTCTATAAATATTTATTTCTATATAAAACTCAGTTGTGTGGAGTTATTGTGTGCCTTTTCTTGTAGCTAAAGAGTCCATTTGTTCACTAGACATTAAGTCAAGGTTACTATTTTGAGTTGAAGCTAAGTGTTTTATTGCTTTGTGGTTTAACATGATTTAAAAGGCAAATTCATTGTTATGGTTACTTTAGAAGACTGCTTTTGCATTCATGAGTTAAAAAGAGAGCCAAGCTAATTTAAAGAGTTAAGTTAAAGGAACACAAAACATGACCTAACTCGCTGCCATTGGACAGACAGTTACAACATAGGCCTACTCTTATCGTTCACAGAACAGACAATTATCATTTGTTTTATCTATTTGAGACTATGTAGCTGCTCTATGGGAAATAGAGCATTATATCAGCCTATTCAATTGATAATGACCAATGGGTGCCAGTTTCTAAGTAGTTAACCATATTAACATAACAATATATGTGGCCTAGACATGGATATTGCCCAATCAACTCGTAATCTACAGAAATGTCCACCACATCACACAGTATAAAACTTAGTAGGCTCAGTGGATTCACCTATGTTAAATCATGTCAGGTTAGTTTGGTTCAAGGTTCAAGTATAATAATTTATGAGACAAAAATGTAAACAGCACAAATGTACAATCACATCTCGGCTAGAATGATAACATAAAGTCATGACTACTCCTTGTTATTGTGGTCCTAAATACTACAATGATTAGTTTGGATGCATTGCTTCTATCATGTCCAATTAAAAATAAATACATTACATACATACAGAAATCTGCCTTCTCCTGTATTGTATTAGTGACATTCATTATAAATAGTAAAATAACAGGACAGAGCAAAAAAGGCCTCTGTTGTGTCTTTATCTGATCACATGCAATCAGACACTCACACTGCACAGCAATATATAAACTTTATTACAGGCTCAAGGCCCACAGGGTAAGAAGACAATACATTACAAAGATAATAATTTAAAAAAACAACAACAGAGAGTACATTCACAAAGCCCCACCGGAGCTAAAGAGGCACTCATGCCACTCATGCCAGTGTCCACTAATGGTAGACGTGTACCTGACAGAGCTACATCCAGGGTCTGTCATCAGTCTCTGGAACAATCTGAAACAATGTATCTTTCCTGTGGCTGTTATAATGAACACAAACAGATCAGAAAGTAATTTAACATACAACAATGTAAGGGATTCCTTTCTATTAAAAGCATAAATCATAACTGGGTCAAAGTTGCTTGGTTCTCCCCATATAAAGGCATGTAGGTAACAGTAACATGATATTATGTCATGAATGATAAAAGTAATGTTTAAACACTTTGATGTGTGTGAGTTTATCTGGAGACTTACTCAGTCTGTGACTTACAGAGATCTTGATGGTCTTTGGGTTCCACCCGTTCATCAGAATTGCCGCTGGTGCCGTCTAGAGATTTCATCTTCACTTGAAGTCTGGAGTCTATTATGTACAGTGTATTCTGGACAGTTGTGGACACTCTGCAACTAACCTAACCTAACACACACTATGTGTTAATGTTGATCAATATAATAATGTAAAAATACAAAGTTAAGTAGACCTAAGTAAGAAATAGTAAATACATTGTAATAATACATTGAAGGGGAAAATGTAGGAAAACAAATGCAACTCAGCATTGAATTTATGGCAAACATTTTGCTAACCCTTTCCAAATAATATACAATTAAGAAGTGGGATGTTACACTTAGTAAGAGAAAGAATTAATGAAATATTACATTTTTAAAAAGCTAGAAGACTCACCTATTATAGTAACCATGTGAATTGCTAATAATGTTATGGGTCAGATGTGTAAAGATCTATCACATTGTATTGTTCTTTTCAGACTCAACAATAATAATGATGATGTTACTTAAATGCTGATCAATGTGTGAATCTGGCTCTTATCAGGTGTGTGTTTTCTCTCCCTGTCCTGTGCTGTCCTCAGTTAAACCAAGACAGTGCTATGTTAAATACTCAAAATGACTCTGATGGACCAATCAGGGTGGTGGTGGGGGGAGGGATCAACAATAGACAGAAACTGGATAATGCTTTGTTAACTGTCCCACCTAAGTCCCTGCTAGTCTGAACAAACATCACCTTCCCTCTCATAACACTACTACTACTACATTTATATAAAGCTGCTCTTGCATTTGAATTCAAGTCTGACACAAGTTAAGGTTATCTTAGGTAGTATTTCATTTTGCTGGCTTTTAGGGTCTGTGTGTGAGTGTGTAGGCTCACAAATTATTATGATTGTCATTAAGTGACTCTATCTATCTATCTATCTATCTATCCATCTATCCATCTATTTATTTATACTTACTGTTTACATTTTCTATAAATATTTATTTCTATATAAAACTCAGTTGTGTGGAGTTATTGTGTGCCTTTTCTTGTAGCTAAAGAGTCCATTTGTTCACTAGACATTAAGTCAAGGTTACTATTTTGAGTTGAAGCTAAGTGTTTTATTGCTTTGTGGTTTAACATGATTTAAAAGGCAAATTCATTGTTATGGTTACTTTAGAAGACTGCTTTTGCATTCATGAGTTAAAAAGAGAGCCAAGCTAATTTAAAGAGTTAAGTTAAAGGAACACAAAACATGACCTAACTCGCTGCCATTGGACAGACAGTTACAACATAGGCCTACTCTTATCGTTCACAGAACAGACAATTATCATTTGTTTTATCTATTTGAGACTATGTAGCTGCTCTATGGGAAATAGAGCATTATATCAGCCTATTCAATTGATAATGACCAATGGGTGCCAGTTTCTAAGTAGTTAACCATATTAACATAACAATATATGTGGCCTAGACATGGATATTGCCCAATCAACTCGTAATCTACAGAAATGTCCACCACATCACACAGTATAAAACTTAGTAGGCTCAGTGGATTCACCTATGTTAAATCATGTCAGGTTAGTTTGGTTCAAGGTTCAAGTATAATAATTTATGAGACAAAAATGTAAACAGCACAAATGTACAATCACATCTCGGCTAGAATGATAACATAAAGTCATGACTACTCCTTGTTATTGTGGTCCTAAATACTACAATGATTAGTTTGGATGCATTGCTTCTATCATGTCCAATTAAAAATAAATACATTACATACATACAGAAATCTGCCTTCTCCTGTATTGTATTAGTGACATTCATTATAAATAGTAAAATAACAGGACAGAGCAAAAAAGGCCTCTGTTGTGTCTTTATCTGATCACATGCAATCAGACACTCACACTGCACAGCAATATATAAACTTTATTACAGGCTCAAGGCCCACAGGGTAAGAAGACAATACATTACAAAGATAATAATTTAAAAAAACAACAACAGAGAGTACATTCACAAAGCCCCACCGGAGCTAAAGAGGCACTCATGCCACTCATGCCAGTGTCCACTAATGGTAGACGTGTACCTGACAGAGCTACATCCAGGGTCTGTCATCAGTCTCTGGAACAATCTGAAACAATGTATCTTTCCTGTGGCTGTTATAATGAACACAAACAGATCAGAAAGTAATTTAACATACAACAATGTAAGGGATTCCTTTCTATTAAAAGCATAAATCATAACTGGGTCAAAGTTGCTTGGTTCTCCCCATATAAAGGCATGTAGGTAACAGTAACATGATATTATGTCATGAATGATAAAAGTAATGTTTAAACACTTTGATGTGTGTGAGTTTATCTGGAGACTTACTCAGTCTGTGACTTACAGAGATCTTGATGGTCTTTGGGTTCCACCCGTTCATCAGAATTGCCGCTGGTGCCGTCTAGAGATTTCATCTTCACTTGAAGTCTGGAGTCTATTATGTACAGTGTATTCTGGACAGTTGTGGACACTCTGCAACTAACCTAACCTAACACACACTATGTGTTAATGTTGATCAATATAATAATGTAAAAATACAAAGTTAAGTAGACCTAAGTAAGAAATAGTAAATACATTGTAATAATACATTGAAGGGGAAAATGTAGGAAAACAAATGCAACTCAGCATTGAATTTATGGCAAACATTTTGCTAACCCTTTCCAAATAATATACAATTAAGAAGTGGGATGTTACACTTAGTAAGAGAAAGAATTAATGAAATATTACATTTTTAAAAAGCTAGAAGACTCACCTATTATAGTAACCATGTGAATTGCTAATAATGTTATGGGTCAGATGTGTAAAGATCTATCACATTGTATTGTTCTTTTCAGACTCAACAATAATAATGATGATGTTACTTAAATGCTGATCAATGTGTGAATCTGGCTCTTATCAGGTGTGTGTTTTCTCTCCCTGTCCTGTGCTGTCCTCAGTTAAACCAAGACAGTGCTGTTGTGACCAATGTGGAAAAAGCCTTCAGCTCAATTTATTATCTCAAAGTAGACCAGAGAATTCATACCGGAGTGAAGCCATTCAGCTGTGAACAATGTGGGAAGTATTTTGCTCGGTCTGGACAATTAAAAGATCATAAGCGTTCACATACTGGAGAGAAACCTTATTGTTGTGACCAGTGTGGGAAAAGATTTGTTCAAAAGGGGATTTTAAAAGAACACCAGAGAATTCACACTAGAGAGAAGCCCTATTGCTGTGACCAGTGTGGGAAAAGCTTTACTCGATTGTCTTATCTCAAAATACATGAACGAATTCACACAGGAGAGAAACCATACAGCTGTGTCCAATGTGGGGAAAAGTTCAGTTTAATGGCTGCTCTGAAAGTACACCAGAGATTTCACACCGAAGAAAAGCCTTACTGCTGTGAACACTGTGGCAAACGTTTCACTGTAAAATCTAGCCTCGTACAACACAAGAAGATTCACACTTGAGAGAGACCTTACTGCTGTCACCAATGTGGGAAAAGGTTCACTCTGAAGACGGCTCTGAAAAGACACCTGAAAATCCACACTGGTGAGAAGCCATATACTGCTGTGTCCAGTGTGAGAAAAGGTTCAGTGATATGCATCATCTCAAAGCACACCAGAAAAATCACACTGGAAAGAAACCTTATTGCTGTGACCAGTGTGGAAAGAGCTTTCCTAGACTGGAACATATCAAAATACACCAACAAATTCACACCGGAGAGAAACCTTATATCTGTAACCAATGTGGGGAAAGCTCTGTCAGGTACACGTCTACCGTTAGAGGACACTGGCATGAGTGCCTCTTTAGCTCCGGTGGGGCTTTGTGAATGTACTCTCTGTTGTTGTTTTTTTTAATTATTATCTTTGTAATGTATTGTCTTCTTACCCTGTGGGCCTTGAGCCTGTAATAAAGTTTATATATTGCTGTGCAGTGTGAGTGTCTGATTGCATGTGATCAGATAAAGACACAACAGAGGCCTTTTTTGCTCTGTCCTGTTATTTTACTATTTATAATGAATGTCACTAATACAATACAGGAGAAGGCAGATTTCTGTATGTATGTAATGTATTTATTTTTAATTGGACATGATAGAAGCAATGCATCCAAACTAATCATTGTAGTATTTAGGACCACAATAACAAGGAGTAGTCAGGACTTTATGTTATCATTCTAGCCGAGATGTGATTGTACATTTGTGCTGTTTACATTTTTGTCTCATAAATTATTATACTTGAACCTTGAACCAAACTAACCTGACATGATTTAACATAGGTGAATCCACTGAGCCTACTAAGTTTTATACTGTGTGATGTGGTGGACATTTCTGTAGATTACGAGTTGATTGGGCAATATCCATGTCTAGGCCACATATATTGTTATGTTAATATGGTTAACTACTTAGAAACTGGCACCCATTGGTCATTATCAATTGAATAGGCTGATATAATGCTCTATTTCCCATAGAGCAGCTACATAGTCTCAAATAGATAAAACAAATGATAATTGTCTGTTCTGTGAAAGATAAGAGTAGGCCTATGTTGTAACTGTCTGTCCAATGGCAGCGAGTTAGGTCATGTTTTGTGTTCCTTTAACTTAACTCTTTGAATTAGCTTGGCTCTCTTTTTAACTCATGAATGCAAAAGCAGTCTTCTAAAGTAACCATAACAATGAATTTGCCTTTTAAATCATGTTAAACCACAAAGCAATAAAACACTTAGCTTCAACTTAAAATAGTAACCTTGACTTAATGTCTAGTGAACAAATGGACTCTTTAGCTACAAGAAAAGGCACACAATAACTCCACACAACTGAGTTTTATATAGAAATAAATATTTATAGAAAATGTAAACAGTAAGTATAAATAAATAGATGGATAGATGGATAGATAGATAGATAGATAGATAGATAGATAGATAGATAGATAGATAGATAGAGTCACTTAATGACAATTATAATAATTTGTGAGCCTACACACTCACACACAGACCCTAAAAGCCAGCAAAATGAAATACTACCTAAGTTAACCTTAACTTGTGTCAGACTTGAATTCAAATGCAAGAGCAGCTTTATATAAATGTAGTAGTAGTAGTGTTATGAGAGGGAAGGTGATGTTTGTTCAGACTAGCAGGGACTTAGGTGGGACAGTTAACAAAGCATTATCCAGTTTCTGTCTATTGTTGATCCCTCCCCCCACCACCACCCTGATTGGTCCATCAGAGTCATTTTGAGTATTTAACATAGCCCTGTTTTAGCTCCATGACACAGTCATGACACAGTTACATGTGTGCAAGTTCCTGATGCTGAACTCTCTTCTGGACTAAAGGTGAAGTATAAATAAATAGATGGATAGATAGATGGATAGATGGATAGATGGATAGATAGATAGATAGATAGATAGATAGATAGATAGATAGATAGATAGATAGATAGATAGTAGGTTGATGCACCAATTGATGCAGGTTAGAGTTGTCCTATCTAAAAAAGAAGGTAACATTTGAATTCCCCATCAAAAAATACATACAATAGACATCCAATTTGTTTTTGAGATGGATAGGGTACAATTGGCAATTATAAAATACCAATTGATGCAGGTTAGAGTTGTCCTATCCCAAAAAGAAGGTAATATTTGAATTCTCCATCAAAAAATACATACAATAGACATCCAATTTGTTTTTCAGATGGATAGGGTACAATTGGCAATTATAAAATACCAATTGATGCAGGTTAGAGTTGTCCTATGCAAAAAAGAAGGTCATATTTGAATTCTCCATCAAAAAATACATACAATAGACACTTTTTTTTTTTTTTTTCGCTGCCTTTTTTTCGCGGCCTCGTCCACGGCCGGCCGTTTGCGTCCACGGCCGCGGCCTCGTCCACGGCCGCGTCCCCGGCCGTCTGCGTCCACGGCCTCGTCCACGGCCGCGTCCACGGCCGGGACGGCCGGCCGTTTGCGTCCGTGGACGCGGCCTCGCGTCCACGGACGTTTTTTTCGCGTCCGCGTCCATGGACGCGTCCACGGCCGCGTCCATGGACGTGGACGCGGCGGCCAACGGCTCTTGCTGCCTTCCTCATACACCCGTACAACCAATTGTCATCACTAAACTAACCTTCCCTTACTCTCCCGGGTTGTTCCCAGGAAAAGACCTCAAGGGCGCTTGCCTCTAACTAACGCATGGATCAACATTCCATCTGACTTAACTTGCAACTAATTTACACCAACGATGCTATCCCTCTGAAATTCTAGCACGGCCCATCTACCTGTCCACTTCTCTCCCTGTCCTGACTCTCTCCACAGATGTTCTCTCCACACCTCCCACCATCCCATAATCGAATGCCTCGATCCTCTACCTGCGAAGTCCGTCTACACCCGTTCTAGTGGTCCAACCCTGCCCATGCCATGTGTTCACTTTTTGGGGCCTTAAAGCGTAAACTCTGCGCCACTCCAGATCCATGGACCTCGGCGCCACTCCAGATCCATCGACCTCGGCGCCACTCCAGATCCAAGGACCCCAAAGCCAAACACCCAGGGTCCATTGCCCCCTGGAACCACTAACAGCCACCTGCTAGCACCCAGACAAACAAGCACCCATACCTATTCAGCCCATCTCCACCGCACAACTCATCTACACCACATAACTCATCTACACCACACCATCCTCAGTACTCCATCCCTCAATCAGTCTCCATTCATACACACTGTATCCATTCAATAAATACAACCCAACTGATATTGTTTGATGGTGTGGTCTTTACTAGTGAAATGCTGTTGGTACAACATAAGTTCGGGAGGAATAAGACCACACCGGAGAACCATCTCCCCACTATGTTATTGCCTCAATCAGGCTGACTTCTACTCCTCCCAAGCTCACCTGCTTGTGATCCCATTGATAACAACTCCTCCCCTATCTCCTCCCCCAAACCAACCAAGGGTTGTATTTATACACGACCACCTCCACCTACTACCCTCTGATCCGTTTCTCGCATCCCTCCACCACCCCAATCTCCACACTTTTCTCATGCGCTCCACTAACATTTCCTCATCCTTTCCTTCAGGTTCCAGATGGGGCCTTAAAGCGTAAACTCTGCGCCACTCCAGATCCATGGACCTCGGCGCCACTCCAGATCCATCGACCTCGGCGCCACTCCAGATCCAAGGACCCCAAAGCCAAACACCCAGGGTCCATTGCCCCCTGGAACCACTAACCGCCACCTGCTAGCACCCAGACCAACAAGCACCCATACCTATTCAGCCCATCTCCACCGCACAACTCATCTACACCACATAACTCATCTACACCACACCATCCTCAGTACTCCATCCCTCAATCAGTCTCCATTCATACACACTGTATCCATTCAATAAATACAACCCAACTGATATTGTTTGATGGTGTGGTCTTTACTAGTGAACAATCCCATGGTGTCATTATGTATGTTCAAGCTAGCCTAGCCTTCCACATCTGGAACAGATGCTCCAGGTGTTTATTATATTAAACATCTTGTAACAGTGTTGGACAGAATGTATTAATTTAGACTGATGGTTGTGCAAACTCTTGATCTGGCAAAGGTTTTACATTGTATGGTGATAATCTAAGACGTTGTAGATGAGTGTCTGCTAAATGCCAACATTATAAATTGTAAATGAAGGTTTCTCTAATGATTGCATAATGCTCTAATCTATCTAACTGATCTAACTAATCTAACTGATACTGATTGTGATCTCCTTGAAACCACCCAACTAGTCAACCATGGTGTAACCTATCTGTCTTGATTGTGTGTCCAATTCAGTCACTACGAAATAATTTCCAAGAGTTCTCAACCAACCGTTTACACAGCACTCTGCATTCAGTCCAGGTTTTTCAAGGATCGTTGAGCCACAGCACAAATGGTGCAAAGAAAAAGGAAAAAAAGTTATGACCACATCATCAACACTAATTCCTATACTTTATGAAAGCTTCTAAACATACAGAAACCTACTAACTCTGGGTTTGTCTCTTGTCATCTTTACAGCAACTGGAACAAAGAGGTTGTGTACGAAGAGGAGATCCACAGCAGCAGGATTCCATTGGGTTGTACTGGTTGGACCCACAGCACCCATGGTCTTTGGACACTTTGGTTAAGATCATTTCACTGCCATGAGGACCACAACACAACTGGTTGTCTGCATCATAAAACCTTCCTCCACAGCAGTCTATCAGCAACACAGTAAATACATAACATAAATATAACGGTTATGTTCTTGTTTTTTTCTGATCCCTATATGAACAAAATCAATGTTAAGGCCACATCATCACCACTAATCCAAAAGATCCATTAACATTTCTACAAAAACTTCCAAACATCCTACAGTCTACTAACCTCTCCAGTAGTGGTTCATGTCTTCTTCACAGCAACTGGAACAAAGAGGTTCAGTACGGTAAGGACTTCCACAGCAGCAGCTGGTCGTTGGGTTGTACTGGTTGACTCCACTGCAAATGTGGTCTCTGGACTCTTTGGTTAAGATCCTTGCACTACCGTGAGGACCGCAACACAACTGTTTGTCTGCATCATATGCCTCTGAAGAGAAAGACGTTTTTCAAATATGAGAATAAGTCCCCATATACTTCATACACAGCTATAAAAAAGTTTTTTTTTTGCGGAAATACATTTGTTCAGCTATAGTGATGTAACAATCCAATGAAGACTTATTACGAGTGACAAAAAGTGAGGCTATAAGCCCCTGTAATTGGTATTGCACACAAAGTTTAGTTTGTTGCCTCTATCTTGTGTTTGCAGTGCTCATACTGTTGTGGTCTATGTGGCTGCTGATTCATGAGAGATGCTGGGGCGTTTTTTTTTCTCTTGGAAAGGTCTTTT
Organism: Nannobrachium achirus; assembly: GCF_963921795.1. Lineage (NCBI taxonomy): Eukaryota > Metazoa > Chordata > Actinopteri > Myctophiformes > Myctophidae > Nannobrachium > Nannobrachium achirus. Next base: position 22,077,427 of record NC_137819.1, read on the forward strand.
CTTTTCTTTTAAGTGTAATTACAGGAAAGTTATTCAAAATACAGATTGTATTTCTGTGGAAATATGCACTTCAGACTTACGTACATTATTTCTGGTGTTACTATAGCTCACGTATATAATTGTGTGTGTGTGTGTGTGTGTGTGTGTGTGTGTGTGTGTGTGTGTGTGTGTGTGTGTGTGTGTGTGTGTGTGTGTGTGCGTGTGAGCGTGCGCGTTTGCGTGTGTGTGTCACCACTTTGGTATAGGTTCAAGCTAGCTAATGGCCTTTCACATCGAGAACAGATTGGTGTTGAATATGTTAAACATCTTGTGTGGACGGAATGGATGCAGTCAAATGCTTAATGTGATATACTGTAGGCCTAGACAATCAAGAGGTAATCATCCAAACATACCTTTTCCACAGCACCTGGCTTTCAGTCCAGGTTTGTCATGGATCATGGAGTCACAGCATATTTGTCGGGTTGAGTTGTAAGACTTTCCTCCACAGCACATGTGGTCTCTGTACTCTTTGGTTAAGATGTCACCGCCATTATAATCACAACATACCTGTTTCTCCATATTATAGGCCTCTGTACAAAAGAAAGTATTTTAACTCTTTCAAAAACCCATGGGCCTCATGCAGGAAGTGATATAAAGAAAAAAAAAATATTGTGTTCTTAATTCTATTTTTCTACATACTACTCTGGAAAATCACATACATTTCCCACAAAACTGCAGCTTCTTTATGACTAATTAATAAGCATAAGGGTGAAATATCATGCTTTAAGGTTATTTAAATTATAATTACACTTTGGTAGATTGTATAATTACCTTGCCATAACTCAAAATATTGGTGATATATGAAGAGTTCATTAGCAAAAACAGATAAAAGCCATTTTGGAATCAAATGAGATGACTATTGTAAATAACGGTTAAGTTAGAGTTTTATTAGAATATAAAATCTATTTTGTTGTTAAGGCAGATATATCCCATTCTAAACGCCCTCAAAGATCAGGTTTTGTAGCAAAAACAGACAAGTGACATAGCTCTTTGTTTGCAGAAACAGATAAATCCATTGGGCAGCATGTTTAGACCACGTGATCCAAGATGGTGCCCCATTATGCACCAAACTTGTCTCAAACATTGTTCAGGGGTCTGCCATGAGGATAGTCAAACCAGGGGCCATGTGTGGCCCCCAGGGGCCTCTGGGTGCCACAGGCGCACTGTTGCCCCATTATGCAGCAAACTTCTCTCAAAGACTGTTCCAGGGGTCTGTCATGAAGATAGTCACACCAGGGGCCATGTGTGGCTCCCAGGGGCCATGTGTGGCCCCCAGGGGCCTCTGGGTGCCATAGGCGCACTGTTGCCCCATTATGCACACTGTTGCCCCATTATGCACCAAAAGTGTCTCAAACACTGTTCAGGGGTCTGCCATGAGGAAAGTCACACCCGGGGCCATGTGTAACTCCCAGGGGCCATGTGTGGCCCCCAGGGGCCTCTGGGTGCCATAGGCGCACTGTTGCCCAATTATGCGCACTGTTGCCCCATTATGCACCAAAAGTGTCTCAAACACTGTTCAGGGGTCTGCCATGAGGAAGGTCACACCAGGGGCCATGTGTGGCTCCCAGGGGCCATGTGTGGCCCCCAGGGGCCTCTGGGTGCCATAGGCACACTGTTGCCCCATTATGCACCAAACTTGTCTCAAACAATGTTCAGGGGTCTACCATGTGGCCCCATGTGGCGTGTGGCTCCCAGTGGCCCCTGATATGGTACACTGTGGCCCCTGATGTGGCCTGTGAGGTGTCATCAGGGGTCATCAGTGGCCTGTGATGGTAGACCCATGGACAGTGTTTGTGCCATATTTGGTGCAGATCAGAGCAGCAGTGCGCCTTTGGCACCTGGGGGCCCCAGGGGCCACTGATATGGCACACTGGGGCCCCTGGTTTAGCCCTTTGTGTGACAATTGTCATGGCAGACCCTTAAACAGTGTTCATGCTAAGTTTGATGCAGATTGGAGCAATGGTGTGCCTTTGGCACCCCGGGGCCCCCGGGGGCCCCTGATATGGTACACTGGGGCCCCTGGTTCAGCCCTTTGTGTGACTATTGTCATGGCAGACCCTTAAACAGTGTTCATGCTAAGTTTGATGCAGATTGGAGCAATGGTGTGCCTTTGGCACCCCGGGGTTATCTGTTTTTGATTAAAAAAAACAACTGTTGGAGTTATCTGTTTTTGCCAAAAAAAACAAAAATGAAAACAAAAACTATTTTCTAATAAAGTTAATTTTTTTTATGATACATCTATTTTGTTAAGTCATTTTTACTTAGTCAAATCCACCCAACTTCAGTTTGATTGATATTACTTTGAGTGCACAATAAAAAAAACTGGATTTGTGAATTATCTGTGAGTTATCTGTTTTTGCAAATGAACTCTTCATATCTTCAACAGTTGCTAGGTTCAATAGAAATAGATTTTATGAAAATAGTGTCCTCATTGCATGGTGAAGCTGCTTTCAATGTCACCCTTTAAGCATATAAATCCATGCAATGAAGATTCCGTCAATCTGAAATTAGGCATAAGGCCCGGACTGGATCAACATGCGGATCCGGATCTTCAAAAGGCACCCTTGTAGTATTTAAGTGGCCACTATCAAATTTAATATCAAGCGGGATTCATCATGTGCACCTGTAAAGTAAGAACAGATTTGGATGTTAAGAATGGTTTGGTCACTTTGGTGCATCCAGAGTTGCCTTTTTCTTAACTTTTTAAAAGAATAGCACCCACCAAAATAACTTTTTTGAGACCCAAATGCATTTGGGTTTGCATTTATTATAATCAAATTATTTAACTCAAGTCTCCATGGGGTGAGTAATTGATAGAAAAAAAGGATATTTTGGGGATGAACTACTCCTTTAAGAGATTGTATAGTTTTCGGCGCTGCACTTCCACTGAGTAGAGCGGCCTCAACATGTGATTCAAATTTGGGGTTGATTTGTGATTAGAAGTTTCATTCATGATTTGTCGAATTTTGTTGTCAAAATTGGCCCCTCTCACACAATTTGGAAAACAAGCCAAATATTGGCTAACGTACAAACACAGACCTGTGACCTATAATGTTTGGGATTACTGTTTCTCATTTCTTGGCCTACTGACCTTGTCCACAACACCTGGCCTTCACCCCAGGCTTTGAGAAGATGTTTGATCCACAACATATTTGGTGGACTGGGTTGTAGGCCTTCTGTCCACATTGGTCACTTAGTACTTCTGTGTGACATGCACACACACACACACACACACACACACACACACACACACACACACACACACACACACACACACACACACACACACACACACACACACACACACACAGACACACACACAATCATGGCAGCCTTGAGCGAAGTGGTGACTAATGACGTCAGGAACGTTCACTAGGAGATTTTATCACCCAGAACTGTTAAAATGTATGGTTGGCCACAAATATCACCCTCCCCACCTGGCTTACCTCCCTCCTCCAATGCTGTTCGTAGAACACACACACACGCACGCACACACACGCACGCACGCACGCACGCACACACACACACACACACACACACACACACACACACACACACACACACACACACACACAATCATGGCAGCCTTGAGCGAAGTGAAACATAAACTAGAAAAATATTACAGTGATCAGTGATGGATAAAGGGGTGGGTAACGGGGTAACAGGGTGGGTAAGAAAATGTAACTGTTCTGCAATCCTCCGTTGTAGCTCTAGGAAAGGAGGGGGAGGTGCGCTCTAGACAACCAGTCTCAAAGTTATGGTGAAAATAAGCAATTAGCATCGGTACACAGTACGGGTCTAATTTCCCCCAGCTCCATTTAGGATCGGCCCAATTTTCAGAGCCCTTTATTGGTGATCTCCATACTCTTCTCGGGGCCAGGTCTTCTACATACACAATACATCTATTGGTGAATAGTGACAAAGCACTCAACCGCAAGTTTACAGAATGCATTGGAGTCTGTGGGGGAAAAGTTACATTTCCGTATGTACAACCATGTGACTGGCGCTGTTTCTGACCCTGCATTGGCAGAACTCTCAATACAAGGTTCTACCAATTTTAATCGGCTACGTTTCAGACCGGATCCAATCATTCTCTTTCGGGCCGGGATTGTAAATCAGAATGTTCCTCTGGTCAATTGGTCCAAATATCCTCTGTTCCGTTTAGGCAATGTAGGCCTACATTATGTAATCAGTGGTGTAAAAAGTACTCATATATGTAAAAGTATCAATAATGCAGTATAGAAATACTCTCTTACAAGAAAAAGTATGGAATTCAAAATCTAAAAGTAGGTCTATTGGTGTCAGCTGTTTTCAGGAGTTTAAGATACATTTTTCTCGAGGGAAATTTGTCTTGGACATGCAGGCTACACAACATACAACAGGAAAATAAAATAAAAATACACATTTGAAAGAATAGTGCAAACCACAAAAGTGCTGACATACAGTTAAAGTGCATACATTACATTACATTACACTACATTATAGTGCCAAGCAGTGTAATGGATATGGGAATGAATGAATATTTCAAATGGCTGAAATGTACAGTATACAGGGCTGAAGCGTGTAGCCTACTGTATGTCTATATAATAATAATAATAATAATCAAAATCTACAAAGTATAACTAGTAACTAAAGTTTTCAAATAAATGTAATGGACTAAAAGTACAATATTTGAATCCGAGTCCGAGATGTAGTGGTAAAAGTATTGTAAATTGGAAAGTAAAATTCAAACATCTCAAGAATGTACAGTAGGCCTACTTAAGTAAATATATAGTACTTAAGTTACTTTACACCACTGTGTGTAATGCAAATACAATGTAACATCCATTCCATTCCAGAGCTGGAAGCAATAGGATCATGATTTGTGTTATGTGAGAAATAGGTATGATTCCAGCTGTCAGTAATGTGTCGAAGTGTCCCTGAGCAAGACACCTAACCCCTAACTGCTCCCCCCTCTGCACTCCTCTGTGGGCAGAACTCAGCTGGATGAAGCTGAAAACTAAGTTCCCCTGTTAAAAAATATCTACCGGTATAATGCTTTTCAGCCCCGAGTTGCAGGCAGCTAGCCTCATAAAAGCATGCACAACTGTTTCTAAGCTTGCGGAGGACAGAAAATATCTAACTCTACCATAGCAATGTTTCTTAACTGAAACGTCTGTATGCTAGCCTAGGTTGATTGCCAAAAGCTGTGCAGTGTGCACTGCATGGTATTCTGGGAGAGTGGACCCAGCTAACGTGATACCACAGTCTGAATAAACACCATCTTTTAGCGTGAAGGCATGGTTCTCTATCTGTATTAGTGTCTTTCACAGATATCAAACAACAGGAGTCCTACCTGAGCCCAAGGCCAGAATGTACAGCATAAAAATGGTATCCATATTCATAGCTGCCAGGACAGCTACATGGAGATGGCACCGCGACCCAGTCAGTCTTTAGTCACTGAACAAGATGTCCTGTTTTATAGCTCATTTATAACCCGTCCTTGTGGTTTCTTCTTTCTTTTTCACTAACTTTCAGGAAGCTGTTATCATTCACACATCTTCCTGTGGCTTCATGGTTCTTCTATGGAAAGTCTTACACAAGACACTACTTTAAATATGATTCTTTTTGGGGGGTCGTCAATTCAAATATGATTATTTTGGGGGTTCCCAAGTTCAAATATGACCCGGCCAAACTGTGTAGCTCGCCGAAAACGGATTGCCGAAAACACTGGTCATGGATGCTTATAAAATTATAAATCCAAGCTCAACCTTGTAAATTTGTACTGTAGGGCTGGTATTGTCAGTGAATAGATTTGGTGTAAAGTGAAAAAAGAAGGAGACCAAATGAAGATCTCTGGGAGTCCCGAGTCGTCATTCATAATTTGACACGATATAAATACATCCGCATGGAAATTATAACCAATGGTGTACGGTGTGCGTGCGTGTATGTGTGCGTGCCACTGGTGTGATTTGGGCTCTGCTGTGGGTGGAGATTGTGGCTCATCATGGGAGCAGTGTCAGGGTTTATTGAATTTGAATGGCAGGTGTTTGTGGCTAACACTTTTTAGTAGCCAAGAGTGCTGGGCCTGAGTCAGGCAGGCAGCACGAGGGTGCCCCCTCACGCGGACCACCTTGCACCTCCCCCGCGCATCAGTGAAACCGGTTTTGTTTTACCGAGCTGCAAATACTCTAAAACAAAGGCGACTTTGCTTGAAACACACATTTGCATAATAGTCGCAACGTTAAGATCACTGATGGCCCCCTAAGCCACTGAGTTCTGCCACCGGGCCTGGCCTGAGTGTGGCCTAGCTGGCACAGACTGAAGGCACTGAAGAGAGCTGAAAGTGCAACAAACTTTCGGAATAGAAATCCGTGTGACAGGCAATGTTCCCAGTAAGGCTGGGCTGACTTTATTTAGCAGTAAGAGTATTATGTTTATGTTGAACCGAGCGTCTGCGTGAAGCCAATAAATGACCTACTTTAATTAACCTGCATGCAGTTGTCTGTCCTTGCTACAAAAGCCATACAACTGCATAATCATTTGTAACATACCTGGTCATCAACTGTACATGTGTAACTTAATAACTGAATTTTAGACCCGTTTTGTTTTGTGAGTAAGTTGCTGTTTTCCTGTCAGCATAGACTACATCCTGTTTTCTAAAAAATAAGGTTTGTGGCCACATAGGCAGTTGGAGGAGAGGTGTACAAACCACAGTGTTATTTAGACAGAATTCAAATCATGCATATCTGTATAGCTGGACACTTCATGCTGGTACAATTTCAACGTGATTCACAAGATTCACAACATTACAACATTCATTGTATATATATATATATATATATATATATATATATATATACACCGGAGTTGGCGGGCTACTAGTTAGTACATGGAATGGAAACCTGGCTATATAAGAATAAGATTGACGTGTTACTGCGTATAATCTGGATTATCTGGTGACATGTGGTTAGGTTAGAAATAACCTCGTGTCACCACACTTTCCACCACTGAGTTTTAAACGGCCTGTGTGATGAGATCTAGGCGCAGCCCAAACCTCCAACAGGCATAAGAAAGTGAATCAGTGAATTATGAACATTGCTGGCCCACAATTATATGGCCCACAACGGTATCAAGTCATTCATTCATTCATTCATTCATTCATTCATTCATGCATTCATTCATTCATTCATTCATTCGTTCATTCATTCGGACAGGAGGAGGGAGGAAATCCCAATGTGGATTCTTGGTCTATGTGCATGTGTGGAAATCACCAGATACCAGAGTTGGCGGGCTACTGGTTAGAACATGGAATGGAAACCGGCGTTTCACAGTTTCAACAGCAACAAGCCTGTGGACATGAGGTTAAGATTGACGTCATTTATATGAGTCATAGTTGCAGACCACACACTCCATGAAACACCTACAAGTAACATATAGCAGCACAGATTATTACGCACTTCTACGGAGGTGGTTAGGCTACAGAGCTGGGTAAAAGATCAACATGACACAATCGTATTGAAATCACATAAATTGTAAACCTAATATAACACAACAAAGAAAATACCCCCTCCCCAGTCAGAGACTCAACCTATTCATTACTATTTGGTGACTGGTGAGAATACCAAATCTCAGAGGCGAGATCGATTTCCACCACTATTGGGTGACGTTTCCCGGGAGATTCTTCTGCACTCCAGGGTGGGTGGGATTGTT